>NC_081543.1:29604663-29752498 GCF_901000735.1 Corylus avellana | reverse complement strand
TTCGAAATTTCAAGTAAACTGGGTGGGGGTATAATGGGCATAAAATTACAAACTGTTTGAGTTTAACGTGGAAAACTAACGGAGGGGTCCTAAATGAGAGCAAATCAAAGTTTAAGGGTCCGAAGTGAGAGTTTTGAAAGTTCAGGGGGCCAAAGTGAAGTTTCCTCTAAATTATATTTATTTATGTGCTTTTGTATTTATATAAGTCAATGTTCCTAATTTATTAAAAAAAAAAAAGTCTGTCCCCTACACCAGAAATCCTGGTTCCGCCCCTGCCTATAGGGGGTGGCCGAACCACCCCCATAGGCCCATGGGGGTAGTTTGGCCACCTCCAACTTGTAAAATGGGGGTGGCCGAACCACCCCCAAGAGCTTTGGGAGTGGCTCGCTGCCATTGGGCCTGGAGTGGTTCGAGGACCAAATGAAAATATATATATATACCACTCCCAAGGGGCCACCCGAGACCGGCCCATTACCAATAACTTCTTGAGCTTGAGGTACTCATGAAGCTCCTTTCATATATACCAACCCAAAAAGGAAGGGACCGAGGGGTAAGGGTAAGAGAAAAAATCCCTATTACACAGGATTTTTTTCTTTTTCCAAAACCTCTTAACTTTTTGAAATAATCTTTGGGTGTATCCCATCTCTTGGCCTTGAGGTACTCATGAATTTAGGAGGTCAAAAGATACGTGTGCATAAAATAAATTTTAGGACTTTTTAGACGACTTTAGTTGCCATTAAATTTAGGAGGTTAAAAGATACATGCGCATAAAAGAAGAAGAAGAAGAAGAAGAAGAAGAAGATGATGAAAAAGAAACAAAATCCAAACAACATAAAAACAATTATGCAAGGGAGAAAGAGAGAATTTTGCCCTAATAAGTGCATCTTGTAGCAAAAATAATCATTTCGTCACAAAGTGAATGTTGTGCCCATAATGTAAACATTGTTATTGTATAACGTAAAACTTGCACAAGGACAAAACCAAGATTCTTTTACTTTGGCTAGGTCTATGCCCTATCTTAAGATCATATCTCTTGATATATAAGATATCCACTCGGTCAGGCCAAGGTCGAGAGTGCGGGCCTAAAGCCCACAGTTTGAGTCAGGATGATCGAGCCCAAACCAAAAGCTCCTATCGGACTATAGAAGCTAGCGTCCCAACGCAACAATTACATAATGAACACAGGAGAGTAAGGCACAGAGAATATTTTCAACAGAAACTTAGCCCAAGCCCAATACACTTCCCTGCCCGAGATTAATCAAGGTAGCGGTTGGGCCAAAATCATCGCCCAACAGTTTTTCCTTTGTGTTTCTCTTCCACAACCACCATTAACATAACACAGAAACTTAGCCCAAGCCCAATACACTTCCCTGCCCGAGATTAATCAAGGTAGCGGTTGGGCCAAAATCATCGCCCAACAGTTTTTCCTTTGTGTTTCTCTTCCACAACCACCATTAACATAACACAGAGAAGCAAGAAGCAAAATACCTCGTAATCTGAATGCTGGCACACAAGCTGACAACCTGTTTGAACAATTGCCTAACTATCAACCAGGCAAAGCAAATCCATGCACACATCCTTATAAACGGTCTAATCCACTTGGAGCCTCTGTTAGTGCGCCAAATTACCCTATCAAATTCCAGTTACTCTAGAAGTGTTGCTCAATATCTAAGACTAATCCTTTACCAATCGCAAATCCCAGATGGGTTCTCGTGGGGTTGCACAATTCGGTTCCTTTCCCAGCATGGTCAATTCAAAGAAGCTTTTTTGGTTTATGTTCAAATGCAGAGACTGGGACTGTGTCCCTCCACGTTTGCTGTGTCCTCTGCTCTAAGGGCATGTGCTAGGATTGTAGATAAGATGGGTGGAGTTTCAGTACATGGTCAGGTTCATAAGTATGGATACTGTCGCTGTGTTTTCGTGCAAACATCCCTTTTGGATTTGTATTCGAAACTGGGTGATATGCTGACCGCACAGAAGGTGTTTGATGAGATGGGGGAGAAGAATGTGGTTTCGTGGAATTCTATCTTATCTGGGTATTTGAAATCTGGGGATTTAGCGGAGGCTCAGAGGGTGTTTGATAAGATTCCAAGAAAAGATGTTGTATCTTGGAATTCAATGGTTTCGGGGTATGCGAGAGTAGGAAATATGGACCAGGCATGCTCTTTGTTTCAACAGATGCCGGAGAAAAACTCGGCTTCTTGGAACTCAATGATTAGTGGGTATGTTGATTGTGGGTGTATAGAATCAGCTAGAAGCATCTTTGATTTAATGCCTCAAAGAAATAATGTTTCTTGGATGACAATGATTGCGGGGTACTCCAAACTTGGGGATGTTGAGTCTGCTCGTAAGCTCTTTGATCAGATGGATGAAAAAGATCTGCTCTCATTTAATGCTATAGTAGCTTGTTATGCTCAAAATAGCCAACCTAAGGAGGCCATTGAGCTGTTCAACCAGATGCTTTCGCCCGATGTAAATATTCAGCCAGATGGGATGACTTTGGCTAGTGTTATATCTGCTTGTTCACAGCTAGGAGATTTCAAATTTGGGTTTTGGATTGAGTCATATATTAATAGATTTGGCATTGAAATGGACGATCATCTGGCCACTGCTTTAGTCGACTTGTATGCGAAGTGTGGAAGCATTGATAAAGCAAAGGAGCTGTTTCATGGCTTAAGGAAAAAGGATGTAATTGCTTATTCTGCAATGATCTTGGGATGTGGGATAAATGGTAAGGTAGACGATGCGATCAAGTTGTTTGAAGGGATGGTAAATGCTCATATTTGCCCTAATTTAGTCACGTACACTGGGCTGCTAACTGCATATAACCATGCTGGTTTGGTTGAAGAAGGCTACCAATGCTTTAACTCCATGAAGGACCATGGAGTTATGCCTTCTGCTGATCATTATGGAATTATGGTTGATCTTTTAGGCAGGGCGGGACGATTGGAAGAAGCACATGAGCTAATAAGGAGCATGCCAATGCAGCCTCATGCTGGGGTTTGGGGAGCTTTGCTTCTTGCTTGCAGATTGCATCAAAATGTTGAGCTTGGGGAGATAGCTGCTCAGCATTGCTTTGAGCTGGAGCCAGATACAACCGGTTATTGTTCTCTTCTTGCCAACATTTATGCTTCAGTTGAGAGATGGGATGATGTGAAGAGACTGAGAAAGGTTGTGGGGGAGAAGGGATTCACTAAGATGCCTGGGTGTAGTTGGATGGAATCTATTTGACTCTTCATAATTAATTGGAAAATCAGGCATATACTGCATGCTTAGATATCAAAAAACTGTATAATTCTGGCTTTTGATATATCTTCCTTATCCACCTTGATGAACCTACTGTTGGAAATTTCTCTTCAATATGTTTGAAATGAATGCTTCTCCATTGACCATTCTCAGCTGGAAAACGCAATTCATAACTTGTTGGATTAGTTTGAGTTCTGGAGGGTTTTCAAATGATGACCACCAAGGAGTCTCCTTTCGAAATAAAAGCCATGAGCCGAGAGAAAGGGCTAGCTGGGCAAAGAGGACAGCAAGGCCTTGCTAGTTGCCAATATTGGGATCACAGGAAAAATTAAGGAGAGAGATTAACTTATTGTTGATTAACCAGTAAGTACCTTTGTTATTGTATCAACTTGGCCGAATTTAGGGAGATAAAATTGATTTTTTTTAATACAATGTGGACTTTTCCATCTGTAAACTTTGGAACCTTCAGAAGGAGATGGCCCTGTTATGGAGGATGTTTTCTGGGACCAAAGGCAAAGATTCCATGCTTCAAGTTTTAAGAAAGGGATCAGATTCGAATATATAAAAGGTGATTGAGGCTATAACACTATAAAAAGGTGATTACTTTATCATGAGTCTTTTTCATAAAATAAAGCTATTAATTAAATTTACTTAAAGCAAAAATAAAATAAAATCAAGAACAACTTTTTATGTCAATGCTGATTAAAAATGTAATTATTAATCAGCCCAACCTTTTATCACTTTGATGTGGAGATTGATAAACTCTCATAAGTTTGTTCTATTTTTTTCTTCAAACACACTCCAAAATGAGATATTTTTCACAATTTTTGTTTAAAAATTCATTTTTGGCCTACAAATCGCAAGGCCAAACGTACTCTAAATATATTTGTACGTTAAAAACTATAGTAAGGCAAAATCAGGTGAATTGGAAACACAAATTAATACTTCATCCTATAGTCACACAACCCGACCCACTCAAATTTGGTACATTGACCATTGATAAATATTTGTTTAATATGAAGCCAGTTGACTTTACTAACATAAGGATTTGTTTGATTAACACTTTTTTTTTTTCTTTTTATATTTTCAAAACAGAAACATTACTAAACAATTTAAAATGCAAATCATGTATAATTACTTTTACTTTTATATAGCATCATAGCACTTTTTTAAAATTAAAAAAATAAAATAAAATAAAATAAAATTTATTTGTTATTTTATTTTTATTTTTTAAAAAACATTATCTAAGGTTTACTTTATCAAGTCGTAGATAAGACCTTTGCTAATTACGCAATTTGTTTTAACTCTTCTACGAGGTCTTTAGTGGCCACAATGAACTGGCCGGTTGGGGGTCTATCCTTATTGAAGAACAATATAATAAATTTGATAAGTGATTTCATTATGAATCAGTTTTAGGGATGGCAACAGCAATAATTATGAATCAGTTTTGCTTGTTTTCTAATCCATTATCATTCTCTCCCATATATTTAACAAACCCATACAATATATAAATTATTACAAATTATTTAAATAACACATCACAAGTAGGATGCATTTCACATACGAGCTACATAAAGTTTGTATTTACACGAATTAGTCCTAATACTTTCAAGTTCACTTGTACTCTTGCAATTGTAGAAGTAGAGTTTTCTACAAAAATAAAATCAGTTTTCATTCAAATTGAGTTCAAAGAAATTTATTCAATTCAGTTTATTAAATTAACATATGTTCTTAGAATACGTGATTCTCACATGATCTAAGAACAAGTGTCACATGATTTAAGAACATATGTCAGTTTAGGAGACTGAGTGTGAATAATTTTTGAAATAAAACTTTATCCTTAGCCAAAAAAACTAATTAACTCAATATGGTGTCTCTTAGTTTGTGTTTGGGATTGTTGAGACTATGCAATTTAGTGAAAAATAGTAGGAAAATAAAGAGAAAACAAAACATAAAAAATTTAAGTGATTCAGCAATGTACCCATGTCCACGGGACCGAGCGGTTAATTTCACTATATTAAAAAAAAGATTACAACATATAAGTAATTCTATTATTTATATTAATTGATATGACATGTTTTAAGTGATTTTTTTTTTTTTTTTTTTTTAAATGGCTACCATAAAAACTTAAAAAGTTACCCACCGACTAATGATGAATTGATGTAATTGAGGCAAAATTTCAATTATTTAATTTAAAATTAATAAATAAATAAAAAACGACAAAATTGGAGACCAATAAGCAATAATGTTAAAGTGCAGTGACGTTAACTTTAAAAGACCACCAACTACCACTTCTCATGTCTTCAACTACCCGTTTTCCCTTCCAAGTTCCACCTTGAAATCCCACGACACGAAGCATAAGAAGAAACCCTCGCAGCCTCCCTCTCCTTTTACTTTCCAAATAAGTTTCCCATTATAGATACTTTTATATGCCTGAGAGAAGTCTGAGGCGCAGAGCTCCGGCGACGGGTTCCCGGAGGAGCAGGCCACCGAACCCGTCTCCGTCGCCGCGGAGGAGAAGCCCGCCGCCCCGGAGATCGGCCAAGCAGGCTTCGAAGCCCATTAAGATTTTGAAGCGCAGCTCTTCGGAGCCGATGTTTTTGGGTAGTAGTGTCGGTGTTAGCAACAGCATCAGCGACGACGATCTGAGTCTGCGGTCGGAGGGCGGTGGCGTCGGGGTTCTTTTTAGGCCTCAGACATGCACGGACGTGTTTGCTTCGTCGCCTTCGCTGTTGGGTTTCTCTCCTTCGAGCCAAGAGGTTAGAGTGCAAAAAATTTATACAAAAGAAAAAAAGATTGGATTTTTTTCGTTTTTCTATTCTTTTTACTTGTAGATGGCGATGGGATTTGAATTTTTTTTTTTTGTTTTTGTTTTTCTGAGCAAAGACCGGGAAAAGGGATTTGATTGGTTTGATGGATGAGTTTGTCAAAAAAAAAAAAAAAAAATCTTTGACACCAAAACAGATTACTTGAGATTTCTGAGATTCAAGAACATAATGGTGCCTATTGATGTTTGCTGTGATTTGTATAGCAAACAGTGAAAAGTATGCTAAATCCAAATGAAAAATTAGGACTTGTGTTCTTCTTTTTTTCCCTAATTGAGATCTCTCTTCTATGCTTGTTCTCTACTTGGGTTGCTTCCTCTGCCTGCCTTTCTAATGAGATTGACTTAGTTATCAAAAGAAAAAATTAGTACTTGTGTAATCCATTAATAAATCCTCCCTTTGGTTAATTTGGATATTGAGTTGTATGAACCATTAATAGATTCCCCTTTTGGTTTGTCCATTGTGTTGTATATAATCCATAAAAGACTTGAGTAAATTTTGGTTTATTTTCTCTTTCTCATGTAAATTTTGGAATTAAATCTAGATCATTGCTGCCGGAGATCTCCTGTAGTTTTTCTTACAGCAGCTAAGCCAAATCCAAGAGCAAGAACCGCAATTCTTTTGTTGGTTTTCCTTTAGTACCGAGTTTTGCTCATTGAACATAATCCAAACTTGCTGCTTTTGCTTATGTCAAATAAGAATTAGACCTGTCATTAGGTGTTTCCCATCCGGCCGTGCTTTCTAATTTAGGCATTGTCAGTTTGTTTTTGTACCCAGACTATAAATTTCAGAACTGCAGACATTGTGCTTGTCTAAAATAGTCTAAAGATTGTGGAATGCAGGGATACAAGAAAGATGCAAAGGTGGTGGTTAATGTGACTGTTGAAGGAAGTCCGGGACCAGTCCGGACCATGGTTAAATTGGGGGCTAGTGTGGAGGATACCATTAAGCTTGTTGTAGACAGATATAGCGAAGAAGGGCGGACTCCTAAGCTTGGCAAGGATGTAGCACCCTCATTTGAGTTGCATCACTCCTATTTCAGCCTTCAAAGTAAGTAAAATTTGAGATTAATTTAATTTTAGTTGTTCATCTTAGTTGCATTTTCACAATTTTATGGTTCAAATCTGATTACTTAGTGTATAGATAGAAAAACATGGATCCATGGAAAGAACTGATTACTTGTGTAAGATCCAGTTACTTTTTTTTCCTTTTGTGCACTCAACCACCAAAGGTGTGTTTGTTTTAGAAAATCGACCAAGTTGCTGATCCTGTTTTCTTATAGAAAGAAAATGTCCTATTCTGAAGTTTTTTCCTTTTTCCTTCAAAGAACTGATTACTTGTGTAAGATCCAAGTACATTTTTCCTTCTGTGCGCTCAACCATCAAAGGTGTGTTTGTTTTAGAAATTTGACCAAGTTGCTGACCCTGTTTTCTTATAGAAAGAAAATGTCCTATAGATGTTCTGAAGTTTTTCCTTTTTCCTTCAAAGTATTACTTTCTTTATTTATCAGATAGTTGCTGGATTCTTTTTTTGTAGATTCTCTGAAACAGAGAAAGTTGTTGATTATGAACAAGGGGGCTACTTGTAGTTGAGCCTTCAAATTAAGAATACAGGTTGATTAAGAAAAAAAATTTCCATGGGGAGTGATTTAAAACAACCACATCATACATATGAATACTTTTTCAGAAACTACAATTTGGCTTTGGAGACAGTAATAGCTAGACTAGATCTGTATATTTTCAATACATGGCCTGTTCTAAGAAGCTACTTGCCCTAAAATGACCAGAAAACAATGCCAGCAGCTTGTTTTCAATCAATATTTGGTTGTCATATTAATTCCTGCAGCCTAATCACCCTCCACAAGGGTACATTTATGTGTCCTTTTGCGCATATGCTAAACTCTTTTTTTTTTTTTTTTGATTGAATAGGTTTGGATAAGTCAGAATTAATTGGGGATGTTGGTAGCAGAAACTTTTATCTTCGAAAGAGTGGTAGCAGTCGTAGTAGTGGTGGAGGTTCTCCTTACGCTTCAGAAATCGTTCCGGCAAGAGATAGCTCTCCGCCACCCATTCCACCCCCGGCATTTTTACTCCCAGCGTTCATCGCCCGAAAGATCAGTAAAATTGTTAGAAGAACCCGTAGGCTTTGGAAACTCATAATCTGCAGTCAATGAGGATGACCAAACCCCATATCCATTGTTTGAGTAACACAACTTATTATTTATGTTGCTCTCAACAACAGACGATTTTTGTGTCTGATTTGTTCACCCTTTTCCTAAATGGAAATTCCCCCATTTGGTTGCTCAATCATTTTCTATGTAAATTGCTGTAAATATACCCCAATTGAAAGTTCAAATCACAAAATGAATATTCAATTGTTCAACATTGGATTCTTCTCTTTGAGATGCAATATAGATTTTCACATACAAGTTGGATGCTATTTGTTTAGAATTTCTCTATGAGCTTGTCATCTCCTCATTCTCCTGCCTTCTACTATAAGTAATACAAGTAAAAAGATCTATTCTTTGATAAGAAAAAGAAAAAGGTAAAAAAAAAAAATATTGGGTCTCAAACAATGATTCTATTGATGATAATGGAAGAGAATTCTTGATTCTGTTCTCCACTGTAAAGACAGGAAAACAAAGGGATCGATCACATTGGCAATTTGTTTTTATATTTTTTGGAGGAATAACTTTATACTAAAAGCAACAACCAAGTAGAAACAATTCACAGTTTCACATGATGTCAAGTTGCATATACCATTTAAATCTGCAAATTTTGTATTTGGCACTTTAGGCATTAATGAATAAACTTAGTAAATCCATCCAACATTATCTTGTCTAGATATTGGGTGCCTCACTATGTACTGTTCACTTCGCCAGATGTCCACAGCCAGGAAAACAGAAAATTAAGTTGACGGAGAATGCTCAATAGATTATTTTTTCTTGAGGAGGGATTCGAACTAGTGACCTCAGCTTTATGAGATGTGGTTCACAGTCGATTGATTTACCTCTTGGAGACAAAAGCTTTGGAGTGTTAAATAAAGAAACAAAAAAGGTGTGGTCAAATCACTCCCAAAAGTCGTTGACCAAGTAGTTAATGTTATTGGCATAGCAAATAACATGCGGGGTCCGAGATGTCCAAACAGTCTAAGACTTGCTCGAGCGCCTCGAGCGTCAGGATCCGTTCAATCATTTCCTCTCTGAATTCAACATGAAATTTCAAGAGATTAGAATCCCATTCCCTTTTTAACTTTCTGGTGTTGGTCGGCAAAACTTACAAATGAGCACCACCGTCCTAATGAAATGTCAAAGAATTGTTGTCACTAACAACACAAGTCAAATAATTTTGTTCATGTTTTTCACCAACACGGCAACACTTGCGGGAAAAGAAAGCAATATATGGAGGTTCCATTCAAAGTCATTCTTTTCTTCCCATGCGGGTGAACGTCTTTATTTTATGTTACTATGGAAGAGGCCGCAGATGTCTTTAGTGCAAAAAAGGACCACCACCGTCGATTATACAGAGTAATGCTATTTTTCAAGTTCATTCACGTTACCTTAAGTCAATAGTACATATGAAATAAGCGCAAAAAACAGCATTATTCATTTATTATTGATTATAATGAAATTGAATAAACTATTTCTTCTATCCCTACATATTGTTATTATTAAATAACTTATTTTGTTATACTTTCCTTAACTTTTAATGAAAATTGTTATAAAACCACGAATGTCCAATAAAAAGAAGATACGTGTCTTGATCATTCAGTCAATTAGCTTACATCAGATATATACTGTGCATGCTGGACGAGCCAAGTCACATGTCACTTATCACCTTTAAAAAGTTAACAAAAAAAAATAATAATAATAATGAAAAGAGTTATTTGATAATAGTCTGAACTTAAGTTTTGATATGATATGCCATGACATGTTCATCTAAATCTTTCCAAAAAGATAAGGACATATATAGAGGAGGATCATGAAACCTGTACGGCGGTACCTGTGTGTCATGTTCCAAATGTTGGTGACACCGTATCCCAATTTCTTTTTGCCAAATTTGGAGGAGGACCAAGAAAACCTTATTACATTTTTTTTTTTTTTTTTAAATATACTTTTTTGTGATGTGATTGAAAATTACACTTTCTATTTTTCAAAATCGCAATATTAAATGCACTTAAATTAAATATAATATTTTAATTAAGTATGACGTGACAGCGTGGAAATGTTAAATTTAAACTTTAATAAATAATAAATTGATAAAAATAAAAAATAATAATAATGTATCATGGATTATTGAGGGCTCACCTCTCAAGTCTCATACGTAATAATGGTGGATGAGCCAAGGAGCGGCGCGTGTAGTGAGTAGTCAGTTGCCATAAAGTGAAATCTATTGAACGTCGTTTTCCTTTAAGACAACAAAGCAGTGATTCTTTTGGCAGAAATACCACGCGCCGCGAAACCCACCACCTGACATCCATGTCTGATACC
The DNA here is from genome assembly GCF_901000735.1 of Corylus avellana. NCBI lineage: Eukaryota > Viridiplantae > Streptophyta > Magnoliopsida > Fagales > Betulaceae > Corylus > Corylus avellana. The sequence continues at coordinate 29,741,938 of NC_081543.1, read as the reverse complement.
GATTTCCAGTGAAGGTCGTGTCCTCTAGGGGTGCCTTTTTCTTCCCTCTCACCTCATGCATCCCTGCCATCTTCATGAATCATTGAATATACCCAGGGAGATTCTTTTTCATTGTTTTCTTCCATATAAATTTTGAATAATTTTGTATTTTATATTTTACTATCTCAACCCTTTTATTATCTTTAGACAAGATGACAAATATTGTGTTGCCGTTCGTAAGGAAAAGTTTCAAGTCTTGAGCTAATTTTTGGGGTTGAGAGTGGTTCAAGATCACCAACACTGATATTAGAGCACAAGTTCAACCAACAAGTCTCGCCCAACAATTAACAGGAGAAACGAGTTGTCTCTGCTCCGACCCATAACCCGACGTAAGAAGAGAAAATTGTTGGGTTATCCCACATCGGTTGTAGAATGAGCTGATCATGATCACTTTATAAGCGTGAGGAAAAGCCTCATCTCAGCTTTTGAGATTGAGAAAGGCCAAAGACCACGCAACATATTGATATGACAAAATTATGGATTGAAATCTCCTATAATTCTCCTTAGATTTGAGATTCTCAAATTCATAAATCTCAGTCATTCATCTCATTTAAGCTTCTAAAATAAGCCATGCATTTTTCAGAATTTAATGAGGAAACTACTTTATTAAATTTTTGTCACTTTAGTAGCTTACTTATTAAATTCCGAAACATGCATGGCTTATTTTAGACAGTTAAATGAGATAAACGACTGAGATTTATGAATTTAAAAATCTCAAATTTAAAAGAAATTCTAGGAGATTTTAAAAGAAATTCTAGGAGATCTCAATCCCAAAATTATCACCATTTTTAATTTCTTGTTTTAGCATTTATGGTTAATATATAATTATTAAAGAGTCTATTTATTATCTAATTAACTTGTCATTTGCAGCATTAATTCATTCTCTATCCTCATTTGTTGTTAGGAGTCAAAACTAAGGGGGTGTTTGTTAAACACCCCAACACTGTTCATTTTACAGGACACTGTTTATGGAAATAATAATAATAATAATAATTGGTATGAAAAAATGAAAAAGTGGTATTGGGAAGTAAAAAATTTTGTTTTGTAGTGATTTTTTTATTTGAATAGTAATAAAAAGTAAATGATTAGATATAAAAAATGAATGATTTGATATAAAAGTAATAATATTTTTTTGGAAAAAAAATGAAGTGAATAGTGTCGTGGATGTGGGGGAATGTGAGGGAGTTTAACAAACACCCCCTAAGTTGAATGCATTAATTGCATTCTCTACCCTCATTTGTTGTTAGGAGTCAAAAGACTCAAAACTAAGTTGAATGTAAGTTTAGGTTTAGTTGATTAAGTTGAAGCTCAATTTGTTGTTTAAAGTTAAGTTGAAGAACTGAAGTTCTTCCACAAGCCAACTAATAGTCAATCGAACTTGATCTCAAACGAAATTCAAGATTTAAGATCCAAGAGCCTTGGTGTAAGACCATTTGATGCAGCGTAGGATTGTGGTGAACAAGAAAAACAGCAAGTAGAAGGGATAAATATTCCTAAGATTGTGAGACTATCACAATAATCTAAAAAATCTTCTTAAAAACTATAAATTCTATCTATGGTTTAAGGAAAAACACAAAGAAACTCAACTCTGAGTAATTCTATTAAACAAACTCAATAATAATCATAAACTGAATTTCAAAGAGAAAGAGTGTCACGCTTATTGTGGGGTGTTGCCATGTCTTGATCTTGAGGAACAGAGAATGGAACGAGTTGACAGGGCATCCGAAAGACCGTGGAAAAGACAGTCCGAATTCGAGGGCGAATTCTCTCCAACCTCGGGAGGATGATGTAGATTGGAATTAAAGGCTTATCTTATCTTTTAGTCTTTTATTAGGTTTTTTTGTTAGTTGTTTATTCTATTTTATCTTTCAGTCTTTATTTGAATTAGGTTTCTTTGTTAGTCTTTTATTTGGTTTTGTTGTCTTTCATAGACTTCTAAATTAACTTTATTTCATTGTTATCTTAGGACTAGAAGTCTTGGGCTATAAATATACGCTTATAGTCTTTAACAATTAAGTTTATGATTATTATTGAGTTTTGTTAAATAAGAATACTCAGAGTTGAGTTTCTTGTTGTTTTTCCTTAACGCATAGATAGTCTCTATTGTTTAAGAAGATTTCTTTGATTCTTGTGATAGTCTCACAATCTTAAAAATATTTACCCTTTCAACTTGCAGTTTTCTTGTTCACCACAATTCTGAAACCTAATTCAAATAAAGACTGAAAGATAAAATAGAATAAACAACTAATAAAAAAACCTAATAAAAGACTAAAAGATAAGATAAGATAAGCCTTTAATTCCAATCTACATCATCATTTGAAGTCAATTTGAAGAGAGCTATTTTACAATGGCCATCGAGAAGTTTTAATACTCATGATTATTTTTATAAATTATCACTCTATGCGAACTATTTCGCATCTTTCAAATATAAAACCAAACCGAGTGTTACAACTTTATCCAAATCGAAGTCTCATGATAACATGCCATCAAATAGTATCTCATTGGGACATTTGGGAAGCTCCCTCTCTCTTTCGGTAGTTTTGTTTCTTTCTTGCAAGAGAAGGGATCTAATATGTCTCTTTTTGCTTTCATTATTTCTCTCTTGTTTGGTAATACTTAATAAAGGTTTAAATCAAGCAATAATAATAATAATAAGTTTTTCTCAGATATATTTCTGTAAATAAGCAATTATCCAGGGGCATTTTCATCCATCCTACTTTCTACGAAGCTTCGCTCTTCCTATTAAACTAAATCCCTCCACCATTTCTCGAAACCCTGTATTTCTTACCACGAGAAATCCTTACTTATAACGACGAAAACGAACAACAAAAGCGACATACAAACAACATTAATTCTCAAACTCTCTTGAGTCTCTGCGACTGCGCCCATGACTTACCGGACACTGACGACGCTCAACGAGCGACGAGACGCCGTTAGAGTTCCGTCGGGATCCTACAGGCCACTCAAGACCTTCCCGCCGGAGCGACACTCCGACATCGTCCGCCGGCCCGGAGGCATCATCAAGGTCCCCGGAAGGCTTATATCGGCGCCGGTATCCTGCGGGTCACCCAGCAGGCTGACGAGATTGCTGCTCAACGTGACTATCGAGAGGAGCTTGGGGCCCGTGCAGGTGGTCATATCGCCGGAGAAAACGACCGGAGATTTGATAAAGGCCGCGCTGGATATTTACTCGAGGGAGAAGAGGAGGCCGTTGCTGCCGGAGTCCGACCCGCACCGTTTCGAGCTCCACTACTCGCAGTTCAGCTTGGAGAGTAAGTTTTTCGAGTCTATTAATAAAAAAAATTAAAATTATTTACTTTATATTTATTGTCCATATACATAATATTTTGAGAAAATATATCTTAGCTTAATAGACAAATTAGACATTTTTGTATTTTTTTTTTTTTTTTCAAAATACTCTTGAAGTTATTAAAAATAACCATTTAAAATGACTTATATGAAAAAGGCCACCGCTTGTTGACATTTTCAGTTGTTCTTGTTTATTTTTTTTTTTTTTTCAAATGGTTATTTTTAAATAACTTTAAAGATATTTTGAGGAGAAAAATGTAAAAGTGTCTAGCTTGACATGCGGAGATAGCACAAGGTGCTTGATGTTATTTTTTGAAATTTAAAGGCGTAAACGAAAATGTAATGATAGTTCAGAGGACTAAAGTATATTTTTCATAATATTGTTTATTAGGTGAGAGTTAATTAGCATGTATATGTTCAATAAATTGAAAATTATGATGGTGTCATGTCTCTTTTCTTTGAAAAAGTGCTTTTTTAAAAAATAAAAAATCATTTTAAGCTTATTTAATTGTTGGGTTTGAACATATATGGAGGGGGTTTGTGTGGATGGTACATGCAGGTTTGAAGAGAGAAGAGAAGTTGATAAACTTGGGGTCTAGAAATTTCTTTATGTGCTCAAAGCCATCCATCTCTAGCTGTTCTTCTTGCTCTGAGGAAGCCAAGATGACAATCTTCACCGCATTTCCATTGACAAAGTTGATGGATTTCTTGTTATAGATATATAATATTTTCTTATCAGTTAGTCATAATACATTATGGACAATTTTTCTCTAATTTGGATTATAGAAAAAATTTCTGATTCAGTCTTTTAAATTGATATCGATTGTTAGAATATGTGAAATGCATGTAAAAATCACATGTTTTAAAGACAGATATCAATTTAATAAATTGGATTCGAGAAATTTTCTATGATTTCATTGTGTGTTGATGTTACTTGCATAGCATGCTCAGTCACATTAAGCAAATGAATGATTATTTGTTGATAATGTATTTGTGAATATTGAGTTTCACATTGAGAAAGTATGAAAAAGAGATAAATGTTATGGGTATTAAATCTTTTACCAAGAAAGACTTATCAAATTGACATGTAGCTCATTCATTGGAGATGAACCAAAAAATTAATTAAGAGAAATGTAACATGCATTAACGAATGGGTTATATAACAGTTTGGTAAGCCTTTCTTGGTAAAAAGTTTCGTACCCTTAACATTTTTCAAAAAGAAAAATAATTAATATACCAAATTAGTGGACTCAAGCCTATTAACTTCAACTTTTGGGCTAGAATAATGTTCAAATATGTAAATTAATATATTATTGATAAATCTTCTTAACCATTTATCTCCCCACCACGTTGTATCAAAGCATAGTTTGCTTATTGGGACGGGTTTCTTAATGCGTCATATTCTTGGTAAAACTTTCTAATTGTTTTTTTACCTGACATTACTTTGGTCAATTGTTGACAACGAACTTGCATTGGGTTAGATTTTTGGAAAAACTTCGGTATAAAAATAAAGCCATGTACACAAATCAAAACCAAGGCTAAAAACGGAAATGAGAAGAGATTTGGTGTCAATTTTGAACTTTTGATTTGTTGTCAATTTAATCCTTCAAACTTCAAACCTTTATAGAGAGAAATAATTCATTTTCTTCTATGGTTCTTCTCTTCTCCTTCTACTTTTCAAAATCACTATTGAATATTTGGGTCCATGATATTTCATTATGAGCACAAATTTCTTAAAAATTAGGTTGAAAGAATTTCTCCAATTCAGTCTTTAAAAGTGTCGTATGTCATTTAAACAGGTGAGAAATACATATTTTATTTATTTATTAATTACAAAAAAATTAATTACATGACATGTGGCGACATTTGATTGGTGCCGACGTGGCGTTCCGTTATATTTTGAACAGAATTTTAACGGAGGTACTATCTCTGTCTTTATTAAAACCACATGTAACTCCTCTGATCCAAATGAAATCCTAAAGGACAAAAAATAAAGTGCAAAAACTCTAAGAGAGAATTATGTATTTAACCCTTATTCTAATTAAAAATGAGAAATTTCATTGGGAGAAACCGAATTCGTACCCGTCTTTATCTAAACGTATAAATTGCCTTGAAGAAGTCCCCCGAACACAAATCAAAACCAAGGCTAAAAAGGAAATGAGAAGAGATTTGGTGTCAATTTTGAACTTTTGATTTGTTGTCAATTTAATCCTTCAAACTTCAAACCTTTATAGAGAGAAATAATTCATTTTCTTCTATGGTTCTTCTCTTCTCCTTCTACTTTTCAAAATCACTATTGAATATTTGGGTCCATGATATTTCATTATGAGCACAAATTACTTAAAAATTAGGTTGAAAGAATTTCTCCAATTCAGTCTTTAAAAGTGTCGTATGTCATTTAAACAGGTGAGAAATACATATTTTATTTATTTATTTATTTATTAATTACAAAAAAATTAATTACATGACATGTGGCGACATTTGATTGGTGCCGACGTGGCGTTCCGTTATATTTTGAACAGAATTTTAACGGAGGTACTATCTCTGTCTTTATTAAAACCACATGTAACTCCTCTGATCCAAATGAAACCCTAAAGGACAAAAAATAAAGTGCAAAAACTCTAAAAGAGAATTATGTATTTAACCCTTATTCTAATTAAAAATGAGAAATTACATTGGGAGAAACCGAATTCGTACCCGTCTTTATCTAAACGTATAAATTGCCTTGAAGAAGTCCCCCGAACACAAATCAAAACCAAGGCTAAAAAGGAAATGAGAAGAGATTTGGTGTCAATTTCGAACTTTTGATTTGCTGTCATTTTAATCCTTCAAACTTCAAACCTTTATAGAGATAAATAATTCATTTTCTTATATAGTTCTTCTCTCGTCCTTCTACTTTTCAAAATCACTATTGAATATTTGGGTCCATGATACTTCATTATGAGCACAAATTTCTTAAAAATTAGGTTGAAAGAATTTCTCCAATTCAATCTTTAAAAGTGTCGTATGTCATTTAAGCATGTGAGAAATACATATTTTATTTATTAATTAGGGTTAATAACTTTTTCGATACCTGAGTTTTCAATTTTTTATTTTTTCCCCCCTGAGTTTTAAAACATGACAAATCTAGTACCCAACCTATGGGGGAAAGACAAAATCAATACCTCAGTTAGTTCCATCAGTCCTACTTAACAGGTTTAGTAGGAAAATCAATAAAGAAAGCTTGGAACCCTAAAAAGTAAAAATAATTAATTTTTTTTTTTTAAAAAAAAAAGAGCTGCCTCTGTTTGGTTGCCGAGAAAACAAGGGAAATAATGTGTTGCCGAGTTGACAATAATTTTTTTTTTTTTTAGACACTATTACATGTCCAAGTTCTTTTGGGTAATTTCAGAGACTAGTTCCAAGCTTTCCTTGTTGATTTTCCTACTAAACCTGTTAAGTAGGACTGACGGAACTAACAGAGGTATTGATTTTGTCTTTTCCCCATAGGTTTGGTACTAGATTTGTCATGTTTTAAAACTCAGAGGGAGAAAAAATAAAAAAATGAAAACTCAGGTACCAAAAAAGTTATTAACCCAATTAATTAATTAATTAAAAAAAATTAATTACATGACACGTGGCAACGTTTGATTGGTGCTAACGTAACGTTCCGTTAAGTTTTGAACGGAATTTTAACGGAGGTACTATCTCCGTCTTTATTAAAACCACAGGTAACTCCTCCAAATGAAACCCTAAAGGACAAAAAATAAAGTACTAAAACCCTAAGAGAGAATTATGTATTTTGGTGTCAATTTCAAACTTTTGATTTGCTGTCAATTTAATCCTTCAAACTTCAAACCTTTATAGAGATAAATAATTCATTTTCTTATATAGTTCTTCTCTTGTCCTTCTACTTTTCAAAATCGCTATTGAATATTTGGGTTCATGATATTTCATTATGAGCACAAATTTCTTAAAAATTAGGTTGAAAGAATTTCTCCAATTCAGTTTTTAAAAGTGTCGTATGTCATTTAAGCATGTGAGAAATACATATTTTATTTATTTATTAATTAATTAATTACAAAAAAATTAAAAAATTAATTACATGACATGTGGCGACATTTGATTAGTGTTGACGTGGTGTTCAGTTAAGTTTTAGACAGAATTTTAATGAAGATACTATTTTTGTCTTTATTAAAATCACATGTAATCCATCTGATCCAAATGAAACCCTAAGGGACAAAAAATAAAGTGCTAAAACCTTAAGAGAGAATTAGGTATTTGACCCTTATTCTAATTAAAAATGGGAAATTTCATTGGAAGAAACCGAATTCGTACCGTCTTTATCTAAATGTATAAATTGCTTTGAAGAAGACCCCCAACTACCTTGACGGTATTTTAGTATTTTTGTCCTATTATTTGATTTTTGGGATAAATCAACGGTTGACCCTATACTACATTCAAAATGGCAACACTTTTTGTCATTTTCGAATTTAGCTCTTGTCTCTTGTGTTTGGACTTATCAACCGTGAGCCATTTTACTATTTTAGCGTCCCAAAGGATAATACACTGAACCTTTCATGCTATTAATTATAAATTCTAGTTTTGAACGCGTAATATTCTATTGAAACGTGCTAAACTGTGCAGTCAAGTCATGATTTGAAGTAGGAGTTTTTGCTGCATATCATATTAAATAAGGAATGAGGATTAATGTAGGAAACTAATTTTATGGTTCATATTTTATTCTATTGTATTTAATCGTGTGTATATAGACTATCATATTATTTAAAAAACGTAATAATATATTTACCAAGTGACAACATATAATATAGTAATATACCATTAGATATATAAAAGATAATATGAACCATGAGATGACTTATTTTCAATCCAATTAAAATGGAGAAAACTCAGTCCATTAAATCAATTGTTATTGCACAAAAAGCTTTGATAAAAATGACGAATTTAGTTATTTAATTAATATTCTAACTAAATAGGCGAATATAAATAAGTAGAAAGTTCTAAAGCCTAAAACATATTTTACTTGAAATGAAGATACATCAACATATGTATCACATAATACCATTTATATGGTTACATATAACATCATTAAATCCTAAGTATAAAACCGAGGATTCTATTCTTAGTTTTTTGTTTTTGTTTTTTATTTTTTTTATTTTGACATGTCTATATAAGAAGAAAAGTAAAAAATTGAACTAATGATCTCTGTTTTATGAGACGTGGTCTCCAATCGATTGAATTACTAATTGAGAATGATTCTATTCCTAGTTGATTAGTAATAGAAGCATGACTTTTGTTACCTTTTTATTTTTGAAGTGATATGATTTTTTTAAAATTAACATTAAATCAAAATGAAATAATAATGACAAAAGAAAAGTCATAGCATCTAGAAGAAAAAAGAAAATAAGTAAATAGTAGTCGAATTAAAAACGTAATCAATCATTTCTCAAAAAAAAAGAAAAAAAAAGAAACGTAATCAATCCCTTTCCCCCACCCTCGTTACTCCGCGTTCCCCACCGTTCACTCTTAAAGGTGCCTTCCTTGTATTTGCAGCAAAACACCAACCCGGCAAGGCGTGCGCATTCAGCACCTGGCGCCTCTATAAAACTACTAGTTGCGCGTTGCTGTCGACTGCACGGCCTCCTTGTATGGTATGGGTGATCTCTATGCGTGGCTCGTCTCCTTCTTCGTCCTCATAGCCCTTCTTGTGGTCGTCGTTTACCAGGTCAATCCCAGAACCCAAACTTTCTATTCGACATTTGGGGATTTTTTATTTTAAATTTTTTTTTTCCTGGTTCATATGCTTATTTCGAGAGTGCATTCTTTGAAGATTGGATTTTTATTTCAAGTTTTCCGGTAAAGATTAGGCTTTTGTGAATTTCAGTTGGGTATGTTTGTGAGTGGACTTGTTGTTTCATCAATTTTCTCTTTATTTCTTGTGGGGATGAGGAGGGACTTGGAAAAGAGTATCTGGGTTTGTTGCATTTGCTATGAAATCAGTCACTTTGAAGCTCTATGCACCTGTGCCCATTTGTTCATTGGGATGCACGAGTTTTGGGCACTCTACAGGCAATGCTAGAAGTATAGTTTCTCAGCTAAACATTCATATTTTGGTGGTCTTCACTCTTCATTATACCCAGTTATATTTTATTTGAACTAGTTCAGCTGTTTATATGTTCATCTCTTTTTTCTTTATTTTTGGTTAGTAATACAGGTTTGTATGTGAAGTAAGCTCACAGTTTTCATAATGATTTTAGAACTCAACTATGTGTTAGTATAGTTTATTGGTTAGTACAAAGTTCTATATACTTTTTTTCCCTTGCTCTTTAATCCTATATAAAGGGGTTTTACATGGTATATTACTTAATATTTTAGATTGTTAACATATACATCCCTTGGAGTAAATACTTCTCTTCGACATCTTACCTTCACCTTAAACTACTGAAGTTAAGGTTTTAAATTCTTTTATGTGTTCTGAAATTTAGTGGGGTGAAACTTGTAAGTTTAATAGCATCCAAAAGAAATAGAGGGAAAAAAAAAAACTATAATTAGCATCCTTTTAACTAAGATCGTGCTCTCTTCAATAGGCATCAGTTCTGTTGCATTTGAAAGTAGCTACTAGGCTTCTTGGCCTAGGAGTATTGGATAAGTACTAAGAGACCTCAATTAAGGTGGAGTCAGGAGTTCAGAAATTCTTGACTCGTTACGCTGGTCATGTGGTGCTCATCCATAGCATGGGTTAATTGGGATTTGGTTTTGCGATTGCTTGTTAAAGAAATGAGAAAAAGAAATTTTCCATTTAACTAGAATTGATCTTGTATTGGAACATGTTAGAGCATATTATAGAGTTCAAGAATCAAAGTTGCAGTTTAAGACTATCACCTAACTACAATTGACAATTGAAGTCTAGACACAGTTGAAGACTTATCACCTAGCTACAGCCTAGGTACGGTAAAAGTCTATTTGTATCCAACATAATTCTCCTATAAATAGGAGCCTTGCTATATTGTAAATATCACTTAAGAAAAATAAAAGCAAAATGTAACATTTTGAGCTTTATTCAGTGGACGTAGGTCATAAACCAAACCATGTAATTCTTTGTGTCTATTTATGATTCTGCTTTATATTTATTTGTCTATCACATTATTATTAGTTTGTATATGGTATCAGAGCTATTGGCTAATGCCGTTTCAATCCTGGATTGCAATTTTCATTTTTGTTTCTCATCATCTATTTCAGATTGATTTCACAATCATGGAAGCCCTTTTTTATTTATGTTGTTTTATTAAAAAACAAAAAATTGCCCAAACATGCATATGTTTGGCCATGTGGCCCATTTAAGGCCCATAGTTGACCTATTTCGAACATAGTAGCCAATGTCCAAATTCTAGCCATAGTAGCCGATGCCGGCTAAAAGTAGCCGATGTCAAAATCCCGTCAAAGTAACCGATGCCAGCCAAAAAGTTGCCGATGTTCAAATCCTGGTCATAGTAGCCGATGCTGGCTACACTCGCCGATGTTGGCTATAGTCGCCAAAGTCTAAGTTTAAGAGCAGTCGATGTTCCAATTTAGAAGCTATCAACTCCAATCACCTCCGTCGGCAGCCGCCACCAACTCCACCGAGTTTCCGGCAACCATCTCAGGCCTGTGTCGTCAACCAAAGATCAAACTCAAGTTTCCACAACTTTCCACTTTGAGTTTCACGGGGTGTTAGAGCATATTATGGAGTTCAAGAATCAAAGTCACAGTTGATTGGCTACAGTTGAAGTCTAGTCATAGTTGAAGACTTATCACCTAGCTACAAACTAGGTACAGCAGAAATCTATATGTATCCTACATAATTTTCCTATAAATTGGAGCCTTGTTATATTGTAAGTATCACTAAGAGAAATAAGAGCAAAATATAGTTATTTGGGCTTTATCTTGTGGACATAGGTCATAAACTGAATAATGTAATTCTTTGTGTCTATTTATGATCCCGCTTTATAATTTATTTGTCTATCACATTATTAGTTTCTATAGAACATATTGACTATATATTGTTAAAAAAAATTTATGGGAATTACTTAGAAAGTTGTTTGGGTAATGCATACTGGATTGTCATTCTGTCATTGTTTCTCTGGTTCTACCCAAGTTATATGTAATATAGAACTTGACATTCAAAAATTTGTTGCAGCTTATGTGCCTGGCGGATCTAGAGTTTGATTACATCAACCCTTATGACTCCTCATCTCGGATAAACAGAGTGATTGTACCAGAGTTCATTTTACAAGGAGTCTTATGCATATTCTATCTTGTGACTGGGCATTGGGTTATGACACTGTTGTCTGTTCCATACCTTTACTACAATGTGAGACTGTAAGTTTTCTCTCTCCTTCGATTTCGTGTCTTGACGAATACATGTAATTCGGTTTGCAATGTATAACAACTTTTTAGATGATTGCTTTAAAGCTCCTTTGAGGTTTCTGACAATGTTAATGACACACACACACATAGCTGCTACGATGCATGTGCTAGTTGCCGGTGTATTGCAGCAGTCATATCTTGGTGTCTTGAGACTCTAGAATTTGCTATAAGTTCCATGATCTTGCTAAATATGTCTCCTCCATGTGATTAGGTACTTGCGAAAGCAGCACCTGGTAGATGTCACTGAGATATTCAACCTGCTCAATTGGGAAAAGAAGCAACGGCTTTTCAAACTCTTCTATCTTATCTGTCTCCTCTTTCTCTCCATATTTTGGTACTGTTACTGGATAATGGATGCCTGCTGTTTCTCAATATTTGTTGTTTTGATTTTGATACTTGATTTTGACTCTTGTTTGTACTTCTGTTGTAGGATGATTCTAACTGCATTGGATGACCATGACTAGATGGGGGCTCACTTTATGGAGCTTGTTTTGGAGGTATTCAATGCCGCAAACTATTATTGCCTTGCGTTGCATTGGAGATAAATTGCTCTCCCCTAACAACACCTTGTTGTAACTGAATTAATTTCAGGCTTATTATTTGTTGAAACTAAGTTAATCTCTTCAGCCTCAGTTTTCAGGCATTGTAAACTCTCTCTCTCTTTGCCTTGTGCTTTTTGGTAATGAGAAATGTTCAGTTTTCATCTTTTGTTCCTCCCATATATTCAATGTTGAATTTAGAAAAAAATATGAGGCAAGAGATGAATGTGTAACACTGTTACTTCTCTTTGGTAATTAGCTACAGTTAGAGTTATATGGTCTGTTAACAATTTTGGCATTTCCCTTTTTGCATTATCTGTGTAGAGTTGTTTTCACTGCTCATCAACACAAATCACTAAATATGAGCAGTTCCTGCCTGCATGCACTCAAAAGTTTGTTAATGACGAAGATTTTTCTAAATTGAATTCGGGAAGTTTCTTCAACTTAATTTATTAAATTAGAGCATGTGTCACGTACATTTTTAAAATGATGTGAGAATGATATGTAGTTCAGATGTCATATGTTCTATTAATTATATTAAAAGAACATATGAGAATTATATATTTTAATGACACATAGATTAGAAAACCTAATTTGGAGGAAAAATGTCATTTTGTAAACGCCATTTGAAAATTGTTCTTCCAACCTGATTGATGAGTCCATTCCCAACTTGAGGCAATACCACTATTGGTGAGAGTCCCAATAGTGGATAGTTTGGCAAAATATGTGTTTAGGCTATGAGGCTATGAGCTAACTTATTATTTTAAAAAACTAAAAAAGAGTTGAAATAAAATTGTAGTGGCTGCATGGCCATCTCGACCATTGGGGAGGCTGCAGCGACCCCTCTCCTCCATTGGTGGACGGTGGCCACACGACAACTCTCATTTTCTTATTTATTTATTTTGTAAATAAAGAATCAATTCTTCATGCATGTGTTTGTGATTTTGATTTTTCACAATAAGCAGACGTACGTAACCACATAAATCTTTCCTCAAATATATACATTTTTTTTTTTTTGGCGTAATTTCGTCAAATATTAACCTCACCGGAAAACGAGTTGAGATTTCCGACTGCCATAAGGCAGCCAAGCGTCATACACTTCTTTAATTTTTTTTTTTTTTTTTTTTTTTAAATTGAAGAAGAGAGATATTAAAGAGAAATTCAAATTTGAGGTATTAGCATTAAATTTAGGATGATAAAATTCATTTTAAGTGATACCATCCCTAAAGGGTTAACTTTCCACCCTAGGTTTTAGTTTTAAATCCAAAAATAAATTTTAGGCATTAGAAACTAAATATTAACTCATAAAAATTTAACCAAAAAAAAAAAAATCTAGCAGAACTAGGAAGAGAGATTTTTCTATAATTTTTTATTTTAATAAAATCACATCAGACTTTGACAGACACTTGTTTGACTCTTGGCAGTCAAATAGCAAGACTCTCGAAAAACACTAAAAAAAAAAAACAGTTTCCAACAAAACACTCTTTCAAAAAACAAAAAACAAAAAAACATTGCCTTTTACGTTGTTGGGCCTTGTCGAGGAATCCGAGTCTCAATCTTCGTCGTTGAATTCCAGAATCAAACCCATATTTCCATTCATCACCCTCAAAAACCCCTCTCTTCAGGTACGCTTCTTCCTTTCTATTTCGTTTGATTTCCCTTATTCTCAGTGGCGGAGCCTCTTCCTTTTTACAATTTTACCTACCCTACCCATTACAGCATTACCCAATCTCCCGCACCCCGGCACCCCCATCCCTTCTCCCGCACGGCGCACCCTCATCCCCATTCAACCCAATCTGTTGACGGCAAATAAACCAGTCCCACTGAGAAAAAAACCGTTCCCTTTCTCAGTTTCTCACCGCTTCGGTGCTCCGTTAGGCCTCAATATCGAGCGAATCGACGGCCAAACAAGCCGGCTGCAGATCTCAGTCAAATTTCTAGCTACAGCCTACAGGTAACCATGAAAGCAAAATGGATAAACTTAGTGCTTAACATTTTTATTTTCTTTCACTTTCTTCAAGTTTCTCTGCAACCGAACAGAGGTGGATGTATATATAATTCTTTTAGGTGGAAGCTCCAACAGGCAACAGTTGGTTGTAGGTGTAGCTTGTTTTCTTTGAATCTTTTATTTTGTTTTATTTTCACATTGTAGACTTGTAGTATATTTAATTCGCCTTATTTTTGCGTGAATTTCTTCTCAATGTTCTGTTGAAATTGTACATGTTAGGTATGATTCCCATGATTTAATCTTGTTTCATTTCTTGTTAATTGTTATGCTTGATTCTGGTTGTGGTTGTGTTATACACATTGTTTGTGATGTATTTAGGTATGATTTTCCATTATCCGTGAGTTCTTTGCACATGACTAAATATTTGTGCACACCACATGTTTGACAAAATGTAGGTAAGTGACATTCTTGAGCCACTTACCTTGATTCATGACTTGAATTGCTCTTGTTTATTGTCATTATGGTTTAAGCTTTGATTGTGAGGGATATAAGCATTTGTTTCCTTTTATAGATATTTTTTGTGATTGTGTGAATTACCAAATTTTTAGGGTAAAGAAAATTTTTAGAACGCCAAAAAAATTTTAGCGGCACCCCTAATATAAAATAGCTGGCTCCGCCACTGCTTATTCTCTGTGTGCGCGCACGTGTAGTTACCTACTGATCAATCCCTCTGCAACGTTAGAAGTTGAAAGTCTTTGGCCTCTCCGCCCAAATTAGGTACCATATCATTGTTGTTAGAGACTAATTCCATGTACCCAGAAGCTTATTTTGTTGATTTTATGATCCCACTACTTCATTTGATCAATGCCATGACTTGCGCTTCAGAAATTAGGGGTTAGGGTTTTGAAATTTTGGACATGTAATATTTTGATTGAACTACAAATGGTGACGTTTTATTGTTCTTTGGACCCGTTTGCTCGTATTTTTGTTTTTATTTATTTAATTGTTATCTTACCTAAGAGAAAAAAGAACCCTTTGTAAAGCTACAGCACTCAAGAAATTTTTATTGGGTTAATATTTGCCAAGTCTACAGTTGGATGAAACATCTTCCACACTTGTTATGCATGTCAATTTTCACTTCAATCGGATATCATTTACTAATTATTTTTATACTGTAAAAAAACTGCACTTTTAAACATTTTGTAAATGAGAGTATTTAGTGAAGCAAACATGATGAACATGTGGATACCATGTAGTCCAACTATAGCTCATTGCACCCGATTGGGATCCAGTTCCAACAGCCATTCTCAAAAGTTAGGATTAAACGTATGTGGCCTTATCATGCTTGCCGAATTTTGTACCTATCGTGTGTCGTTATCTATAACATACACGAAAACGTATTT
Organism: Corylus avellana; assembly: GCF_901000735.1. Taxonomy (NCBI): domain Eukaryota; kingdom Viridiplantae; phylum Streptophyta; class Magnoliopsida; order Fagales; family Betulaceae; genus Corylus; species Corylus avellana. The sequence continues at coordinate 29,726,294 of NC_081543.1, read as the reverse complement.
GTGCAGTACATTTAAGAATACACAAGCTTTGACGAGATTGATCTTAATGCATGGTCACCTTGATATTTGATAGTTACAATGATACGGGAAAGACATTTAATCTAATGGTGAGTTTAACGGAATATTGTTTTAATAGAAAGTTATTGAGTTGTTTAACTTTTGTTACAATCACACTTTGTATATAGTGCTATTTAGAAATGATCATTTTGAAATTTTTTCTTATATTGAGTCTTCATATTCATGATAAATCCTTTGGAAAGATGGCCAGGCTATGTTTATTACTCGTTTCTTTATATGTAGACTGCTACAATGCATAGAATGAGTCTATTTCATTGCTTTGAATAAACTTTTTCTGCGGCTCATGAAATTAGAGGTCACAAGTTTGAATACATTGTATGACATAAAAGTCTCTGGTTTTGTATGTGCTGCTCTCATCTCTTGGCATTTGTTCTTTCAGCAGTTCAAAGGTCTAAGGTTGCTGCTACATAATGGTTAACGCCATTAAAGGACTGTTCATTTCCTGGTATGAGACTTTTTTCCAACCTGAAGCAATTGCCTATTATGTTGATAGCTTGTGCACTCTCTGCATGTATTCTTCATGTGTATGTGTGTGTGTGTGTGTTTAGTTAATCAAGTCTTCTTTTCTTGGGGAATTAGGTAAGCTTAAAAACAGTTGACTGAAACGTCAACTGTCTGATGTGTGACTGGTCATAGGGCTCAGAATATGTTTAAAGCTCGAATTTTTGCAAGTGGCATCTTTTTTATTTGATTAATGTTCAGCAATACAGAAATCTCTGTTAATTTGTTAGTTGGATTCGGATTATCATTTATGTGAATATGATCATTTGAAGGCATCCGCCTCTCAATTCTAGAATTTAATTGGTGAACAGATAGGAGAGGGGTTTCATGCCTGCAGAGTGTTTTGTTTCATTTTATGTTCTTCTCTTATGCAGAGATTCATTGTTGCTGAAAGAACCTCATATTTCTCTTTTGCAGTGACATACCCATGGCACAATTCATCATCAATTTGAACTCTTCATTGCCTGCATCACAGAAGTTCATAATATATGCCTTGGATAATACTCATCTTTTTGTGCAACCCCATGTGGCTGAAATGATAAGAAGCGCCATGTCGGAATTTAGGGACCAGAACTCCTATGAGAAGCCTGCTTGATTCAATCTTTTGTTTTTATCATTGATCAATAATAATCTCCTTGTGTCATAAAACATTTCTCAACTTACATGTCTTGTCATTTTGTAATGTCTTCTTAAACTTGCTCTACTTATATGCCTCAATGCCTTATGTTTTTCCTGTTGCATATGACTTGCATGTGAGTAACTGCTCCCACTGTCGAAGTATATGTTACATTTTGGTAAGGTGCTAATGGATTTAAATGTACTTTTTGCTGAATAATGCTAGCCCCTCACTGTCTAAGCCCTTAAAGAGATGTTGCTTTGGTGAGGGCTCCTACTGGCCTACTTCTGGCTCATTTGAACCTTCGCCAATAGGTGATCCTTAACAGGCTCCTCTGGGAGTTAGCATTTGGAGCTACCATCTTTCTTACATATGTTTTCCATCCTTGTAATAAACACTAGTCGGAGGGTTTGATAATAATAGATGTAACCAAGAAGAATAAACACAGATGAAGGCAGATAGCCTCTCCTTATTTAGCTTTTAGATTTGTTCTAAAATGCGCAGTGTGATATGTTTACAGTACACAAAATTGTACAATGAATGCATGTGATGTTAATGCTCCCATATGGGTTCTATCACTGAAGTGCAACTATAATGAAATTTGACGTCTGAATCGCACGCAATTTAGGTAGCTTTCACAGAAAGGTATGTTGAGAAATTGCAAATTGCCTAGAAAGAAAATTTCCTGTGTCAAGCTAAACACAGACCCATGGTTATTGTTCTTTAATACTTCTGTTTTCTCCAATTTATACGAAGAACCTAAATCCACTTTGAAACTACACCGTGCCTTCCAAGAGAGACTAGCAATTAAAGAAAAAAAGAATTTCTACAATTCTTGGTTATCTATCATTTACAATTCATTAAATCTCAACCACATTTTCAAATCAAATTGTTGAAATTTTACCATATTACCATTTACCATTTTTTTTTTTTTTTTTTTACCAAGGACTCAATTTCAATTTCTCAAAGAAAAATTATTTCAAAGAATTTTGATTTTTGTTTGGCATTTAACGAAATATATAATGTCATGTCATTTAAAAATTTTATATGACATAAAAATATAGTGAAAACATAATATATATATATATATATATATATATACTGATAAAATGATTGGCAAAGAAAAATAAAAGAAAAAAAAAAAAAAAAAAAAAAAGTTCTCGAAAGAAATTGGGTCCATTATCCCAATTGGGTCATTAGCCCACTCCGTAATCTACCCCCCTCGACCAATTTCTAAGAAGAGTCCTTCACTTTGCTCTCTCGCTCTCTTCTCTGTGAAAATGGCATTCTCTTTTCATGCTTCTACTCCGAGTCTTCACCCCCAAACCAGAGCCTCTCATCCTCCACCCAGGTTCTCTTTCTCTCTCTTGCTTGTATTTTTAGGTGTGGAAATCAAAATCAGTAAGTACTTTAATTAACTGATCTTTGTCTTCGACAGTTGCGCCACAAAGCTTTATTCAGGTCTAAAGCTTCAATCTTTGGGTATGTCACATTCCGTTCGCTCTTTTCCTGAATTTCTTTCACGCTCTCTTTTCTCAATCCATATTTCTTTTCAATGTTGCTGTCAGGTGCGTTTGGAACTGGAGTACCTAACTTGACGGCTGAATTCTATGGAAAAGTTAACAAGAGCCTCCAACCCAGGTGACTGAATGGATATAATATATATATTTTCAATTTAATTCGTGGGTCTGAAAGATTGGTGGAAAACTGTTATGGGATTGCGCGGCACCAAGTAAATTTTGTGACCCTTTTTTTTTTTTTTGTAACTTAAAAGCATATGTATCTAATCACAAAATGATATGGGTATTTGTTGTTCTTTGATGGGATTAATTGAATTATACTACTTTTTGCTCCAGTGAGCAATTCAATATACAAAGATATGGGTTAATTCTTTATGTCTTTGTCCTTCAGTGTTTGTGATTAAAGGAAATTCTGTTGGTTATTGATATGCCCTGCGAGGGATTAGCCTAACCTTTTGTTATTGGTTTTTGTTGTCATCTTTGAATTTTCCTTCTGAGTTTTGGGTTTATATGGAGACAATGAAAATTTTGGTTTTGAAATATTGCTCCGTCTAGAATGAGAACCCCTTTGCTCCGTCTTGAACTTGCTTTCACAGTGTTCCTTTTCTTTTTAATGACTACTTGATGAGAGATGATGATTGCCTAGATTCGTGTTTTTCTGGATGCCTAGACATAGTTCTTAATTCGCTTTCAAAGTTACTTTTGGTTTGCCATCTCTCGATGATGTTTTGTCCCTTGCTCTTTTTTCAGAAATGTTGCCTTGTTTATCTTCAGTGGCAACTCATACATGCTGCTTGGATGCATGCTTGCGTTATGGATACTTGACTGCATACTTAAATATTTTACATTGTATATATCATTTTTTCCTTAGTCCTGTAAATATATCTCCAACACATTGAATTTCTTCTTCTAGAGAACAACTCGCCCTGTAGTTGGAAGTTCGAGACATTGTATTTTTTATGCCACTCTCTTATGAGATCCATGTTTCTAATAATTTTGCCACTTTTTTTTCAAAGAAGTATACTCTATTTTGGTTTAGCCTTCTTTAATAAACAGAATGTCTTGCGACTTTCAGTGCTTTTTTTCTTCTTTAGAGCTGGTCTGATTGCTAAGTGATGTGGTACTGCATGCGTGATGCTCTTCTATGTTTACAGGACTCGTAACAATATAGCGATGCGAGGGCGAGTTAGAATGATGCCTATAGGGACACCAAGAGTGCCATACAGAACTCCTGGTGAGGGAACTTGGCAATGGGTTGACCTATGGAATGCCCTTGTAAGTCACTACAGCTATCTCTTTGACAAACAAATAGTCAAATTAATTTGCCAAACTAAAAGTTTGTATTTATGATTAATAACAAAGATATGATGTAAATCTGGGTTGGGCAATCACTTTCGTGTATCACACCTATTAAAAAACAAAAAAAGACTACGAATATCCTGGGCCATGGACTCAATCCAATGATCTTAACTATCTGTTAATTTTAAATTTTGGTCTTCTTTTCTTTTTATTCAAAACAGTGCTTTTTTTGTTTATGTTGTTTGATGATCCTTCTAAATTGGCCTTGAAATTCTTTTTGTGAGCACGATCATAAGTGAATTGAATATCAAAGGCTAATCTATTCAATATCAATTTTTATTTGTGGATGTCATGTTTCCTTGTGATTTTTCTACCTGATTTATGCTTAATCATATCTCTCTAAGTAACTCACTGAATTCTTGTAATGCAGTACCGAGAACGTGTTATCTTTATTGGACAACATATAGATGAAGAGTTTAGCAATCAAATACTGGCAACAATGTTGTACCTCGATAGTATTGATAATTCTAAAAAGCTCTATATGTACATCAATGGTCCTGGTGGAGATGTGAGTCCCTGATGAACAAGTCTTCTGCAATCAAATCCTGCCTCTTTCTCTATATTTTTGTTGCTAGTGATGTCTTTTCCCTTGCTAAAGGCTTGCTCTTTTTGCAGCTTACTCCAAGTATGTCCATCTTTGACACCATGCAGAGCTTGCAGAGTCCTGTCGGCACCCATTGTGTGGGATATGCCTACAATCTAGCAGCTTTTCTTCTTGCAGCTGGAGAAAAGGTAATAATTTTCTCCACTAGAGTCTGGAATGGCAGTGCGAATGCAGGGGAGTTGGACCTACTATATAGTGATTTTGACTAATGCAGTCAATGCTGAATAATGGTGGACAGTTCTTTCCTTTTTCTTCTGTTTTGTCGTATCAGTTGTGGTCTGTCTTCATTTATTGAAGCATCCAAAAGACTGTTTTGATGGAATTGTGTGATTAACAAGTTGGGATGCCCCTCAAGAGATCACATATCTCTTCCTTCCTCATTTGTACTGTTTTTGGTAACCCTAATACCCTACAGGATTGTTGGAATATATTCTTGTTTAGCATCATATGTTCCTTGTGGCCTCACACAATATCGGTCGAAATAGTGAAGAAGGATATGTTAATAGGGAGGCAACTGTGAGTGTGATTATATATTGGATAGAATAGTAGAAAAAAATACATGTGGCTGACCTTGATTAGTTGATGAGGATGTATGGACTGACCCCCTTTAATTGGGAATAAGGCTCACTGAGTTGAGTTGAGTATAATATGCTCTTTGCATAGGTTGAATTCACCTTTTTTATAGCTCGAATGCCTGCACTCTTGATTTAATTTTATATTTACGTAGTTTTTTCCTTCAAAAGGGTAACCGCTTTGCAATGCCGCTTTCAAGAATCGCACTACAATCTCCTGCTGGAGCTGCTCGTGGTCAGGTGTGACAGCATTCTGTCTTTTTCATGTAAACCTGTTATAGATACTCGTTATTTATATGCTTTTTCATTTCCTTGCAATTTACATGCATATATGAAATTTTCTGTCAGGCGGATGACATTCAAAATGAAGCAAATGAGCTCCTCAGAATCAGGGACTACCTTTTTAATGAGTTGGCTAAGAAAACAGGCCAGCCTGTTGAGAAAGTTAGTTTGCTCGTCACTAAAATCTAGTCTTTTTGGCTGTTTATTTGTCACTTATAAAAAATTGACACTTGCTCTTGTAATTAAGTTGCTATTAAGAAGCTTAAGATTCTCCAAGTTCACATCTTACCAACTTATACAATCATTTTTTTTCCCTTCTGAGCTCCGGCTTCTACATTCTACCTGAACAAACGTGCGATTGTGAATCTTCATTGGCCTTTTTTATTCTCCGGTCTTACCAATTTATTTTACATTTTGAACAGTGTGTTTCTCTTCATTCCTTGAGGAAGTTCACTTGTATTTCTGAAAATATGGAGTATGATGAGCTTGAAATTCTATCTTAATGGATTTATGCAGATTAACAGCGACCTAAGCAGGATGAAGCGGTTTAATGCTCAGGAGGCTCTTGAATATGGGCTAATTGATCGTATTGTCAGGCCACCCCGTATTAAGGCTGATGCACCTCGCAAGGATGCGGGAACTGGGCTTGGTTAGTGTACAAAGCTTAATAAGATGATTGCCCACAATACCCGAATTGAAGCTGATGCACCTCTCAAGGATGCAGGAACAAGGCTAGGATAATGTACTTCTTAGTGCTTGAGAATCTGAGATGAGTGCTGTTTGACATTTCAGAATATTCCCCAAGTTTATTTATAGACATGTATGATTAGCTGTGTAGTTAGAAATGGTTTCATAGAAATTTATATTACTTTCATGATTTTGAGATTAATGGTGCCCCCAATGACGGCTTCTGGAAAGCAATATTTCCTTCCTCGCTACCTATCTTGTCAGATTCATTCCTCATCATTATCATACTATATGACTCATGGGAGTTGAGTTGCACTGAATATATCTGTTTTTTATTTTTTTCCCATTAAATCAATTGTGCCTTCTATTATATTGCTAAAGCCAAAAATAAACAGCTGATATTACAATGTTGTGTCAATTAGGGCTTAATAAAATTGTTAGCAGCATTCTATATCAGTGACAGTGAGCAAAAAGTAACTTGCATTAGGTTTTATTCTGAACAAATATGCTTGGTAATTATACAAACTAGCATATAACCCGCGCTATGCGCGGGGTTCTTTATTATATTTGATTTTAAAACTTAAATGCATCTTCATTGTTTATTTTTATTACAAGCTAAAATAGTCATGTTAAAAAATCAATCAGCTCTCTTTCAATAAACAGAGTTACGGAAAGTTATATTTAAATACAAATAAAATTCACATAATTCTGAACATTTGAAAAAAAAAAAAAAAAAAAATTATGAATACAAAATAAAACAAAATATTTTAATTAAGATTTAGTGCAATCAAATAAATCATCTATCTTATTTCAATGCAAATAAAACCTATATAATTTCGAATATTAAAAAAAATACAAAGCATAAATATTTTTTTTTTTTAGGAATACAAAATAAAAGAAAATTTTTCATTCAACATTTAATGCAATCAAATAAATCATTTCACATCAAATTCGGCACTTAATTATTGGTTTGGTGTTTTGAAAGCATTTTTATATGAAAAATACTTCCAAAAGCCAAAAAAAAAACAAAGGTTGACATATTGTCAACTGTATTGGGTGCTTAATTTAGTATCGATTTGTATTATATTGCTTTCAAAAGCAGAGAAAAAAAAAAAAAAACACTTTAAAATATGCTTGAAAATTTGAGTAAATTACACAAACAAAAAAAATCCATAAACATTCAAATGAATAAAAATATAAGACCTTTAATTTATATAAATTAGAATATGTTAAAATATTGTTGGTATGAGGAAAAAAAAAGATTAAGAAGAATAATTACTTCAAGTTGAATTTTTAGGCCAATAGATTCTGTTTTTGTTAATGTTGAAGAGTAGAAAAAGAGAAAGATAAAGGTGGAGAGAAAAAAAGAGGAGAGAGACGTTGAGAGAGTGAAAAACTTGGAGAGAAAAGACTAAAAGAGAGAGAGACGTGGAGAGAGGAAAAAAAAAAGGAAAGAGAGAGAAAATATGAACCGGTTCAAAAGAGAGACGTGGAATGAGAGTGAATGAATTGAAGGAAAAAAAAAAGTGATAGAGAGAGAACACAAATATGAACTTGTTTAATTTTTAACTGTACAGTTTTTAAAATAATGAATTAAAAAATTGGTTTAGTCTTTAAAAAAATGGTTAAATACATTTTCAGTACCTGTGGTTTGCACTAAAATCAAATAGCCACTTGAGTTTTGAAAAATGTCACAAATGCTACATGTGATAAACAAATAAATTCACTTGATACTTCTATCAAGATTCTGTTAGTTTTTTAATGGAGCGTCATGTCACCCTTACATGTGGCGTGATACCCCATTTGGCATGGGGGTAGTTCGGCCACCACTAGCTCTCCTTCCTTTTTTTTTTTTTTTTTTAATATGACGTGGCACCCAAAAACTTAGGTACCATGCCACATGGCGCCTTAAAACCATAGGTACCGTGCCATGTGTGAAGGTGACATGGCGCTTCGTTAAAAAACTTAACAGAATCTTGACGGAAGTACCAAGTGGATTTATTTGCTTACTAGAGGTATCATTTGTGACATTTTTGAAAACCCAGGTAGTTATTTGATTTTGGTGCAAACCACATATATTTGAAAGGTATTTAACCAAAAAAAAAAATGGTTTTGGCTATTTGAAGGCACTTCAAACGAAGGTTTTGGCTATTATATATGATATATGATTTGATTTCTATTATTTGTTTCCTTATTTGATTTAAACATTAATAATACTTAATTTATAAAATAATTTATATATAAAAAACACTTGAAATATAATTAAACGCTATTAATTAAGCTAATTTAATGATTGATTTTTAAGTAACTCTTAAAAAACCGATTCACAAATTATACCTTAAAAAATCATTTAACTTTAAAATAAAAATGGTTCACGCCACATGTCACAATTTTAAGGCAAACACTGTATTGCTATTTAATAACTAGAGTTAAGTAATATCAATTATTATTAGGACTGGCAATGTTATTGATTGTCCTTAAAAGTGGATGCATCTGTATCTGTACATAAGAGGAAAAAAGAATACAATGAATATTATCCCCAACTAAAACAGAGGGAATTCAAAAATGTTCTCTAAAAAATGAACCCAGATGTAGCTTATCATGCTTCATAGCAGTTTAGCCAAATCAGAGCTGTGTGCCACGACTCTCCAACAAACGCTCCTTCCTCCTTTGTTCATAGACCTTAGCAATAAAGCTTTCAATTCTCATCTCCAAATTTTCATATTCCTCATCATCGCTATCATCATCATCATCATTATCTTCCTCATATTCATCTGAACCATTATATTCCTCTTCATCCTCAATGTAATCCCCCGTGTCGCCTTTTCCATCCGCTTCATACAGAAGCGGGAGGATAGGCCATTTTCCATCCCCTTCATACAGAGGCGGGAGGATAGGCCATTTTCCATCCCCTTCATACAGAGGCGGGAGGTCAGGCCAATTCCGGTCGACTTCTTCCAAATATGGTCTATAACTTAAAACAAGGATGGCAATGACTATTGTGTTCAAAACTGAAAACAAAAGAAGAGGACTATTTGAGAATCCATGAAGCCTGTGTTCTCTGTTTGACAGCCAAAGGCTCAGGACCCCAATGGCTACCAAACACAGCACCAGAGGTATCAATATCTTTACAAATCTCATATGCAGAATTGGAAATATTGGTTGAATGTTTTTTTATTTCTTGTTTTGGCAGGGTAAACATAATTTATAGTATCTCAAAAGTGCTTTTTCTTGGAAAGTTATATTGAGTGTGTTAGTAGCATACCCCCGTCATTTTCCTGGAAATTCAGTGAAGTAAACCTGGTGCATGGTAATAAACAAATTTTTCAAGCATGATAAGATATACCCAGAAATTTCTTAAGCCTCTGTTTTTGATTTGGTTGTCCTGCTTAGGAACCCTCAGTGTGGCGGCTGTACGTGGCTAAAATAAGGAATATACTCTGAGAGTTGCAAACATGAAACGTGTTTTCTGGTAGCCGCAATAACGAAGCGTGTAAGAATAATTCAAACCGCACAAATTCGCGAAAAGTTTGAGTTTTTGGTCTGCCTTAACACAAGCGGATCCAATCAGCCCAAAAGCATGTCAACTGCTATGTATTGCCAGGAAATTCAGGACTTTTAAGGGTTTTTGACGGTTTCAACTTTCAATTGCCGAGGTGATGAGTAATGCTATATCCTACATAGATTTTGCTCCGTTTATGTGGTAAAGTCTAGAAGTTATTTGGACTTTTTTTAAAATAATAATAATAATAATGTTAGAAACTATATTTTCATCCCAAATTGCTGACGTGATAGTTTAAACTAACCCTAGAGAATTTTTTATTTTATTTTATTTTTTATTTTTTTTAAGAATAACAACTACCATGTCATATTAGTATTGGATACACTGCCACATCAGTATGATAACTTTATTCAATTTTTATCTTATTATGCTGATGTTATAGGGTCTAATAGCCATTAAATCAACTCTTGTCACTAGACTCTACCACCTTAACATATTAAGATAAAATATGGCGTGTAAACATCACTCTTTCTTTTTTTTGTTAAACAAACTTTATAATTTGAATGATCATTAGCCATTTGGTTCCTTTTTTTTTCTTTTTTTTTTTCCTTCCCTTTTTTATGGGCTAGATTAATTTTCATTAAATAAATATTGTGGGTTCAAGTTCTACCAAACTCACTAATAAAAAAACATACATAGAGGGGTGAGGACTTCCAACAAACTTTAAGTACAATTGATAGTCAAATAAAAATAATAAAAAATTGAAAATAGATCAAATAAATGACATAGTCTACTATTTGGAACATGATCCTCTCCAGTTCAAATGAACCGAAGAATATCCCGTTAGTTATACTTGAGGGGTATTTTTGTCTTTTCATTTTTGACAAAAATACTCATCCACTTTAACTAATTAGAAATGAACTGAAAATGATCCTAATTTCTACTTATTTTCTTAGCCCACTGACCAAGAAAATAATTACCATAAAAGGTAATTTTTTACGGCAAATCAAAAGATTAGTTGCTGAAAGGCACACATGTGGTTGCCGCAAGGGCTCGTAAATGCCCTAACGAAGAGGATGATTAGTTATTAAGATCAACTGAGCTAAAGTCGCTATAGAAGAACTCCACTTTGATGCCGGATAAAGGTGTATCTAGGGTATTGGATTAGCCATTTGGCTCATCACAATCTGTCACAAGCTCTAGAATATTTCTATAAAAAAAAGATTCCAAAAGTCATTGAGTAAAGTCCCCGGATTTAGGGATGCTTTGACTTTGATAGCTTAGTTAAAAAGACATTTATTGAAGGTAACCTCCCAGACTTGTATATGTTGTTGACGTGATAGATCATAATGAATGAGAAGCATGAAAATGGCCTCTGAAAAAGTCAAGCTTTTATTTTACCTTTCAAAACAGAGAGATACTTTCCACATCAAGAGAGCTTTTCGTTTCTTCGTAGGAAAGATTATTAATGGATGATTCCCTTGAGATGGGTCTTTTCACTTTTTCTAGAAATCTTTTCTGATTGGATGAAGGTGACAGAGTGGCAAAGCAGTAGATACATAGACGTACACTTGACCTGGTCTCGGGCAATGAGCTTGGAAAACAGAGAGAAATGGGGTCTTAGAAGGAAACAAAAGCAGAGAGTCTTTGACAGCGAGAGCCAAGAGGCCTCTATCCTTCCTATTTCCTGGTGTAGGTTTCATCTCTCTCATTTATTTATTTTATCACAAAATCTTTTTACACCCAATGCATGTGAGCTTACTTGAGTGGAACTTGTCTGGCTGGAAAATCTCTACTCTCACTGGTTTAGCAATCAAATCAAAAAGCAGACAATAAGGATAAGTTTTTTTTTTTATGTGTCCTCTCATGCTATGGTAATTAATTTTTTTTTTTTACGTGTGTTAAGTTTGGATCATATTAAAGTAGTATAAAACTCATTTAATTAAACAGATTAGACTCTTTAATTCTAGTTGGCTAATTTTGTATTGGATTTGTTGGTCATATAAAAATTGTCAATCTTTTATGTCGTATGTCAAGTTAGGGTATGTTGAGGTATAAGGATATTACTATATAGGTCACCTCTAACTCAACCCATTTAATTAAACCGATTAGATCTCTTTACTTTAACCTGCTAATTTTGTGTTAAATTCATGTCAGATTCACAAATCATGTAAAAAAATTGCCAGGCCTAGACTTTTCATGCAACACAAATGAATCTTTTGCCCTTGGGCTTGGTCAAGAACATGATTTGATCACCCTGAAATAGGTATCAAACTTATATACATGTGGCCAACTTCTTTTTACCTTCTCTTTTTAATTTTTGGAGAAGAATTGCCGAAGAAATTAATATGGATTTCGCTTGCCTCCAGTTAAAAAATAACCGAACATCTTCTGTGAATCTTCACCGCTTATCTGAATCGCGGGAGATCACCAGTTATTTTTTCACCGGAGGCAAGCTGAATCCAATGGACATACAATTGGGAGACATGAGTTAGGAATGTCTAAAAACAAGTTTCAAATCACAATCATCATCACTCGAAGAAAGGCAGGTCAGGGTGTAGATATTACATCAAACTATTCTACACGACACAAGAGCAGCAACAGAAGCCTACACTCAGCTATCTAATGTAAACACTACCTAAAAAGGAAGGTGAAAACAACATGCCGGTACTAATATATAGTCGATAAGTTTACAGACCAAACAAATACAGGAAAGTGAGATCCAACTAATGGAGTTCGATTGCCAATGTGGTCAGTAACAACCTCATACTGCACAATAAAGTGAAGGAGGGCCCCATTATATTACCCTCCAGGCAAAGATACATTAATGTCAGTAGGCTTATTCCTGGAATCTGGTGGCAACGATGACCAAGGATCTGCGCTAGATATCGGAACAGCTGCGGTTGGAGCTGCGATTGATACGTACTCGTGTTTCTGTTTTTTGGGCTTCTGCTCATGCTGGTTCCCTGCCAGAAAACTGCCTACTACAACCTGATTCATGCCAATGAAAAGGCAAATATATCAGAATTTGTAACAAACTAACAATCATCACTTCTTAAAGGAGATCCTGTTAAGAGGGTTCTGTAGTAATAGACCAGCAATAAGAGTCATACCTGCACAGGACCCGCAGCTACTAATAGACCAGCAACTCCACCGCCTACTACTCGTCCGTCTGGACTCGCTAATGAAACACTCATCCCACCAGATCTGCTTCTTGTTCCTCCACTATCATTAGGCATGAATGATCCGGATAACGACAATATCTCAAAACGTCCCTGTAAGTACAGCAGTAGAAAGAAATTGGATACATACTAGATATTAGCAGCAGACAGTTTTATGACAATGAAATTGAAACCACAAGAAATTGAATTGTTCAATAAAGCCAATAATGACATAATAAATCAACAAACTGTAAACTGTACTCCTAAGGACAGGGTTTATTGCAACTTGACTGGAAAACAAAACCAGCTGACCCAATGATGAGACTAATAAACATACAATATGTATAAACAGAATAATGAAAAGGCTCCCCCCCGCCTTTTCATGAGGTGGTCCACCTGGCCCAACATAAATCAATAACTAGCAAGGGAAATCTAGCAGATATTAACTTTCTCAGGGCAGTTTCCATAAACTGAAGCCTCAAAGGGCTAGTTGTAAATTTCTGGCTTAAAAAATTAAAGAGAAAAAGATAGATCTAAAAGCCAGCCTCTCTTGAGTCTATTCCTAAATCCATCCATTAAGCAAGTGTAGGCACCAAGTGTCATCCGAATTACCACAACATGATTATTAGAAATGATTTTCAACAACAAACACAACTCCAACAATATCTGTAGACATAATACTATGAAACCTGAAAAAAGTTTAGCCTAATATTCTGGAAATAACTGGAAACTGGCTAGGACTTCTCAAATGCATGTTAGGAGATCAGGAAAAGCAGACGCTATAGATGTCTTCGGGTGCGCATGCATGCGTGTAAAATACATCAATTAGTTAATAAAATTTTTAACAGAAAAGAAAAATACCAAGCGTAAAACTGTCAAAGCGATGCATAAAGTTATCCAGTGTCATCGTAACACGATTAGGTTACTAATTGTCATTTTATCTAAGGGGGATAATATGCATCACCTCGTATGTCAATGTACCCCCAGAAGAATCAGGTTGACGAAGTGTGACGCTTGATATCACACCATTTGCAGAGAGAATGCATATTGCTCGAGGCCCTTGCTGAGAAAAGGATATGACCTTCATTGTAACATCCTAAAACAACCAAGAGGAACATCACCGTTAGGCATTAGGATGAAAGTCAATTTAATTGCTTGAATTAGCTATTAAAAGTAAGAAGCACACTGATAGAAATCATGCTGAAATAGTACTACAAAAACTGATATCCAGTATTTTCTGCAGTATCTCCCAGAATATGTGTATACTCCAGGTAAATCGGCATTGATCTGGATCTGGAGCCTTATATAAAATGCAAATATTTTTTTGAAGGACTTTGTTGAAGACTAATTAACCAACTAAATTAACTTTTTCCTAACAGCTTAAAACTTTTGGGATAAGTAGTAATTTAACATAATATCTTAAAAGAGGTTCTTAGTTCGATCATTGTCTCCAAAATTCACATCCTACTTTAATTAAATATTCCATGTGAGGGGCTTCATTTCTTGAGGGGGAGTTTGGGTATAAACGTGAGTGTTAAAAATAATTGAATTTACCATTTCTGATTAGTTTAAGCTTTTGAAATAAGTGATGATTTAACATACTTATCTCACTAAAGTTGGTGTTAGAAATGTTGGATTAAAATGATTCTACTCTGTTCATAAACTTACTTGAAGCACATCGTCCCCAAATGCCGGTAGGTTGAAGGCACAACAGCGAATTTTGGAGGCCATTTGAAGTTTTTAAGGCTCCCCAAAAATGTAGTCAAATACCAAAGTCAAAATGTTTGCAAATTTGATTATCTAATTCTCATTAATTTAAAGGGCTCAGAAGTTGGTAAAAAAAATTCAAACACTTAATGAATATATATCTACACATAAGCAATCAATATACACAATAAACCCAAACTAGAAAAGGAACCAGTTTTTTACCTTCTACAGGAATATTTCCCCAATTACAAAAACCATGTTTTTATTTGTTCTTTGTTTTAAAGTATCAAAGGGACAATTTAAAAGAGTTTTACAGAAATGATCAAATTATTTCAGATTTACAAAGATACATTCTTATATTGCAATGCATCATGTAATAGATAACATTTATGCAATGGGTTGGAAATATATAGGAATTGACAATACAAGGAAATGAATCCTGCCTTTATACATACTTCGATTTTCCTTTCTAGTACCTCAGTCTACTCAGAAGAAGAAAGCACATATATTTTAATAAAATGAAACAGAAACCCAATTAACACAAGTAGTTTATTGGTTGATACGACATATAAGAATCCCAAGGAGAAAAGGATCCTCAATGTATTGCAGTAAAAATGCATCAAAGGTTTAAGTCCAATTCTTCTTCATCCAAATGCCAACATCCACTGTTCCATTTTTAGAACAAACGTAGGATTTTCTCTCCTACACTCAGAAAATTTACTAAGCACAGACTAGGGGGGGAAATCAGAGTAAGGACTAAATATCTGGCATTTAAGGACTGTCATCCTTCTCTGACCGTGAAGTCCATATAATGTCTTCGTTTAGGCAAACCAAACTTGGCATAGTGAAACTTCTCACAACACGTGATATATAGAATACATTCAAAAGAGACTTTATTTCATCAATTACCTCGCCAGTATTAACAGTGATGATATGAGGTGTAAAATTGGCACCAACAGAGCATGCAACCCATTCACCTACAGAACAAAATCAGTAAACATTATGAAAACTCTTCCTCTCTGAAATAATTTTTTAATTTACAAGCTAAACAACAATGTAACATGTTCCATAATTTATCTTCTAAAAGCAGAGAATTTTAAAAAAATAAGCATCTCATAGGCTCCAATTCCCAGCACATATTTCAGATGCAACACAGATGCTGAGTATCAGGTTTCTTTTAGTAATTGACATAACAATTGAAGTCCTTTGGACAAGAGACACTATATATTTTCATAAACCCAGTTCCAAAAATTATGTCAATAATTCCTGGTTATGTTGGGTTAACATCCAGTGAGCTTAAACTTTGGGAAAACATCAGTGGATTTTGTTATCCAGCTCTGGATTGTTTTTCAAAATAGTTGTTTAGATGCAAGAATCCAATGCATCTAAGCAAGAAATAAAAGATCTAGGCCTCTGAATAACAGAAAAACTACACAAATTTTTTTTTTCTGCTTTTCTGTAATTCAATCTCCTGCTTTTTTGGAAGGGGGAAGAGGGAGGAAATATGTCAAAAAACAAAAACATGGGACACTTTAAAAGGGACGAATAGCTTATACTCTTATACAAAACATGTTAACAAAACCGAAGCAGTGCCAATATTGAAATGTTGATGCTGTAATTTCATTACCAAATTCTCATTAGAACCTGCAGATAAATACTGGGTGATGTAAAGAACTCTCCTACTAGTTATTATTAATTTGGCAAAAGAGTATTCAAAACCCAGAGTGCTACGTTCTCCTTTAATGATGGATAAGGCTTGGAATCTAAATTTGAATGCAGCACGCATGAAGCCAGCTGGATAAGAAACTAGTGAAGTAGACATCTTTATAAGCAATGATGTCTATCCTGATAGATACTCCCACATGGATATAGAAATAGTATCTTGAGGAAAGTACTCTTGACCACATAAAAATAACAGGAAGCTTAGAGAACGCAACCTCGTCATGTATATTCAGATTTCTGACTCACTCGGACAGAATCAAATTTTTGCTCTAAATATTAAAGACCTTTAATTTTGCTTCAACTATATTCCAAGAAACCAACAACAAAAACACCAATATCTAGAGAACGTGGAAAAAACAACTTCCCTCTTTCCCGCTCTGGCAGTAGACATCAGTCAGTAAGTTGAAGACAGGTTTCAAGTCTAAAGCCTGTTCACCATCACTTTGCAAATTTGCCCTAAATTGGCACCTTCCAGAAATTTTCTTCCTAAAAAGGAGAGAAGTGCCAAAATGACAGCCATTTTAAGAAGATTCCATCATTCCCACACCAACCCATAAAACTCGCTCTCTTTTCAGAGCTACCAGATCCATCAAGATCTCAGTAAGGGCATCCAATCAGAGGCCCCACACCTACCAAACAACCCTCTTAAACTCAAATCCCTATAAGATCAATTTCACCCAAAAAAAACCAAACCAAAAACCCACATGCAAAAAACAACAGAAACTACAAACATAAACACCAAAAATCCATCTTTTAACCATAAAAGAAGCACACAGTCACTTAAATCTCAAATGGGTACATAGCGATAAACTTTTTTTTTTTTTTTTTTTTCTCCATTACCTATATTCTCCACCTCGAACTTGGTCTTGGTCACCGAGCTGGCCGGCTTCACTTTCCCACGCTTCTCAGTCGAGAAGTCTATCACCGGTGGCGGCGCTGAAGACGATATCGGCTTCGGCGAAAGTGCCATCGTTACGCTACCGTCCAGCCCGTACTTCCTCGGCCGACCTCTCTTCTTCTTCGCCGGCAAAGCTGGAGTCGCCGCCGCCGGAGCCACCGTTGTCGGCGGCGGAGCGCCGACCTGGGCCGCCGGAGCGGATCCACCGGTCGGAGCCGGGTTTTCGGTCCTCGGAGCTACATGGTAGTCCGACGGAGCATCTGATCCCACCACTGTGACCCCCATACTTGCCTCCATAGCTAAACCCCACAGATTTTTCTATGAGCTTCTCATCAGAAACCCATTTTTTTTGTTAATCTAAAAATCACCAAAAATATGTACAATTTTTTTAAAAAATAAAAAAATCAAAAAAAAAAATTCAAAACTAGAAAAACTCAAACTTGGAACGCAAAACCCAGAAAAACAAAAGCTTGAATTTTTTTAGAGCTAGTGAAGCTTCTATGAAGTGTTAAACTAGCGGAAGAGCTAAAAGAAAGGATTTTCAGTGAGATTTAATCTGCAAAACTTAAGACTGTTGCAGAGCTAAGCTGAAAAACAGAGCTCAAAGAAAGATGATCTAATTTTTTTCAAGAAAAAAATTTATTTTTATTTTTGGGAAAATAGAGTAAGATTGAGAGGAAAAAAGATTGATTTTCGTGCTCTGTGATTTTTGATTTTGTGATTTGAACAGAAAATGCTGAGATAATAAAGAAACCTTTGTATTTGTTGTTTTAGCTAATTGGGTGCCTAACTTTCCTAAGACTGTCCGAATTGAGATTAAAAAAATAAATGGAAAAAGAAAATGTTGAATAAGAAAATATTGAATAATGGGCATTCATGAATATTTTTTGTGATGATTTAATATTTTATGTTAAAAAGACATTGATATTTGGGTATTGGTTGGAATCCGGTAGAGATATAATATAAAATAAATTTGAAAGTGGGTAGGGGATTATCTTTTGTTTTTTTTTTTCCTTCTTCTTTTATTTTCTTTTGAAAAAGTGGACAAAATGAAATAATAAGTAATAATTATCACCATTATTATTTTTTATTTTTTTATTAATATATTATCTCTCCTTTTGGCTTGCGTGCTTTTAATTTATTATATCTCTTTTGGGTGAATGGTAAGTAAAATTTGGTTGCCAAGAATTGAAGAAATTGTTTGGAAAATGAAACCAGAGGGCTTGTCTAAGCCAAGCATCCTTTTTTTTTTGGGTAGGTGACACAAGCATTACACTTGCACAAGCAACAAGAGTGATAAATGTATAACCAAAATCATAATTTTCTTAATATCAAATCTTTTTTTTATTCTACTTTTTTGCTTTTTCCACCTTTATTTACTTTTTTTTTCCCCCTAATCTTTAAACTATGGATCGATTAAAAAAAATAATAAAGGAGGATTATATCAATTTGGAGAAAAACTTTGTAAAATACAAGTCAGTTAGTTAAATAAAAAAAAAGAACAAAGAAAAGAAACAAACAAACAACATCAGTATATGCATTCCTTTGCTTAAGCAAAACGTATTATCATTGTTGTTTAGGCTTTTACTGCCCAAATGTTGACTTGGTAAATCACTTTTCACAAGCAAATGGCCAGAAAAAGAACAAACAAAAAAAAAAAAGTATTACTCCTACACAAACGTATACATTGATGGTTAGTTCTACTCATCCACAGCTTGTGAACTAGCTCCCACCTAACATATTAGTTGGATCATATGGGTTCCTCTTAATTATAGTTTATACAGTTACTTTACAAAATGAAATGACATTTATTACCTCAGCTATAAATAATTAAACTCGATTGTGATTGACAGTACATCAATTTGTAAGTTCTCTTGACATTTGTCACGCTAAATCATTAAATAATTAAATTTAATTGTAACTGATGTGATAATGCCGTATATATTCTTTTGAGTCAATGTTTTTATGAGTGATTTCTCAAATTAAATAGATCTGGGTTGAGCATTCAATGAGTCTGAGTAAGTTTTTTTTAACTAGTTGTTATGGGGAGGGAAAGTCTAGGGGAGACCCATCTAGATATAGTCAATTTGTTTAATTTTGTTATCACTTCCAAGAGCCAAAGGGGAACTTTGGATCATCTCATGTGCTTGGATTTTCAAGTGGATGTTAGTGGCTGCACATGGTAAAAGCCTTTTAGTGCATCCTTAACCTATTCTTACTGTTCTTATCCACTCCAAAAAAAAATTATTTAAGCCATAGTGGAGCTAATCCTCTTTTTCCTTTGGAAACTTTGAAAGAATAATGTAAACTTACATTTTGACACCCCACCACACCATGTCATGGTCCAGACAGGTTTCATTTGTTAATGCTTTTTAGGGCAGTGTTTTTTTTTTTGTTTTTTGTGTTTGTTATTTTTTTTTCTTCTTAAAACAGAAAACAAAGCGGAGAATATTAAAATATTAATTTAATTTACCATTTCCTACAATCTAAGCCTATAGGATAAGTAGTCATTTAATATAGTATCAGAGTAAAAAACCTTAAATTTTAATCTTGTTTCCAGCAATTTACCTCTCATTTCAATTAAAATTTACGTGTTGAGTCTTACTTATTAGGGGGGAGTATTAGAATATTAATTACTTGATTAAATTTACCATTTCTTACATGTTTAAGCTTTTTTTAAAAAAAAAACCATGGTTAAGTTTTTGGAATAAGTAGTGATTTAACATAAAATGAAAAACCGTTAACAAACAAAGTTTAATTTTTTTTCTAAATTGGGTTGGAGAAAATTATTTCAACACAGTTTATTAAAGTGACATATGTTATAGCGCACATGATTCTCATATACAATTTTTAATAAATTGGGGAAAGATAAACATTGTTTGGAGTTTAAAGTAATAGCACTCCTTACTTTTAACACAAAGCTTTGATTTATCTTCTTTTTCTTTTTTTTTTCTTTTCTTTTTTCTTTTTTCTAAACATGTTTAATCAAAGTGGGCTACAAAATGGGAGAAAATGGATGTGATCGCCCTCAAATAGACAATAATAATATTGATTTAAATATGGGGCCACAAGCATTGACTAAGTAAATACAAATAAACAAGTATATTATTGACAAAGATTAGAGGTATATTTTTCTAAACAAGGTTTTAGGTAAGCTACCAAAAACAAAGGAAATAATAAAGAAATTGTCTTTATATATATATATATATAGTGAAGAGGTCGATGTACATTAGCTTCCACAACTTTCATTTTCGCTTTATTTAATTATCTAATATATCCGCCTGCATATATATGCATAATTGTCTTTATTTTATTTATTTATTTATTTTTCCATCTATTTGTTATTCAGACCTAACTTATGGAAAGCGAAAGGGCATATTTAAGAAATTTTGACAGTAATTAGTAATTACCACTCCAATTTACTTTACAGGTGTTGCATGTCCATGTCAAAAGGACCTAGACTGTATTGGAAATTTTTAGCATATTTTTTTTTATTTAAAAAAATATATAATTTTAGTCAATAAGAAGGAGAAGGGGTTAAGGGGATCTTTTCCGTTGTTAATCCGAATATAGGAAACATGCGGTAAATTTGCCGGAAAACTTCTGAACACATGGTAGGAAGTGACCAATTTAACAATCAGGTGTTTTTTGAATTTGCATAAAATATTGACTTTTGAAACCGGAAAGTAGCAGAGCTTGTGAATACTGGAAATAAGGATTCAGATTCGCAACAAATGTAAGACAGTCGTTCTTATGGGACTCATCTATCCAAACAAGTGAGTGGATTATTACCCGAATTACTAGCAATCTGACTAGCAAAATTACTGAGAATCTGCGTACCCTGGGCAAAGGTGAAATGCTTAAATAAGTTAATTATCTTTATTCTGTACTTATCTAATTTTTTATTTACTTAAATATACTTTGCTGAAATGTTGTGCCAATAATCAACATGTTGAGTGCCCAGGAAAAATGTTTAAGAAATGAGGAGGATGTAGTATTATTCTTAGGTTGTGGTTTTAGGAGAATAAAAAAATAGGATCGGTAACAATTGGTGAATTTGTGACCAATTAGAAAAGAAGTCCGTTCACTGTCAAGCTCAAAATTTTGGCTAAGTATAAGTCAAGTCCAGTTGGAATATTAGTCAAATTATTCTTTTTCACTAGACTCGAAATGACTTGGCCAATGTATTTCTTTGAGTATTTCTACGGCTATCTATCATCATCGTAGCTTCCCTCCTTTGTACAAGGAGATTCTTGCTCCCAAGATATACTTTTATCCAAGTATATCTTCATAGCCTCACATTACCATCAATAATAATACGATACGATACGTATTTTTTTTATAATACAAAATAAAAATATAAAATATAAAATAATTGTGACACGTGACACGTACAATTAAAACATGATGTTTCAAACAAAAGTCACGTAGCAGGATTAGTTTAACGTGACATACCGTTAATTAATTAAGCCATAGAATAAATTGATAATGGAACCTATTTGAAACTAATGGAAAACTTACTGATCTAATTGTCAAAATTGAAATTGATTTTTTATTTTTTTCTATTATAAAGTGATACATGTTTATTATTATTGGTGCTGAAGTAGTACTCTGACGGTTTTCGTCAAAATTTGAAACGAACGTTTGGAACGTAAAGTGATTTGTCATTTTTGCTTACCATAAAGATATTTAAATTACTTTTTAAACCTTAAGAAGCTGATTGTAAATCAATCCAACTCCTATTTGAGAAACAAGAATAAGAACATAGCTCCTTTGATGGGTTTCTTTTTTACATTTGATTTTTTAGCAGTAGCAGGCTGGGCTACCCTTCTGCTCCAAAATGCCTGTGCTCATAGGGAAATTTCATAGAGCAAGAGCATAGTTTAGTGGCCCAAAAAGGGCTAAAAAATATCAGAGCCACTTGGGTTATGGTTAATTAATTTTGAGGATCGGCCCTTGGTTGATGTCTCTAGGCTGAGACTTGGGCTTGAAGACTCCTAATTAATAAACAACTGAATACCTCTCATTTTTCAGGCTGAATAATGCTACTTTTTACATATATTTTATTATATGCCGAGCAATTTTGGCTGACGCAGCATGTTTTAAGTAGTTTTCATATTAGTTCTTTAAAAAAAAAAAAAAAACTTAAAATACGTCACATTAACCAGTATAAAATATGTGTAAAGAATAGCATTACTCTTTTAACATTATGCTTACAATATAAGGGAGAAATTTGTCTATCACAAACTTGGTATTGTTCCAAAATCTATCACATTGGTGCTTGGATTTTAAAAAATAAAAATAAAAAGCCAAAGCCTGAGACAAGCCCTTGCCATCTCCGCTGGAAAGTTGGCAAGGTTTAATACATGAGAAATGCTTATAGTACTATACCTTTTACTATAATTTTTTTTTATAAATTTACGTAACAGTCTACATTTTACGAATTATGCTTGCACACCAGGCTGAGGTGAGTCCAGATCCCTACCCACTTTAGGGCCTAGTCTTAGCCCAAGTCATGAAATAAGACCAAGTTCATTCTAAGTATAAGAGTTTGGGCCGAGTCAGAATGAAAATCAGCCTGTTTTTATCCATTGTTCACAAGTAAGCAGGTTGCTTATATATATATATATATATGCTATTAAAATTTTAGCTGGTCTGCAACTTGGCTAGCTAGGTCTTACTCCAATTTGGTTATATATATATATATATTTTCATAATTTATGCCATAAAATGTGAATAAATTTATGCTACAAAAAACTTTGGAAACAAATAGGGGTATGAGCTCTCTCATCAAGAATTATAAAGAGAATTCAAATTTGAAACGTTTTGATGGTATAATTAATGTAAATAGAAGATTAGGTTGTGTGGGTGTCAATTAGTCAATAGAGAGGGAAGAGGGCTACCATGCAAATTGCAATATATAGCCCAATGGACCATGGTTCCCAATGAATCCGGGTGCTAGTGGTGTGCATTTTTAAAGTCCATGGGTCAAAGCTAATTGTCATCAAGCATGTGTAACAATGGACCTAATATTACATGGACTATTGTAAAGTGTAGAGTTAAGATTCAAACACGTGACCTAATTAATTCTGATTAGGTCACTCTAAATCCTAATTATCAACTTGTTGGGATCTATGGGCTCAGTTCGATGAGAAAAGTCGTTTTATTTTTTAGTTTTATGTTTTTTCGTTTTTTCTTATTGTTGTTATTACTACCATTATTATCCAAAGATCTGAACCTAGTATATGTCCCATTGTCAATTTGAAAAATCCTTTTTGTATTAGCCTCACTCTATGCCTTATAACATGACAAACGATGGGATTTTTTTGGCAAGTTGATCAGCTTGATTAGTCTCATCATTATCAAGAGGAGGCATAAGTTTGTTGCATGACATCAAGAGAATATACTGACATCTACCATATGACAACTAGTTGGTGCCAATTTTGAAGCATCATGCAATGACTCCCACAAAATTGCCTTGGAATCTTCCTTTTAATATTTTCATTAATTACATAACTAAATGCCATCTGGAACATCGAACTTATCACTTATCAAACACCTTATCTTGGACAACAGTTTCCTCCAAATTGGGTCAAAAAACATTTTTCTAATCCAATCTATTCAACTGACACATTTTTAATAAAGCATGTGCATTTTAGACACATGTTGAGTCTAAAAATTGTCAACGCTCCGTAAAATACAAGTAAAAAGGGCCAAACAAAGGCATTGGACAGATGCCACGTACAAATAGAAAGGAGTTGGAGTTCACAGCCAAGATTCTTAGGAAACAGATAGTTTTTGTTGTATCCTTTGGTCAAACTCAAGCTTGCTTGTGACGTAAACCTAAAAAGATTTAGTTATTTGGCCGGCTATGTGGTGGTTACATAGAGGAGAAGATGATGAACATGGTCTCCTCAAACTGTGCTATTGTCTTTCGCTCCAACATGTCTTGCTATTGTCTTTCTCTCCAACATGTCTTGCTGTCTTTTGCTTAATTGTTTTGTTCATATTTGGGTATCCAAAGGGTCAACTGCAATGGATATTCTAACCTAAACTTGCTCTCAATATGACAAACCATCATGTCAAGAGGGCTAGTATCATGAAAATGATAGTTTTCTTTCAAATTAGATTTGATGATTTTTTTTTTTTTTTAATTTAATTTTTTTAATTGATATTTGCCTTTAGAATACGCGTTTCTCACATGCTCTATTTCAAAATTTGAACCCATTACATTTGATTACCTCGTCTTTGTTAATATTTTCGATCACATTAGCTTTCATATAAATAAGTAATTTAAACTTTATTTTTTATTTTTTTGTCTTCTTAAATTCACTTTTTCAAATTGTATAAAACAAATTAAACAATTATAACTTTCTGGAAGACTTCAAGAAACATTGCTATATATATATATATATATATATATATATATATATATATATATATATTCATTTTGTTTCCTATGGATCGTTATTCTCTATTTCTATCTTCGTAAGTCTAAAAAGTTATACTAAATTTAACAAAATCATCTCAAATGGATGTAGGAGTAAATTTATTATGACATGTTAATCTAAATAATATCTTAATGATATCGCGTCAAAAAAACACTTTTGATAAGCATATATAGTGATTTTATCCCAGTAGACATGTGGTATAATGCGAAATCAAATAGACCTCATAGTTTCGAAAAAGTAGAAGTAATTTTATACTCCACCCTATTATCTCCTTTTTCATCCTCGAAAAGCTGATATGGCATGGCCCTCCAACCATAAAACTAATTTCCATGTACAAATGCTATGAGGGGGCCACGCTGACGTAAGTGGGATAAAATGGTAGAGTATAGAATTACTCAAGTATCGCAGATGATACCCATGAAAATTTGATAAATGTAGTTGGTATTTTTGTTTATGTTCTGTCTAATAATTTGAAAGTGTACCACATCAAACTAATCAGCGACTACCACATGTATGATACGTTTCATTAATATAATTTTTTTTTTAAAATATATATATTTAAAAAAAAAAATTATGAATTGGCTCGATCACCCTCTATTGCCGGCCAAGGAGTGGCCGAACCATCCCTAGCCATGAGAATAGCTTCTGGAGCTGTCATTTGAATTGCTGTCAAGATTTAATTTTCTTTTTGGTCATTGTATTTTGAATTTTGTTCTTTGCTCACTTAAAAAAGAAAAAAGGGAACTTGCAAAGCAGTATGAACACAACCAAACAAAAGGCTTAAGAGAAGCAAACCTAAAGAGATTCTAATCACAAAACTAAATTTTTTTTAGTAAAGAAGTGTCCATATGATAAGCGAATTAACAATATCCAACATGCAGAACAATATTACTTTTTAAACTACTATTCTTTCGTTTTTTCCTCATCATTATCATAACTTTTGGCTTATCTTCTGTCTCTTTAATTTATTGGTAATGGTAGGTAAAGAAATCATGTTTATTTGTTTCAAAGAATGGCAAAGAACTAATGATGTTAATTAGCAGTGCAATATTATTGTCTGCCTAGTTTAATCAAATATTAATTACCGAATGATTTATTTATGCCATGTTACACCTTTTAACTTAAAAGTTTTGTCTTTCGACTTTGGTCCCTCCTATCATTTTGATGCAAATATTTTTAATTTTCACAGATAAGATAACTTGCCCCCTCTCCCAACTGTCTTTCTCATAGCGATGATTAGTAAATATAGGTTTGTATTTAGAATATTAATTAAATGATCTAATTGATCATTCGTTTCTATTAATTTAAAATTTTGAAATAATTGATGATTAAACAATAGTATCAGAGCAAACATGTGTGTACTTTGAAAATTAAAGGAAACGAGTGCAAAATCTATATATAAGTAGCAATTATAGGTTGGATAGGGCTGATAATTTTTTACACAACTCACAAACTCAACACTAACCCAATACGAGATTAGCGGATTATAAACTTATGGTTAATAGGTCTAACCCATTTATATATATATACTCAACACGCGATATTAATAATGAATGGAACACCTAGAAGAGAACAAGAACATTAGGTACGTTAGTTATGAGAATGGAATGAAAAGGAGAAACGGGTCACTTTGGAACCTTCCTACTTTTCCTAGAGGCCAACAAAGAAAAAAATTAAATTAGATACACTCATAGATGATGATATATTATCTAAGAAGAACATTTAGTGATTCACAGATTCTAATTGTTAGAACCTTATGATTATTCGGGAAAGAAGATGAGACATTATCTATGACAAATGACAGTTGAAAGAACATTTAGTGATTCTATAATGCAGAGTATCTTATGAGTATTGGCAAAAGACAGCTGAGGATCTTCTTTATAGAAAAGTCTTACTAGGTAAACAGGGGATGCTTCGCATGGCTGAGAAAAAGTTATGTGAACGCAGAAAAAGCATAAAAGCATAAAAAAGAGTCCAAATTACACAAGGAAATGGGTAATAGTCATGAAGAGACAAGTCTCATGACGAAGCACTTGCTTTGTTGATTCTCCGATCAAACTCCTCAATATATATATTTATATATAAACCCACCAAAGAATTTGGATATATGCACTAAACGACGGTAGGATTATGTGGAAAACAACGATCTACTAATTTAAGCTAGTTTATTTAAGAGTTGTCTTCTTGTCTTGTATCTCATCAGCTAGCTAACTCTGTTGGCTTATTTTCTTTCTTCTCTTGGTAGGCAAACGTACAATGTACATTTTGTCTCCTCTATGAGTGGCAATTCGAATTTTACGTATCGGATTTGGGTCGTATTGAGTTATGGGTATACAACTATATAAACTAAATATAACCTAACTCCTTAATTAAATGGGTTAGACATCGCAACCGTAACACACAAATTTCGTCTTAGATATGTTTAATGGGGGAAGGCAATTTAAGAGGACCAAGGGGAATGAAAAAAATTTCTGTGATTGGGGTATTGATCACAAGATATTGGTATAGGTTTTGTTTGTTTTAGATTAGTGTGTAGAGAGACTTTGTAGCTTGTTTCAAAGTCTGTTTTTCTTCTATTTCTGAAGAAATTGTAAAGAGGTATAGTTTGTTGATATAAAATGGTTTCGCATATTGTATTAAAAATTGCCAGCTCTAAATGTTGCGTGTTAGGTTCAGATCGTGCCGTGACATGGATATAAGAGTATATAGATCAACCATAACTCGACTCATTTAATTAAACGGGTCAAACTCGTCTACCCTAATTTGATCATGTCAAAAATTACCGACCCTAACTAATCTCAACTCTGGAGTAAATACCAACTATTCGTTTATGCTACAAGCTTCCTTTGAATGAATACTTTAAAGCCTTTTTGATCAATCAATGAATCCTTTCTTAATTGGTAGCTATACAGCTAAAGGCATCCATGATTCTTCTGTCCAGGCTTTAGCTCAATTATGCAGGGCAGGTTAAAGGCTTTGCCCATAAGGCCTGACGCATCTATTTAATACTGCTTTTAACTTTGAGCTGTAAAGCTTTAAGTGATCAATTAGGCTCTCTATCTCACCAAGTTTTTCTTGCACATGTGCACCAAAATTATGCAGGAAGCTGCTGGGAAACATAAAGCATCAAAACCCTACCTTTCAATAAATGTGATAGGTTGCTATATACTTGATGAGGCCTGGCTACTTCACAATGCTGCCTAAGTTTTTCTTTTATACACTCAAAGAATCAGCCTACTATTCTCAAGAATAACTGGTTGGGAGGTATTCTCTGCCCTGTTGCAGTCACATGCACTATCTGGTTTTAGGTTTGCTTATTAAAGAGGGGGGAAATTATTCCAGCACCATAAGCTAGCCGACAGTTAGGGGCGGAACTAAAAATTTAAGTTTTGGGGAAACTAAAAAGAATACCATTTGGGAGGGGTAATCAATTAATTTTAGAGAGTACAATTTAAGAAAAATTTAAGATTTTGGAGGGCTACCACCCCTGCTCATACACCTAGCTCTGCCTCTACGTACTTGTAAATAATCTCTAAACAATCTTTCGGAACCAATTCTCTGGAATAAATAAGCAAATGTTGGTCTGACAATATTTTCCTCCGAATCAAACTTAATTTACTAAATTGACATGTTTTCAAAATCCTTGTGACAGTTAATGTACCATTTTTGTTTTGCAAAAAGACAAAAGTGTCCTTAATAATTTTTTAAAAAGACAAAATACCCTTATAAATTTGAAGAAAAAAAAAATATATTTTCTATCCAAATATAATATTTATTTGGAGAGTAATCCTCTCTCATCTCATGTGCTGTCTTCACCATTTTACGAAGTCCATGAAAAGCAGAGCCAATGGAAAAACCAAAGAAAAGAAAAGAAAAACAAACAAACAACAAAACGGTGCCACTGCATGACATGTGAGTGAACCCACACAAACCGGCGTGGTTGCCGCCATGTTACTCAGGTAAACCTCTGTAAAACCCTAACCATCATGTCGTTGTCGTTTTAAGTAAAAAAAAACAAAAACAAAAAAAAACTCATAGCTAGCTGTTCACCACCAACCTGTCGCTGTTACGGTCCACAGATTATCAAACCCTAAAAAAGTCCATGCATGGACCACCAAGACTTACTGGCATAGATTCTTTACAGCTTAGCAAATGGGGGTTGAAGACCACCCCGCTGAAGACTTTCATAGATTCTTTACGGCTCTTGGTAATGCCCAAAGGCCACGGGGGTTTAAAATTCTTCCCCGTGATATTCTATACATGTATAGTAAATACCTAGTTCGAGTAAAACCATCCTATCTTTTTATTTCGACACATCATATGAAAGCATGCACGGTGGCTTTGAAAATCTGATTCAAAGGGATACAACTATGTATTTCACGAAATTGTTTTCAATTTAAGTATTTACTAAATAGGTCAAAATGTAAATAGAGACTTAAAAGTTTGGATATAATGGCTCGATTGAACGAACCAGTGTGTCAAGTCTCAATACTAGGTCGGTCAATGGCTCAGTTAAAGCTCGTTTAACATTGATTGAAGCAAATTATTGTTTTAACCTAACCGACTTAACCTAAAAACTTCAGTTATCTCACCAACTATGTAAGCCTCGTAAGTCACGACTATTTGAAGACCTATAGGCTATTTTTCACTAATCTTAAAGAGGTTCTTAAACACCTTTTAAGCCTAAACAGACTTGATTCCTCTTTTTGTTTTTCATCAACCAATCAAACCACATAAAAAAACCTTAGGCCACGTAAAAAGATTTGTAGCCTGAGTATTACTAACACAAGAAAAGGATCTTTAGCAAGTTAGAGGACAACTTAAAAGGGATAAAAAAATATATATATTCCAAAATGGTAGATTTTTTTGAATATAAAATAAAACAAATTAAAGAGAATTGACGAATCCAAGGCTGCAATTAGCAACTCTTTCACTGTTGGGATTCGACTATTTGTCGGGAGTCTTGGACAGACAAAAACATAGTAAAGAAAGCCAGCCGCCTCTCTCCTTCACACTCATAATTTTCTTCCCCACTTTTTATTATTATTATTATTTTTTTTTTCTTTTTTTGTTCTTCTTTTTGACTACTTTTAAATCTATTAAATCATAGGGTACGAATAACAGTAGGGTTCGAATTGTATAAATTATAATATATTTGAATTATCAGAGTAAACAAATTGAAAGGAAAATAATAGCTACAAATCTTATCCTGTCAGAACTTATTAAAATAACAAAAATTAGTAACTTGGTCAAATTACATGCTCAAGAACAAGTATTTCGTTCCAAAACATGTCCATCAATGATTGAGCAATCCAGTAAATCTTCGCAATCATAATCTACACAAAAATAGAGACGGGTTTGGATTGCATGCTGTTTAGATTTAATTTTATTCATTTTTTATAAAAAAAAATTTAAAATTAAATATGAACCGTTAAAAAAGTTACAAGAAATACCCTCTAATTTTGTTTTACACATAATCCAAATCTACCCATAAATTAAAAATGTTTAATTTGATTTCATCCACAAGCTCAAAGGATGATATGGTAGGACGAGAAAACATATATTAATTTAATAGATTAAATCGAAAAAATTTCTAAAGAAAAACTTTTTTCCTAATTTTGTTCTTTTCCCTTTGCTACAAAACTACCAAACTAAAATTCAAATGGGTGTTTTTTCTTCCTTCGTGTGTGAACGTCTATATGAGAATGAGAGGGCTAGGATTGTGGTTGGCACCTAACATCGGAATAGGAACTTCTCCATTTCATTTTAATTGAATATTATCCAGTTAGTTATAGTGGATAAACATTTTTGTCTTTTCACTTTTTGAAATGACAAAAATACCCCTTCACTTTATAACTAACTGGATATTATCCCGTTCAAATGAAAATGGAGATGGTCTTTTTTTTTTTTTTTGAATAGGAAATGGAGAGGATCCTAATTCCCTAACATCGCACTCGGAATCAATTCACATTTAATGTAACATTTGGGGTTTTTCAAAAGGACAAAAGAAAATTGGAGTTAAAATCAAACAAGGTAGTGATAAAAAACATTGATGAAGAGACAAGATGCCACATGTCGTTTAGGAGCTTAGGATCAATCGCATTCGAACATAACATCTCTACGTGTCAACAGGTTTGCAAGTTAGGTGACTTGCAACGCGATACAATGTCTAAGAGCAGTAACAACAGACTCTCTATAGCCCATTATCTTCCTTATGTTTAGGAAAAATCTTTAAAAAATGACAAAAAACACTCACATCAGAAGCCCTAAATATAACCAACATGAAAGGGCATCCAATGCATTATTAAATTATAAAAAATTGATTATCTCATCTCTCTTTCACATGTCCCAATAATTCTCTCTTCTCTCTTCTTTTTTATCGGTTACAATAATAAAAATAAATAGTATTTAATTCATGTAAGAAAAAATTAAAAAAAAAAATTATGAATTTTTTATTTTTTTTTATAGAGAATCAAAAAATAATTTTATTCTATAAATTAAAAAAATAATAATAATTAAAAAACTACTACTAATGGTCTAATAAATGTATTTGACTTGATAGCGTTGGAATAATGTAGGCGCTATCAATTGTGTAGGTCAGCATGATGCGGCATGACAAGACACTTTTTATGCGTGTGACGTATTTTCATAAGATTATTTGAGGCTTTTACTTGCTGAGCTGTAGACTAATAATTTCCACTTGTAAAACTGTTAATCTTACAATTATAACTGCACCAAATGAGGACGAGCCTAAGGAATACGTCTAGAATGACCCATAGGGCTTTAGGGTCGGGGCATATCTTTTGAAGACTTAAGGTTTAAGTCAAGTTGGCCTACGTGCCGTTTTGTTTTAATGTAGTTTTAAACTTAGGAACAATAATGGGACATATATTGAACTAAATTGTGCATAAGTTTCAATTTTTTGTTGGATGTATTTTTTTTTTTGACATGTCCGCACAAGACGAGTGAGAAAAGATTTAAACTAATGATCTTCGCTTCATAAGACGTGATGCACAACTGATTAAGGTACTCTTTGAAGACTGTTGGCCGTACTTTTGATCAGGAATAGTAGTAATGATACATGGACATTGCAAATAATGCAATTATCTAGGTGGGTGTTACATTTAAGATGATTTATATCAATTGCACAATATTCACCAAATTGGTTCCAGTAACTGATTGTTGTTACCTAATTCCTTGTTCACAGCCATTTTGCTGAATAACACAATAAAGGAAGAAATAAATAAAGAGAAGAGACTCGTAAAAGTCTCAGACATCTCCTGGCACTTGGCAGAGTTGGCATAGTAGCATTAAGATTTATCTCTGACATGTCTCAGTAAAGAACATGTAGGGGTAGGGTTCCGGGTTCCTAGGGCTGGGCATTGCCCACCCCACCCGGTCCGCCCGACTTGGCATCTGTGAATTGACTTGAACCGCCACGTCAACTCCCAATAGGCGTCGGCTCTTGTTTCTAGGAACATGGAAGCTTTTCTTTGGCTAGTAAATATCAGAAAACCACTAGGGCAGTAAAATCCAACTAACCGTGTGGTAAAATTGCCGTCTTTCAAATAACAGTTTTTACGTATTAAAAAAGACAAAAAAAATACAGCAATACCTAATCATATAGCCAATTCTAACTTCATTAGTCAAAATTCATTTATTACACTACTTTTCTTTTTCAACATGTCCCAATAAGTGGAGGAAAAATGGAAAGAAAATTCATTTATTACACTCCTTTTCTTTTTTCAACATGTCCCTATAAGGGGAGAAAAAATGGAAAGAAAGATTCGATACGGTAATGTTTTTAGTAGAACAAGATTATTTTTATTCATTTAAATTGGATAATATCAAATTAATTATATTAGGTTAAAGTCTACTTAACTCCCTCAAACTATTATTCTAATGACAATTCACAATTCACAATTTACCCACTAAACTACTAAAACAATGACAATGTGCTCCCAAAACTAACAAAATGACAAAATTACTCCTATAAAATTTTCATTAAGGCAAAAATACCCTTAAAATTTGAAAAATAAATAAATAAATAAATTTTAGTATTTTTGTTTTTATTTTAATGAGGATAATTTCATTATTTTGTTAAAATTGATGCTACATAACCGTACAATACATTAATGTCATTGTTTTGATAGTTTGAGAGAGTTAAGTGAACTTCACTCATTATATTAAAATGATCTTTTAGTCTTTTCACTTTTTAAAATAACAAAATACACTTCTAATATAAGTGATTAAATATTATTAAATTCAAATAAAC
Source organism: Corylus avellana (assembly GCF_901000735.1). Classification (NCBI taxonomy): domain Eukaryota; kingdom Viridiplantae; phylum Streptophyta; class Magnoliopsida; order Fagales; family Betulaceae; genus Corylus; species Corylus avellana. Next base: position 29,693,359 of record NC_081543.1, on the reverse strand, counting down.
TGAAGATGATCTTAATTCGTTTTAAGCAACTTTCACAATTGAATATTATCCGGTTCAAATAAATTGAAAATGATCCTAATTCATTTCAAGCAACTTCCGCATCAAATAAGATTCCTCATTTAACTTCATTAGATTCTCTTTTCCAACAACTGGACCCAAGATTTGATTGTGACTAGAGAGATTACTTAAACATACCCAAAATGATTAAAATTATTCAATTAAAGGGGGAGCTAATGGCAAAGGGCAAAAGAGCATCCAAAAGAGAGCCTTAATCCAAGAATGTTCTTCCAACAACATAACCCCAGGATACCAAGAGAATCAATTGAACAAATATGATTTAAAAAATCAAGTCAACTATTAAAACTTGATAAACTTCAAAAGTCATTCTGTACACATTTTGTGCTGTATGAAAACAAATTCCCTATTGTTCTACCTACTATTCTCTTAATCTCTATGCCAGCCAGCCAGCAAGAACAAGCTTATGGAGCTCATCACTCCCCACCAACAACAAACACCCTTTTACTTTTTCCACCTGTTTCCCCCTATTCTAATTCAAATCCTTCTTCAAATAAAGTAGAGCTTTTAAGATGGTGGTGAGCCCCCACCTCCTTCAAAGTGTCTGTCTGTCTGTCTGTCGAACCAACCAAACCCAACCAACTATAACAACTACCATCACCAAATCCCCCCCAACACCTTATCTCTCTTTTTATGTACACAAAGCCCAAACCTGAAGCAAAGAATATTAGGCTACAACTCTCATTTAGTAAAAAGAAAACCCTTTTAAGAATAAGATCTGATCAATCCCAAGTTGTACAGATTCCTTCTCACCAAGCTCCCAAGTGAAACCAGCACTGCCCCACCCACACCAACTGCTTGTTCTTCCCTCTCCACCTTTGTATGGCACACCAATGGCAGTTCCTTAACTTTCAAATTACTCAACCCAATTCTCTGTCTAACACCTTCAATGATTTTTGGATCTGCCGGGTTCCCAATCGCATCTGTCACATAAAACACATTTAAAGCCATGTCCCCTTGTGTTGATATTTCCGCTCTCGTCACATTTAGCCCATTCTCTCGAAACGTTCTTGTCACATCCGCCAAAAGCCCCCGACTATCAGCAACGCATAGTTCTAGCCTCACACCCTGTAATCAAACAAACTAAAACCATTAACACATTTTATTGCACACTCATAAATTCATAAAGCCACACATAAAACATTCCCAATTGACACATGAAGAAGAGCACATTTGGTCTTCCAATTTTTAAGGACGACAAGCTTACTTTTTTAAACCGTTAAACCAAACGAGCATAGAACATTACCTGAGACTCTCTTCTTTCGACGGCCGCTTGTAGGCACAGGATCACACGCTGCCTTTCGGGTTCAGAACTGATTGGAGTCCCATCTGTGTGCCTAATGTAAAACTCCTGAGAAATAAAATCAAGCACAAAATAAGTCAGAAAACCGAGTAAAATACTAAAAAGCCTAAAATTCTATACAATTTCCAATTCAAAGTAAGTACCAGATAACCGTAGTCTCCACCAGTGGTGATGGTGGCATGAAAAACAACATATCCCATGTCAGTCATCGTGCAAACAATATCAAAGAGAAGCTTGGACCGGTCCTTGCACTGAACATTCACCACGGAGTAACCCCGCTCGGCCCAATTCTGAACCGTGACGACCGGGGACTCCACACCGGCCTTCAAAATTGGTTTTCTCTCATAATCACGATCAGCAAACATCATCTGATGCAGCCTCCTTTCAGTGTGGGTGACAGCCATAGACACCGAGGTCCTGGCACTGCAAATATCGTCAGCACCCTTGAGCACATTCCTCAAACGTGCCTCAATTCTGTCTATTTTCTGCGAGTCCTCAATGGGGCACCCGGAATCACAATCCTTCACATAGATCAACGCTGCGATTCGGCCATTGTGTGTCCAAACTTTGGACTCCACCACGTTGCATTGAAGGTTAGCTAGTACCGCAAAAACCTCGGAAAGCAGACCCACTCGGTCGGATCCGGTGAGCTCCAGGGCTGTCAGGCCGTTATAGTCGCTGGTTCGACCACAATGAATGGTGCGCATGGACTGTAAAAAAATCAAACACACATCTAATTAGTCCCCCATTGGTTTCCAAAACGCTCTAAATCAGAGCATTAAATTATTAAATGTAAACTAATTATAACTACCTGCTCAATGTAGCTGATAACGCTCTCATCCGTCAGTTTGTCTCCGTTCTGATCAGTGACATGGAAAACTGCGAGAAAAAATGGTGAGAAAACGTTAAAACATGTTTGGGAAGCTTCTACGAAAATTCCAAGCACCAAGAACAAGACTTTGGGGGGTTTCTTCTTACCATCCATGAACCAGCTTGCGTCTGAAGATATGTAAGCCTTCTTTATGGAAAGGTTAAGATCGGTGAGAACCTGCACGGCCTCCAGTAAAATCCCATGTCTTCTAGCGCTATCGACCTGTAAATCAAGTAAAAGTGAAAACCAAAAAAATGGGTAATATTTTCTGTGACTTTTTCTTTCCTGGGAAAATTCAAAGCACGTGGTTTGGGGGTTTCGTGAAAGGCTTACCGTGACCAGAGTCGCAGAGGGGCAAACGGCATTGTCGATGACGACCCTGCGCAGAGAGAGAGTGAATGGTCAAGTCAGAGAGGGAGACACTTTTTTCTTTCCAAGATTTCTTCTAGATTTTGAACTGGCAATTAGCAAGGGTCTTTGAAAAGTCTTTGTAAGACATAAGAAATTTCGGAGGAAAAGTCAGAAAAATAATTTAAAAAATATGAAATTCGTTTAATTACTTTTAATTAATTAATTAATTAAAAGTCGGTGAAAATTTGGTGCACTAATTACATATTTGCATCAAAAAAGGGAAATCAGGGGGAGATCAAACTCGGTTCTCAGAAAGATTTTCTAGAAAAAGGAGAGCAGAGATTGCAGGGTTTTCACGAAAAACCTTCAAAATCGCTAAATTTGTACCATGATCACGTTGATTCGGTCTGAAACAACACAACCCAATATCAAAGGGGAAGTTCAAAGCGGAGAAAGTTCGAAATTAAAGGCCAAATCAAACAAAAATCCAAAAAAATTTTGCAAAATCAGAAACCCAGACACAAAAAGAACTGAAAGGTCGACTCAGCACACTCACTGTTTTTCTGTGTGTGCGTGAGAGAGAGAGGGAGAGGGAAGAAGACTCATAAGAGGCAAATCCTGACCCAGAAGCTAAAATTCGTAGAAGGAGAAGGAACAAACCTTGGAGTGTTCATTCGAAGCACAAGCTTCTCGTATTCGTTCCCACTAGCAGACCACTCCATCTCCATCTTCCTTTTCTTTCTAAAAAAAACAGAGCACTCCAAGAACGAACACAAAACCCCCCCTAAAAAAGCGCCTTTCTTACACTGCTCTCAGCGAACCCTCAAAACTTCTCTGCCCAAAAAACGCTGCAAAATCTCTCGCTTTATTGCCTCCAAAAACCCTCGTCTCAATCGCTATTAACAACACCCACCAAACCCTTCTCTCTCTCTCTCTCTCTTTGAAGCGCAAAGCACGCCTTGTTCTTAACTCTCTGCCTCTCTATGTCTGTATATATATATTTATATTATTGCTTTAAAATATATAATATTTATTTATTAAGCGAATATTTTATTGTTTCCAAATACACTCCTCCAAGCAAAGGGGCGCCTGCCCGAGACCCTGCCCGCCCTGACCCTTCTCTTCCGCCACGCGTCACTAACGCCTTTCTTCGGTAGTTCAAGAGTCCAACTCGGATGCCACGAGAGCGTCTCTTTGCTTGGATTGGACTCAATGGCCCACGTGGCGACCCGGTAACTTCGTAATTACGCTGTGATTTTTTTTTTGCCGACCCGAATCATTACGTCCACACGTGGACATTACGTCCATACCACGTACACCACACCGCCCACCTTCGTATCGGCCTTTCCTCTGTCCTTGTTTCGGCCGGTTTTCTGATATTTGGTCCTGCTTATAACCGTTTTATTTCCCTGTCCTGCCCTCGTTCAGCTTCACAAAAATCATCCCCAAGCGAGGGTTAATTAGTAATTTCGCAGCCATAATTGACAGAAAAAGGCATATTCCCCTGGTACGTGAGATGGGTGCGAGGACAAATTAGCCGACTGGCGTTTCAAAAGAGTTGGTTTGTATTATTTGGTGATCTCATCAACCTTTTTATGAAATCTGACATAAATTTTAATGAATTATTCATTGCAATTTAATTATTACATTATTGTGTGTTAAAAATTAAAATATTGTTCATGATAAAATAATATCAATGATTCTTAATCCTACTTGTTTAGGTGATTACATTACATTGACCTTTCACGTTTAGAATAAACTCCCATGAATTTAAAGAGAGATTTCGCATATTTTGTTAAAAGTCCAATAATATAGATATCCGTAATTGGAGTTGTGAACCTCATGAGCACGTGAAAGAACGAGAAAGAATCTTTACAAACTTCTATCCATAAAAATATAATTTACATATCATTAATTGGCTTTTTTCTGGGTTTAGAAGCTATTTACAATTAAATATATTTTTTTTATAGAATATTTTGTTGCATTTAGAGTACTATATATGATATGACAATATATACACAATTAAAATATTTGAAATAATCTAATGAAATAGAATTTTAACCATAAAAGAGCGATTTCAAGTAAATTGAGATATTATTCCTTTTTATTGTAGCATTAATATTTATTTTCTTTCTTTAAAAATTCTCATATATATATATATATATATACTACAATTCCTTACAAATTTACTCTAAAATAAAATAAAATAAAATTTAAGATCATTGATGTGAGAGGGGGGCACTGGGAATGCTGTGAGGCCACCCTCACTGTAGAGTTTTCCTTACAAGAATGAAGTGGTCCCACGTGATTGGTTGGGCAGCACAATTACGCGCATGACTCGTAACGTAGTCGTGGAGGCACGCTTTCGGACTTATTATGTTTTCCTTCCTCACTGTAGAGTTACCCTTTTGAAATGTTGAAACCTCCGACACGTGTCGGACAACGAGAAATGTCAAACCGAATGCTGTCATGGCCCACCATTTTGGGCCCCCCCAGGCTGACCCTCGTTTTGCTCTGACCCATCACGTGGAGTCCCGTCAGAAAACACGTTCCCTGGCTGGTCCGATGTCTCTCGCCACCGACTCTCTCCTACGTGGCACTACCGAAAAAAACCCGTCCCAACGGTAACGCCGTAACGGTCCCCCCCCCCCTCCCACCTCCACCTTTCAAAAAGTCCCTCGCCGTTATGCCGAACGACCCTCCACGTGGCAGTACGGGAGTCCCTCGACAATCTAAAAAAACTAACGACCGTTATGTTCGAGAGAAACGGAGCGTCGGTTAGAAACGACATGTCTGGCGGTTGAAATTGAATACACCGCTCGCCGCTTGGCCCTTTTTGGGTTGGTATTCAAGTGCTGTTGGCGGGAAGGTCACCGGATTCCCGCCAAATTGGACGGTGGTGGGTCCACGCCAAGCAATCACGGAAGAGATCCACAACACATCGTGGGCGGAAAAAGCAAAGGATGGGGCCGTAGGGGTGGAGAGGTCCCTCGTGTTCGACGTGGAGAGTACGAGGAGAGGCCCATCAGAGTCATGGATTGGTGACACGTGGATGAATGACAGCTCACCGGTCCCCACGTAAGATAATTTGATTTTTTTTTTTTTTTTGAAAATCCCGCCTTTTCTTGGGCCTCTCGACAACTCCCCTTGGCTTGCTTTTTTGACCGTTAAAACGTTGGCGCCAAATTCGAAAACCAGATTCACACTCGAGCGGGGGCTTTGATGGGGGAGGTGGGGATTCCATACAGCGGCGCCGCATATCTCTCCGTCAGACACTCGACGCATGTTTTCGTGCGACGTGATTAAACATGTTCTGATTAAATTAATTAATTGGCTACAAATCGACATTCAAACTTTGTTCTTTTTCTTTCTTTCTAATATATAATTGAAGTGTTTTCCTCATACAATCAATACCTATTTTAATTAGAACCAGACCCAAGCAAAACTCTTTTATTTTCAATGAACGATTCTCAGATCATGTCACATAGTGAAAATGGGGGATTATTGTATTAGAGAAGTAAGGAACTCTAGAAATATAGGGGGCGGTAATTCGCAATTTGAATCATATTAAAGGATTTGTATAAGATTATATGTCAAATCCTCAAATTCTAATTCATTAATTTTATGTATTAGGTTCAGATCGTATCAAGATATGAAAATAAGACTATATAAGCCAAATTTTACTTAACTTATTTTATTAAATTGGTCAAACTCTTTAATTATAACTGATTAATTTTATCTTAAATTCGTATATTGTTCGTGAATCGTTTTAAAAGTTGTTAGCTTGGTCTGGTCTCAAAATACAGTGAACAAAGTACTTGTCCCACCTAGACACTCCATTGGAGTTAAAAATCAAACCAAATGTGATTTCTTGTCATTCTTGCTTTGGTTAACCTTTTTTGGGTAAATGGGTTTCCACATCCTTACTTTATTTGGTTGTATTGGCTGGCTGGTGTGAACAAAAAATAAGGCATTTTCATTGGACCTTTTATGTGGGTTTCCGCATGCAATGCATTTGGAATCTCGAAAGAAAAAGGTAAGTGAAGTAGAGGATTTTGCACTTCAAAACCAGGCAAGCTTAGGGATGAGTCAAAGTAGCTGCAGCCTCCATGTGAGTGACTCTGTGCCTCAAGGGTGTTTCTTTCTTATATTTTGTTAACAAAAACTTGTCGGTCAAAAGCATGATTTTCTCACTCTTTCTTTGTTTGAATGTTTTCTGGAAATGGGTTTGCATTAAATGCATGTTTTTTTCTTCCTTTCCATGATTTGTAAATCAAATAGCTGGTTTTGTTTGCCCACATCCCAAAACAAGCCTCTTTGTTTAATTTTGTCACACCCTCAAAATGGTCTACTTTCCTAATCTATTAGACCAACTGAGCAAACCCAATCACATGGGGCATAGTCTAGGAGATCTTGATGGTCAGTGGCCACATTTGTTATGAGTAATCTCCCATTTCACTCTTTCTTCTTTATTCCTTGATGTACGTCAATAATGCTAGGTCAAATAAAAAAATTTGTCCACCTTCGACCACCGTACCGGAGAGGTCGAACCATCAAGATTAGTGATCGCAATTACCAAATAGCACGCTAGATGTGGTCACAACTATTCCTAATAGCTCCAAGGTCGTTGCATCCGGTTGAGGCAACCTTGCAAATTTTTCTCAAACTAATATAGTCGTGTCACATCACATCGTTACATCAGTAAATTTTTAAGAATATATATATATATTTTCTCAAACTATTACTTTATTGTTGATGTTCTTTACAAACTACCAATCATGGAACATGATTCTCTCTCCGGTTCAAATGAATTAGAGGAATATTTTTGTCTTTTTATTTTTTTAAGAGACACAAATATTCTTTTAATAAAACTAATTAAATATTATTCAATTCGGAAATGATCATAATTTTCAATTATGTTGATGCCTCTCAATGACAAAAATGCCCTTCATAAAAAAAAAATCTTAAACTTATATATATTTTTAAAAATTAAAAAAAAAAAATGAAAAAGCAAGGAAGTTGCTGGTTGTGAATGATGACGATTGATGAGGCGGTGTAACTCAAATTTGATAGTGGTTCTATATAGAGATATTCGTCTTTTCATTCTCAATACCATCTCCCCACCATCTCTTCTATACATGTGCATGCCAACTGGATTGCGACGTGACGGACCGTCTGATCACTATCAGACGGCTTATGTTTCCACTAAAGAGCAGGCAAACAAGATGATTCAGGTGGACTGACATTCACATTTCACACCAAGATAACGTAAATACCAAGCAATGTCTCAGCCCCCCAATTGGCTTTCCTTGCAACTTCGGAAATTGTTCTCATTTTTGTAAGCATTATACACATGGGTAGGAGTAAATCACTAACTATTCATTATTCTGAGTTTTTTTTTTTAATTTTTTAAATAAAAGCAAAAAATTATAAATTTATGATAATATACAAACTCGCATAATTGACGTGGTATCGGACAAAAAAATTAAGCAATAAAATTTAATAAGTTAGCTTAATTATTTAATGTCTCGTGTGTCTTTATGAGACTTGTAATAAAAGTTGTAATATCGTTATCAAGTTATAGTTGTTAGATTATGCGTTACATAGCTTATTTTCATCCTTAATTTAGGGTTAAACAGATATTTGAGAGCTTCATCTACAACAAATATAAATACATGTTAATGTATTATGTGCACAAGTTGTAAACAAATGAAAGGTAATCTGACTATAAAGAACCGTTGCACTTAGTTTTGCACAGCTCATAGAGAGTATGTTGTGCCGTTGTAGTGTTTATTGTCTACCTATTATATATGAGCAACCTAAGAGCTGTCATTGAGTTTACTGTTTACCTATTCTGAGCAACCTAAGATATAGAGCCCACCTACCTCGAGCAAATAGACATGAATTCTTTTTTTTTTTGTGGGCACAACCTAATTGTAGCAAATCACAATCTATAAACTTACGGCCTAGAAAAAAAGAAAAAAGTAAACTTAGGATTGGCCCTTAAAATAAAATATTAATAAATAGTTTTTCAAGTACTTTAAATGACTTCTCAATAATGTTAATGCAGATAGAATTTCACTTTAATTTTTTTTGTTTTTTAATGACAATTCGATAAAATTCTCTATACTTTCTCATTGTCTCCATTAATGAAATCTTTAAAATCATACACTATATATAAACGATTATAATCCATAAAACCTTTAAATTCATACCAAATCAAAAAACTTAATATAGATTTGAGAAGTGTTAGAGACCCAAATAAATAAACCTAGAAAAATTTCTAAATTGACGTGGCAAGGGTTTCTAAATTTTTTTTAAAAAAATGTAATTCTTTCTTCATTGTCGGCTACTCATGGTCTGCCACATCAGTTTGAAAAAAAAAAAAAAAAATTGAGTTCCTTTACATGAATTGCAAATTTTAGGCATTGACATTTAAAGTCGAACCTAAATAATTTTTTTTTTTTTTTTTCATATTTGATTATTTATTATTTGACTTTAAATCATTTCTCACACTATTATTAAAAATCAAATACTTTTTATATACCTTCTTCTTTTCTTTTTCTTTTTTTTTTTAATAGAAAAATGGCTGTAATATTAGTCTCATTGGAATACGATGGGTGTCACCTTCATGAAGAGCATGAACAAGTCGTGCAGATCATGCATACCATCTAATCTACGTAACAAATATATATATAATCGATGGAAATAGAATTTTCAATCCTTGCAAGTTGCAACATCGCCTTCCTACTTCAAATTTTGTATCTTCAATTAAATTCGTGAAAAAAGTTGTATTTTGGCAGCATATTTGAAAAACATTGCACTTTAAAAATGTATAAAATTCACGTTTGCAAACCTTAACCAAATGATGTATTTTAAAAATAAAAAAAACGTGCGAGTTTAAAAATTATGCGTTTGCAAAATCGCAAAAAACATCATTATTTTTTTTTGAACGGAATTTACCAAACACATATTTGTAAATGTGTTTCGAATTCTAAAACCGCTAAATCAAAGTCCGCCGGCTTGTAAATGATTCTTGCAAGAATACCCTTTGCCAAAAAAACAAAACATTAAGATGGTGGATTTGTAGTGAATTTAAGATGGTGAGTGCTCAGAAAAACAGAATATAGGATATAGTGACTTAGCTCCACACATTTAAAGCAATTAGTGACCTTTTGGGCGTCCGAAATATTCAATAATTTCAGCTCCAAGATTAATACAACTGAATTTGGCCTTTATGTATATATATATTATTTTTGTAGATTGAAGAATATAGGATAAAAAGAATAGTGCTTATCTAGAAGTTTTTTTTTTTTTTTTTTTTTTTCTAAGAAATGATGGGAAGGGGCGACCAGTGTAGTTTCCCCCCTTGGGCGTGACCATCAGGGTTTTCATACGCTGTGGAATGTCCGGTTTGAGCCAAAGCTACTGCTTGGAAAGGCGAGCCCGTCACCACAACCCTACCAAAGTGTGAGCCGGTAGAGCCCCTTCATAGTAGCATCTGGTTCACGTATCTACTACCGCAAGCGGATTCGAACACGCGACCACTAAGATGAAAGGAGTTCTGCTACCAACTCAACTATCACTTTGGTGGCTTATCTAGAAGTTTATCAAGCTGTCAAAGAGGTGGGAATGCCAAAACCAAAAGGACTACTTGGAAAGCTTCACCAAAAGGTTTTCAAGAATTTCCGAGTACTTTAAGGACTACTTGGAAAGCTTCACCAAAAGGTTTTCAAGAATTTCCGAGTAGTTAAGTAGTTTGGAAATGCCACTGCATTTCATTGCCTTATCCCAAAAAGAAAAAAACAAATTTCAGATTGAGATGGAACAGGAAATGGTCTTTGGATCACTTGCCACTTGTTGGATCTCTCCGAGGTTTGAAATTTCGCTTCTACCGTCTCATATATATTCATTTTTATTTGTCCTTTTTTCGTAGTCAGAAGGCTTATAACGTGTCCACAAGTACAAATTATTGCACACATCTTTTATCTAGATGGGCTGCTTTCAACTTCATATTCGAAAGCATTCTTAATTGGTTTCCCATTTTCTCTTTTATTCGGATCAAGGATGAAAAAAATTATCCTTTGTAATTATTTTTCTATTAGCTTAGAAAAAAAAAAGAAAAAAAAAAAAAGGCAATAAACACTTTTCAATGTCCCCCACGGGCCCCATCTAAACATGTACATTATCTCATACTAATCTAACAATCTAGATTGTCACACCCATGTGATAAAGAGATTTGGATCCCTGCTAATCGCTGGTTTGAATTTCACATAACCATTTTTCGATAAAACTTATAATTTCGAATTATATGTTTGAAAAGATTACTGGCTCCAGGTGAATTTCAAAATAAACCCTATCAGAACTTCTTGTAATTATAGAATATCTCAATTTGTAATAAAGCCATCATCATGTTTTATATTTTCTCGCATTTACCGTTCGATTTACTAACAATTCAAACAAAAATATTCAAAAATATTATTAAAAATTCAGATACTTATAAGAATAGAGTTGAGCATGAATTAGCAGACATTCCAAAGCAAAATATCCAAGTAAGTTCCACCTCATTCTTGCGGCTTAGAGCTTCACATTTATCAAAGCAATGGAAGATCGGATCATCCGACCATTTTTGGATTGTCTGCCTAGAGACTAATCTTGATCCAGCTATGGGTTTGACTTCTCTTTCAATTTTCCAAATTATTCCACTACAAAGCCTTTGCTATTCCTCATTTGTCGTATGGTTCCCAAGCTTCTCTTAATGCAATTTGGTGGAAGAAATATTTTATTCAATTTAATTTATTAACTGAATATATTTTTAGAATACATGATTATATATATTAATGGGATTAATAGATGCTTGTTTCATTTGAAATGGGAAGGATGGGAGGATCCTTGTTCTCAACTTAATACATCGGATTGAAACATTTTTCTCAAATTCAATCTATTAAATTATTATATGCTCTTAGAATATGTGATTTTCATGTGAATTTGTAATAGGATTAATAAATCACATGCATTTTTAGATATATTTTAAAAATTGCAAGTAAAAATTACATAGTCGAAACACATATATAAATTTAATAGACTAAGTTAAAATATTTTCCTCCAATACATATATATCTCAGTTCCATGGTTAAAATTTTTACACGATCCACGAACTTAACACAAAATTAATAAATTAGGTTTGATGGGTTTGATTGGTTTAACTAATTGAGTTGATGTATGGTTGACTTATGTAGTCTTATATTTATGTTTTAAATCGATTTGATCATAAATTAGTGGGTTAAGATTGAGTAGTTTTTATCGTTTAATTAAATTGGTTAATTTAAGATTGACATATATAATCTTATACACATGCCTCAATATGATCTGGACTCTACAAACAAACATGAATTGTCATTCCTACTCAATTAAATGAGTTCTTATTACAATTTCTAACCAAAAGAGAGGAATAAAAAAAAAAAAACTAGAGAGAAAAAGAGGGAGATAATTTGGCATTTGTCTTACTCTTGGGGACATAATGCATCATATATGCACCATATTTACTGCACATGTATCACTTAATTCCATCAAACTCAATACATATAAATTGTTCTGTCAAGAATAGGATAGATGATGTATATATGTGTGCCTGTTTACCACGTGAAGCACAAACATGTCTTGTTCAATCAAACTCCAACAGGAACTGAAAGCCCTCTCAAACAATTCTATATAGTTTTTTAGGTCACAAGTAATAAAATAAGAAACTTGCGTTTTATTTAGGTGAAGAAGTGGCCTTCTCAATCACTTTAGTTGGTTCAACATACCCATCGGACAGATGCTAGCAGTTATAAGCCAGCTGGAAAACACCTTCCAAGGAGATTTCCTTGAGATGGAAGGGAGTCTTGGGATGTGACTTTGAGAAGATGAGAGGGTGGCCATTTTTAGTCCTTTTGGCTCCCTATGAGAAGACATGGCAGCTCTAACTAGGGTCACTTTTCAAAGGGTCTAGAGGGAAAGAAAGATTTGCCCAAGTCCAACTAATCTCCCATCTTAAAATGATTATGATGGATCATTATTCTTTGGGTTTTGCCGACACCTACCAAAAATATGGAAAAATAAAAAAGAAAACTATACTGAATAGTGAACTCTGAAAGTGAACCAAAAAATCTGCAAGAGATTTACCAAATTCAGAACTGTCGTGTAGACTACTACGTTATAATATATATTTTAGTGGTTAACGTGACAAGTATTATGTAGTCTAATACATCAATTTGTAAGGAATTTATAATAAAAGCTAATCCTACGTGATGATACTTTTTATTATAGGCTTGTTTGAGCCTTTCGAGGCCTACTCAAGCTCAACAAGGCTCGTTTACCTTTTGGCCTTAGAAGGTTTCATTGGCTTTCAGGCTAGGTTGTGCTCGTTAGCCAATGAGGACAAGTGTGGATGAGTTAGCCATTTCCCTCAAGGGAGGCGTCGAGTGACGGTTTCTAGCCCAACAAGCATGTGGTGGCAGAGGGACCACTCTTAACAATTGTGTTAAGGGAAGCGTTTGTTAGCTATCCCATGCAAAGCAATCCATATTGATAGGATGTCAGCTGTTCAGGGATAAGCAATTTATATCGATCGACAATGTGCTTTCCAACTAAATGGCATCATATAGCCTGAGTTACAACCACGTGACATAGATACTACATTTCCTTCCTTATAAATAGAAGTTCATTGTAACAAGTAAATAATAAGCTTTTTGTCATCTTTATAACTCTCTATTTCTCTTAAAACTTTCATTGATTATAATTAATCTAAGATTTAGTTCTTTATAACAAGTAAATAATATATGGGAAGATTTAGAAGTATAATTTTGTTCGTTTTGTAGTGGGATAGCCGGCCCTAAAACTCTTTATAAAGCTAGCTGCTGATTTGGCAGCCTTGCGAGAACACAGAAGAAAGGTGATTTTGACTTGTCAAATTGTTAAAGGAATGAATACCTTTTAGAAAATGATGAAAGGTGGCTTCGAAAGTTTATATAATCCCTTTTTAGTTGTAGAAGTCAATGGTAATTTCAACATAAATAAATATATATATATAGGGAATTGAATACATATATAATTAATGAGAAATTGACACAAATCTGGAATATGCGACCTAATCATGTTTTACTCTTTCAACTTGTCGTGTTTTTCAAACATTAGAAAAGAAAAGAAAAGCATGCAGGTAGAGATGGTTACAACTAATTTGCATTATTAAAAGTAAATATCTTTTTTCTAATCTACAATCAGATCTTGCTTTCATCCCCCACGACATGTTTTACGTAATTGCTGGAGTCATTCAACAACGAAATTCGGTTCTTATATGGTGACTTTTATAGTTATAAAAAAATAATTAAGTACAAATATATTTTTATTTTGGCTGGTTGGAAGGTAAATTTTGGTGAAAAATCATTCACATTCGATTAATGAAACTACCTTGTTCGCCAAATTTTTATACTCATCACTAGTATACCACCAAAAAAAAAAAAAAAAAAAATTTCTTCATTTAATTTTCATCATTCTCCGCTCACCCAATGAAAGAATGTAGAAATTATGGAGAATAAATATTTAAATGGAATAGTGGAAACTGATAGCCAATATAAGAATTGAGAGATGTAGGTGTTTTAGAAAAATCAGTACAGCGGGTTGAGGAGGAAGAGTTTTGGTTGGAGGTTTGTCCACCTTCACTTCCGAGGAATAAGCACTATCTATACATTAGTTTGAGTTTGTTTGGCACATATCTGTTTTTTAATATGTAAATTAGTTATGGGTTAATGAATTGGATTTGAGTTTGAAATGTAATACATCATCTGTGACGCTTATAGCCTATGTAATTTTGGCTATGGTTGCTTGTAAGAGCTTTATGCTCAAAATTTTTATAAATGAGACTTATATGGATTCTGTTTAAAAAAAAAAAAAAAAAAAATCAGTAGATAAAATAGAAAATTGTTATTTTTCATTAAAATTGAGAGAAAATTTACTAAGTTAGAATGTGAATGTTGTGAAGTAGCTAGTCTTTATTGATTACTATTTATTTTTTTAATTTAGCTACTCACTTTCCAAAAGTAGACAATAACAAATTCTCTAAATCTCTTTTTATTTCATTTAAATATTATTTCCTTATTCTCAATCTATAAAACTTTTATATATATATATATATTAAATTTCATTATTCTTCACTCATCAAAAGAAAGAATAAAAAGATTATGGATAAATAATATTTAAATGGAATGGTGGAAGTGGGTAACCAAAATAGAAAGTGAGATATATGTGATTTAGAAAAATCAATAAGTAAAATAAAATTAAAAAAAAAAATTAAAAAAAAAAGTGAATTTTTAGCTGAAATTGAGAGAAACTTTACTAGTGGAATGTGAATGTTTTGAACTATCTACTCTCTAGCTAAAACATGGCTAGAAAAAATCCTTCTTTTTCCTTTTTTGTTTTTTTGTTTTCCTAGTGTAGCTACTATTTCAAAAGTACTTAACAACAAATTTTCTAGGAGCCTATTTAGAATTGCGTTTAAAAAATAAAGCTTTTAAGTCAAAAAATATTTTTTGGCAAAAACTTTATTTTTAAACTGTTGTTAAAAATGCGTTTTGACCATTTTTAGACTTTTTAGACCCTTAAAAGCGTTTTTAATTTTTTTACTAAACGAGTACTTTTTCTTCAAACGAACTTTTTAATTGTTAAATACACTTTTAGACCCGTAATCCCAAATAGGCCATAAATCCTTATTTATTTTATTTACATATTATTTTTTACCCCGTCGTTATTATTTTTCCTTTTAGTTGGAATGCATGCTAAAATTGGTATTGTAATTCATTAATCTCTATGTCCTAGCTAGTAATTTTACTACCAAGCGCTCAATCTATAAAATTAAGCACTGAATCAAGCAAATATCTCATCTTCCATGCAAAGAAAATCTGTATCATTCCATCTGGAAGCAAAACAAAGGACCTGTTTTTTTCCACGTTTAAAGTCAATTTCTTTCCTACCTTTCCTCAGCAACCAAACAGAGAACAGTAATGTGAAACAAGACAGAAAAATTCCAAAAATCAGCCCCAATTACATTCAAATAAAAATCTGAACACAAATACCTTTGTGGGACCCTGCGGACTCATATTTCTTCGCATGTGTGGTGTGGTTCCAATGACATTTCCAAAACACACCCGAATTCATGATAACTTGTCTGATGCCCTTGAATTGAACAATTCCACGAGTCCACGGACCTAAAACCAAATATATATTATCGGAAAATCTTATATGTAACTATAATTGATTGACACTTATCAGCATATAATTGATAGGCGTTAACATGAGAAATGATTGGTGTTAATATTTTTTTTCATTTCATTTTACAAATTAATTATTAGATTTGTGGACTTCTGTGAATTTTATATAAGTCAATGGTTAATTTCTTAAATTTATAGGAGAATATGAAAAAAAATATGAACAAATTATTAACACTAATTATTTCTCTCTTTTTAATCGCTGACGTGACTCCAATTGCATGTTAACACGTCTAGTAAGTTGTAAAAAAAATTATAAGTGATATAATTTTTGAAAATTCTTTACCTTGCGAACCCCAAAAAAGAAAAAAAAAAGAGGAAAGTGCATTTATCATCTTCGAACTATTAAGCGATTTGCAATGTTTCATCTTAAACTTTCAATTTATCAAATGTCTCTCCTAAACTTTTATTCAGGTTGCAATGTACTCATTTTGTGAAAAAAAAAAAAAAAAAAAAAATCTGAATTTTTCTTTATTAGGGATATTTTTGTTATTTTTTGGACAAAAAAGGGACATTGAAACCCCAAGAGTAGTTTAAGCGAAGACATTGCACAAATAGAAAATTCAAAAGAACATTGTACAAAGAATTCTCATATGGCAAGCCAATTAAGTGTTACTTTGGCTAGCGGAGATGTTAAAATAGAAGCAAAATAAGTTGCGTACGGGTCAACAATTTAAAAGAATATTTGATGAATTATTTACTCACCAAATATAAAAATAAATTATTTTTTAATATGTAACATTCTCTCCTCTCTCAAAAATAAAAAATAAAAAATAAAAAAAACTAAAATAAAGAGCCCAAATATAAGTAATTATTTTTTCTTTAAAAAAGTATTATTTAAAAAAAAAAAAAAAAAAATTTACTCCTCAAACGAGCAACGTCAATATGGTGAGGCTAATGTACTGCACAAGAGCACATGCGAAGCGGGATTTGGGTCCCACACACGAGATCTGATAGGCGGTAGCTGCACATGCAGAGATCTCTATGTCCCATCCCCACATGTTCTCCCCAATTCTAGTTTTGACTGCTTTTTTTCTATCAACAAAAAAAAAACAAAGGAGATTCAAATTTGACCATTCAGTCAACCCAATTCTCTGTAAATCTTCCTCAATCTACTGCAACATGTCACGGAGGATTATCTTCCACAGCTGGTCGGCTATGGTGATGGGTTGTGGGGTAGTAATTAAAGAAGGTCTAGAGCTTGGGACTGTGCAAGATTTTTCTTTCCAGAGATTGACATAACATAATATAACATAATCATGTTAAAGTGTTCATATACAAGGTTGACCTTTGGTTCTGCCCAAAGGGTTTTGTGCCCCTTGAGAGATTTTATTTGGTCCCTCACTTGTTGCTTAATCACATGACATTGTGGCACCACATGATGTTGTAATAAAGTTTTGGGTCCGGTTTTTCTGGACATTTTCCTCGATTAACGGTGGTCGGGCAAATCCATTTAGGTTAATCGATGGTTTAATGTTCAGGTCTTGCCTTGTAATCACGCTGTAACTTTTTATTACTTAATAATTTTGAGTATTTTGTGTTTTTGGTTGTTTGTTAATGTTTTTGTTTGGAAATGAAAAACAAAGGAAATGGAGAATGAAAAATGAAAAAGCATTAACAAGCAAAACTATTCAGAAAAGAAATGGTTAACCGGGAGACCCAAGATTTTCTTGAGAGCTTTGAAAAAAAGGCATACTTGAATTGCTGTTAAGGATAGTGTTTTTATTAGTATGTATTGTTTTTGGATTCCGTAAAAGCTACAAGTCTACTTGTATATCTAGGGATACACTATTTCCACGTACCATGCGGTAGTTAGGGTATCAAACTTTCGTTTTGCCGGTATTACACCATTTATTATAAGTTTCTTATAAATTGACGTGACGAGTTACGTGGCAGTTGACTAAAAAATACTATAGTAAAAACGGTAGTACCCTAAATGTTTTTTTAGAATATATTTGGAAGATGCACCTATTAGAAATATCCCTCTTGTTGTTACATAATTTCTTAGCATTGCATTAGAGGCCCAAAAAGTTGGGGAAAAGAATATTATCTTTCTGTTGTCTGGCTTCAGTGGCTTGTATGCCCAAATATTAAATGGGCTATACCTGGGCTGAGGTATCACCAATTGACATACATCCTTTCTGATAGGCCTGGGCCCGTCAGTTCTATTCGTTTATGTTCTGCTCCTTGGACGATGACAGCAAATTCAGGAGGTTGGGCTGGTCATATACCAATTGGGTTCTCTTTTACTCTCTTTCTTCTAGTCTCGGCCCATTGCATATGGCCTCATGTAAATTTGCGGCAATTTATTGTCTGAATTGATAATAATTTGAACAGTATATGTGAAAGAGTTTTTATAGGATTTATCTGTCGAGTAAGCAGGTAGACTATCCTTCACTTGCTCGAATAACTAGGTCTTATAAAAGCTTTTTCGCATTTGCTGCTTGAATTGCTAACAATATTGCTAGGGAATATCTATTTGAATTTATGATCTTGGTGTCGTATTAGAGAAGATTAAGTATTGAAAATACATTGTAATATGACATAAAAAAATAAAAATAGTTTTGAGTGTATTATAAGTATTTTATGTCTTGAATTATGGAAAAATTATAGTTTACCCCCCAAAGTTGACAGCATTTTTCAATTCGAACATCAAAATTTTAATTTTTGCAATCCACCCCCCCAAAGTTTCAAATTTTTGCAGTTTGACCAATTGTATCCAAAACTTTCCATATTGCCCTTAATTTTTATTTTTTATAAAAAAGTTTAAAAAAAAAATTCGGGGTGGCTCTTTGGCCATCTAGCCATTTTTGCACCTCCAATTTTTTTTTTCATAAAAAATAAAAAAATAAAAAAAATAGAGGCAATATGGGAATATTGGGATAATATTGGTCGAATTGAAATAAATTGGAACTTTATAGGAGTGGATTGCAAAAATTGAAACTTTGATGTTCAAATTGAAAAACACTGTCAACTTTAGGGGGGTAAATTGTAATTTTTTCCTTTAATTATCTATTAATATTTTTGTTTTGAACAAAAAAGAATTATTGAACAAAGTCCTAGTGTTTAAGGAGAATGGAGATTGCTACATCCCAGAAGGCAGTGTATTAGTTCAAAACCTCCAATCAACTTAAACAAAAGAATCCAAAACTAACATTTGATTATAAAGGTTATGTCTTCCAATAGGAAGAAGTAAACGAGTGCATTGAGTACACATTTGTGAATAAACAAGAATTAAGTCTTACATTTAAAATAATATCATAACTATCACATAATTAGGTCTAAACTATTAGTTTAAGCTTTTAGATTTAGTGGTATTTTAATATTATTATACTAATCTCAACGAAAAGACTCACCAAAGTGTTTATCATGTGAACCTATTTATACTGTACTCTTAGACGGACTGTACATTCAACTTGCCTATGAACTAAGCTCAAATTACAGGGATAAAGTACAATGAGCCGCACATATTGCATGCAATATGTACAACTCATATTAGAGGATTACTGAGCTCCCACTTGATTGGATAAGTGTTCGGAGAGCTCGAATATGCATCTGAACTCTCTACTCAAATAAGCGAGACCCTAAATACTCTCTCATATTAATTGTCCGTATTGCTACCCATCAAAAATTCAGAATCCCCAAAACATTCCCAATTTGCTCTCCTTCAAGCCTAGCCAAAACCCTCTGATTTTATTACAAAAAAAAAAAAAAAAAAACCCTTCTGATTTTGCATCAATCTAGCTGGACAAAACCCACCAATGACCTATGCGGTGTCGTTTTAGTGTGTGCTAATCCTCTATCCTTGGTACACTCGTACGCAATTGGAAACAACCAAAAATGGCTGCTCACACGCTCTCGAAGCTCCCAACAACATCTTCGACATCAGCATCCTTATTCTCCAACTCCAATACCAGAAGAAGACGACCACAAAGCCTACCTCTCCCATGGCTAGGCACCAACAACGTCTCGCTTCGGTACTCAAACCTCAGACCCCACGAACAGTCAAAGCACCGACCCATCGCCGCCTCGGTGTTGTCCAGCCTCCCCACTGCGTAAATTCCAACTCTCACACTACTGAAAAGCACCGGTCTTGGAAAATTTTCACCATGTTTGGATGTACCCAAGTTGTTATTTCAGATTCTTTTGATTTTGCAGGAACCCAGAGAGACTTTCCTCAGCTGAGAAAGTTCCCAAGTGAGTTTTGTCGAAATTTTGTTGGGTTTTCTTTTTGTTTTTTGGGGGTTTTTGTTTTGGGTTGGTGGGGATTGAGCATTTGCAGTGGGTGAATGGAGCAGATGGTCTAGGAAGGCAATCAAGTCATTTGCTATGGGGGAATTGGAAGCGAGGAAGCTCAAGTATCCAACTACTGGGACTGAAGCCCTTCTCATGGGGATTCTCATTGAGGGTACGAAACCAAGCTCCATTCACCTTTGCCTTTTCTTTTCCTGATTTTATTTTTATCTTAAGTATATTTCAGTAGCTGTATTTAGTCATTCGTCTCTCGCTAATATCAGTGGCATAAACTATTAAGTGATGCTTCTACATGTTATTATTATGCCTGAATTTCACATGTAAGAATGTTTAAGCCTGAAAATACAAAAAGTGAAACAAAGTTATGATTAATTAACTTAAAGTGGTAGTCTTAAATTCATCTAAGATTGACTGCAGTGGACGATCTTGAGATGATTTGGCTAATTAAATCGTAATATTTTCCTGACATTTTTGAGGTGTGAGCTTGTGTTAGTTGAAGTAAGAAGTTGGATGTGCCACGGAACGGACACTGCTGATGACTATAATATTTTGGGTGAACTAGAGCCTTTCGTGTGACAACCTTATGCCTGAAGACTTTTTTTCTTTGTTTTTTATTTGATGAGTAAAAGAACTTCATTAAGAATGCGAAGGGTGCAATGAAGGGGTCTTGAATCCATGATGTTGCCCTCTTATGGAGGTAGGAAATACTATTTGCACTAGAGTTCATCGGCAACCTTATTCATGAAAACTTAATTGTACATATAGCAAAACCAATAATGTAACATCAATTGATGGATATATAGCAGTTGTGACCAAATGGTGCCTTCCACCCATGTTGAAGTGGGATGTCTTACTTTGACCCAGGGGGCAGGGAATTAGGGAGGGGAAGAGGAGGGAAAAAGAAATCACCTTCCCCCCTCCACACCTATTTTTCCATTCATCTTGCGCGTTTATCTTTACCAACCTGTGCTACTTCTCTTGCCATTGGATCCACACCACTTTCACCAATGGCACTGCTGCTAAGGGCACGTTAGACCTTAGACAGTAAGATCGGCCACCATCATCACCACCACTCAATGGTCACCTTTTATAATACAATTATTCTGCAGTTATTATGCACTATACTGAATCTTTTCCTTTGTGCTGCAGGCACTAGTCTGGCTTCAAAGTTTTTGCGGGCGAATGGAATTACACTTTTCAAGGTGCGTGATGAAACTATCAAGTTACTTGGGAAAGCCGAGATGTATTTTTTTAGTCCTGAGCATCCTCCCCTGACTGAAGCAGCTCAAAGGGCCCTTGACTGGGCTGTTGATCAGAAACTAAAAGCTGGTAAGTTCCTGTTGATTGGCAGTTAGTGTTGTAATTTCTATGTAGTAGTATTTCTTTCTTTTATGTTTTATGAGCATATGCAATAGTTGGAGATATGTACACAAACAAAAAGGGGAATACATCGATGGTCAGATGAAGGGTATAATGATCATGCAAACAATTGCACAAGAAGTTAGTTGTTTGAAAAGTTATGTAAAATAGCTGAGATGATCTCAACATAGAGTAATTGCTTATTTTCAAGCCAAGGACTTGGGTGCCTTGAGGTCTTCTACCTTTGACAACTCTGTGGTTAAGAACATAAAAAATCCAAATATTGTTTTGATATCATTATCTATTCATGTTGTCTGAGTGGGATTTTTTATTTTATGTTCTGAGATAGCTTGTGTCATACATGAAGCATTGATCATGGAGAGACTCCGAGTT
Organism: Corylus avellana; assembly: GCF_901000735.1. Taxonomy (NCBI): domain Eukaryota; kingdom Viridiplantae; phylum Streptophyta; class Magnoliopsida; order Fagales; family Betulaceae; genus Corylus; species Corylus avellana. The sequence goes on along the minus strand of NC_081543.1, from coordinate 29,671,452 downwards.
TTGGAGTGTTTTTCTGTTTTCTTTATCTTTTTAGATCTTCTAATTATAAATCTTAGTATTATGAATGAGAAAGCAAAGATCAAAGTGGTTTCCATTATATAATGAGAAGTTCTGTCCTGCAGTATCTATGAATGACTTAAGAAAAGAGAAAAATAACATAAGAGTATGCACTCCATGTCGCTGCATTAAAATTTTACGAGTATTCTAGGATAACAATTAATTATATGGAGTAGACTATTGTAGAAGACATGCAAAATAAGTGTCTTTTAAGCGGTCCTTAGCTAATACTACTTTTACTTGATGTCACTTGTGAGATGGCTGCCACGTTCTCTAAGGTACAAATGATGTATTTTTAATCTCTGGATGCATAAAACATTTTGTATAGATAGAAGCATAGTGGGACCTATTGTTTCTGTTCTAGATAGGATATATTTAGTGTATATTTAACTATTTTGCTAGGTGGGATTTTTGAATGATTCTTTCAAATACTGATAAATGAAAATTAAAATATCTTGCTGCTATAATGCTTTATGTACTCAATAAAATTCTCTGTATTCGAGACAGCTCTGCTGTGCCTTGGAATTCCAAGGAAGCAATATTGCACCCAATGATCCCAATTTTTCCAGATCATTCTTCTTAACATTCACTGCTTGATTAACCTATGACCTGCAGGTGATGGTGGGGAAATTTTAACATCTCATCTGCTTCTTGGCATATGGTCTGAAGCAGGATCGCCAGGTCATAAGATAATGGCTACCCTTGGTTTTAATGATGAGAAAGCCAAAGAGCTGGAGTCTTTAAGTTCTGAATCTGGAATGTAGATGATTGAAGCATTCATTCGATTCCTATGGTTACCATTAGTGTAATTCTTTTCGTCAGCTGTGGATAAATGATGCTGTCTCTGCTTTCCTTCGAAGTTACAAGTTGTCTCATGAATTCATCCTTTAGGACTTTGCAGATTGCTTCCCTTTTGAGCTTGCCTATGTAACTTTTTCTCCATATGGATTAGTATTTTGAGCAAATAATGTTTTGGAGCTCATCTTTGGCAGCTAGTTTAATGTCATGACAATCGTTTAACTTTTTTGGTTGTCATACTTTCCTTGCTTGGCTGCAGTTTCATTCTAAATGGGCTTCCTTAAGGGAATTGATGCCACTTGTGGGGTTATATCTTCTCAATTGGACAAAGTTTTCCTTCAACTCAGTATATTAAACTGACATGTGTTTAAAATGCATCCAAAAATCACATGCATTTTGGAGACGTTAGTTTAATAGACTGGATTGGAGAAATTTCTTTGAACCCAATTTGAAAGAAAACTCTAATTTGTGTTGTGATGGTAGAGATGCTTATTAATACAAACAAATATTTTGAAATTATTCTCATACTTCAGCATTACTGACTGTTTCCACAGGTCTCCTGTGATTTTCATCTTCCTTAACAATGTCTGCATTACAGGCAAGTATTTGAGCCTTGCCTGCTTCTTCAACCCAGTCGATCCTTGTGACAAAGACCAACAGCAAAACCAAGCAGGCTACCATGCCGACCAAGAACCCTAACAGCAGCCCACTAAGTCCAAGAGCAGCCTTGAAGGCTAGAACCACACTCAAGGGCAGGGCCAGAAGGTAGAACCCACCAAGATTGGCATACATGCCCAACCATGGCCTAGCTGTTCCACGGACAATTCCTCCACATACTGCTAATGGAAAATTCGCTACTTCCACCAAAGCCATTAGCAGCATCATCTTCTTCACACCTCTTATAACTCCCTTGTCATGGCTAAACAAGGGCCCCCATATTCCCCTGGCTGCAACCATCACTAAGCCACCTATGCAACCAGCGACAATGCTCGCTGACAGAGACACATATGCTGACCGGTATGCAGCGCTGGCTCGGTTGGCACCGAGCTCATTCGAGACACGGGTGGAGGCGCACGTGGCCAGTGAAAGCATCACAGAGTAGAGCAGATAGTCGAAGTTCAGCACAATGGCTAACACTCCAACTGCCTGCTTGGCATTTGCTAGCCGGCCTGTGAGCAAGACTAGAATCTCATAACACCACCATTCAAGGCAGGTGGTGAGACAACATGGCCCGCAGAGCTTGAGCAGCCTGAGCCAGTCACTAACGCTGTGATCCCACCACCCTCCTTCCTTCCACCTTCTTTCCTTACCATTTTCCATAAAAAACACATACAAGGCAAGTAAAATCACTACTATGAGATCAGAGACCCACACTGCCATTGAAACTCCCTCAAGACCCTTAGCTTTTGCAAGCAATATGTTGATGGGCACATGAAAAGCAAGCGCCATAGCCGAGCTAAACATTATAGGAACCGTTATGCTCTGTGTGCTCAAGTAGGCTTTGAGAGGACACAAAAATGCATTGACTACCAAATCAGGGAGGAGATAGAAAAGATAGCTCTTCGCGATGGCGGAAATGTCTTCTTGTTGGCCAAAACGGACAAGGATCTTATCAACATTGAGCCACAAGAAAGTTATAGGCAGTATGGCTAGAAGCAACAAGAAGATAGCTATGAGAAGGGTTTTGTGAAGTAGCTTAAAGTTTTTAGCTCCATAAGCTTGACCACAGATGGGTTCCATGGCGCCACAGAGCCCGTTCAAGACAGAGAAGCCGGTGACATTAGCAAACGTGAACCCGAGCACGCCGCCGGCCAGTTTGAGTTCCCCAAGCCGACCTAAGAAAGCTGTTGTGATTGATAGCTTTGCAAACCATGTTAAGTTCATTGCTACCAAAGGAGCAGCAATTCCCCTCTGCACTTTCAGCTCCAAAAGCATAACCTTTGCCATGGTAGTTGGCCATGGAGTTATAGGTGTAGGAGATGAAGGTGGGTTATTAATGGTTTTCTCAGTTTCAGACATTGTTGCAGAGAAAAAGGGTTTGCTGGGTCTGCTCCGGATATAGATATGAACCAGCAGGAGTCTTGTTAGATAATATTAATTATATGCGAGTGCATGGGTTTCGTGAGGGTGTTGGAAAGGAGGAGCAATTGGTGGGCTTTTTGTAACGGCCAATTAAGGAAGAGAGATGGTGGTGGAGGATTTGTAGTGCGTGATGAGAATGCAAGGGCCATATCATGCTTATAAATCCCCCCATGATCAGATCTCTCTTGAGATGTTGATGTCACTTTGGTTTTAATAAAAAGATACTTGAAAAAAAAAAAAAAAACATTGGTAGTGTATTAAATGCCAAAACTACTTTGGGTACCTTGTACCTTTCTCACTGATTTCTAATGCTTTCTAGAAAGAGTATGTAATGATATTCTTTACACTTATTTGTCATGCCTATGTATATTTATGTCACAGCTTTTCATGTCATTCACTTGAAAAAAAAAAAAAAAAAACGTTAACTACTTAAAACACGTCATGTCAATTAATGTGTCAGTTAAGAGTATTAAATCAATAATTTCTTATTGGTCTAAGTTGGCTTAAATTTTTAAAATAAACGGTAATTTAACACGAAAATCCTACCAACAATAATAGTCCTCGTAAGTCATGATGGAAAAATGAGGGTCTTTTCCCGCATATTTATTGACTGATTTGTTAGAGACAAAGTATAGACCAATTTGAAGCAGCCGATATGTCAATTAACATAATATTCCTATATTGTTCCATCGGTTTATATATGCATCTTAAAAAAGAAAATAAAAGGTGTAAACAAAAATTCCTTCCTAGAAACCTTTGAGCAAGATAGATTACGGGTAGGTCGGATCTGCTAATAATAATGCTGTGGTCCAAAGCATAAGGTGTGAGATTGCCATGCTTCTCTGTTAAACTTTGGCAAAGTTTTCTTTCAATCAAACTGAATATTAGAAATTTTTTTTCAATTCTATCTATTAAACTGGCATCTATCTAAAGTATATGTGTTTTTATATGCATCTTTGGTAGATGTCAGTTTGATAAATTGACTTGCAAGAATTTCTTTGGAGGAAAACTTTTTCCTTAAACTTTGCTTTCATATTCTGAAGCCACTCACAAATCATCTACTTTTATTTAGGAGATAAGCCTAGGTATAAAGCAAACTTCTTTTTGTAAGAGAAAAAATTGTAAGCCTCCAAGCGTGGCTTTCAAGTTGATGGGAAAGTTGGATATGAAAATGATTTTTTTTTATTTTTTATTTTTTATTTTTATTTATTTTATTTTTTTATATTGTGTTTGCATCTTATCAGAAGGCTAGGCTTAGTTTTGAAAATTAATTTTTCTTTATTTTCACAACTATTTTTGCAGTGATTCAATGATTGTGGTTTTTTATTTTTTGTTGTTGATATTTTAATAGCTACATGAAAAGCTGCAGAAAAATAGCATGAAGATATCATACTCTAATATAAAATTATAATTCTTGTCTTTACATATTTGGCTCTTTCATGGCCTTCAAAATCTATGTTTAGAAGAGAGAAGAGGTAAGTAATGAAAATCTTAGATGATGCTTTTTTTGGCAGAGGCATGAGAGTACTAATCATATCACATTGCAATGTCCATTAGCTTTTGTCTGTGAAATTATAGTAAGGTTTCCATTCAAACTAGCATTATGTACACCAACATCATTTTCTTTCTTTCTTTTTTTTTTTTTTTTTGCGTTTTGGAGTAGAATTTTATTAATACGTTGTTTATTCTAAATGTATAAGCTTAAAAAAATGATCAATTAAGAAAAAACTTTACAAAACCCTTATGAACTTTCACGCGTTTTGACATTACCCCCTCAATGTTCAAAAACTCTCGATTTGGGGTATTAAACTTTCCATTTTTTGCAATGTCCCCCTCTATTAGGATTTTCAGTTAAATCTTGTCAAAATCTTGAAAATACCATTTTTTTTTTAATTATAAAAAAATAAAATAAAAATTGTAAAGATTCAGACGTTAGAATTTAACTGAATTTGCAAAAAATACATACACCTGAATCTTTGCAATTTTTTTTAATAAAAGGGGTATTTTGTGAATTTTGACTAGATTTAATGGAATATTCTAACGGACGGAGGCATTGCAAAAAATTGAAAGTTTAATATCCTAAATTAAGAGTTTTTAAACATTAAAAATGTCATTTCATAACGCGTGAAAGTTCAGAAAGTCTAACATATGAAATATTCAATTAAAATAAAAATAAGTTATCAAAGTTCAAACTCAAAATCCCTGTTCAAAGCCTCTAATACATAAACAATTCGAAAACACAAAACCCACTAGTTAAAAAATGCTGAAGGACACACTTGTGGATCAATCATTATATTCGTCTTAATTTCACCCTTTACAATGAGCACTTGGTTTTCCACTTGTTCCCCATTTGTAAAACATCAATATCTGCATCGGTACTAGTGAGTGTTTTCCATTTAATAATGTCTGTATGATTGATCTTACCCTCAATGAACATCATTAGACCTACACAAGATGGCTGTAACATAGCTTGCATCGACTTCTTCGCGTATTAAAATATTAATTAAATGATAGCTATTGTGTTGGTTTAATTCAGTTTCAAAATGTAAATGTTACTGTTCACAAACTCAAACACTGGTATAGAATGCTCAGAATCCAATCTCCACTGCTCATAATGTAGATTCATGTGTTATGAATGTCCCTGCAAAATTTTAGCTCAATCGGACCACAAACGCCTATCGATCGGAGCTGTTGATTAAGACTGAACAGCATTTCCAAAATGCTGTTTCACCCCTTGCATGCCCTGTCCGAACAGGCCTTCCCCGGGTCCGGACCGCATTTCCAGAAACTCTGTTTCTGCTCCGTAAAGCCCTGTCCGGACACCCCGTAAGTTTTAGGCCCAAAAACGTGATTTTAAGTGAGTTTTGTTGGGGGTATATATACATCATTATAGAAGAGAGAGGTACAAATCTTCAACCCCAGAGAGTTCGTGTGAGGCTGTGCTTGAGTGATTATTTTGTTGTGAGCCAAATTGATCCCTCTTAGAAGATTTTTGTTAGTTTTGATTGTGTGCTTAATTGAAGTCTATCGGAATGGTCCGATAAAGGAGAATCACGTTGAAGAAAATTGTGAGCGAGGAGACAAGTTGGAAGCTTGTCGATCTTACAGAGTCAAAGTCTTGCAAAGGGTTGTAAGTGTTCCTAGTGTCTGTAATCTCTGGATAATCTTTTGATAGGGATTTCTTGGGTTTGGCTGCTCCGGAGAGGTTTTACTTTTAGAACGTTTTCTAAAAGGTTTCATTTTCGTCACCAAAATCTGTGTTTGATTTTACTTGTTTTTTGTGATTGTTTGCTTAGATTTAAATATCCATTAATTCCACATAAAATTATGATATTTATCTGTTTAGAGTTTTTCAAATGATTAAATTTATTTATTTTTATAATCATTTCAAGCTTTCGAGATAAGCGATAATTTAACACGATATTAAAAAAACATGTGAGAAAGAGTATTAGAATATTAATTAAATAATTAAAATTTTCGTTTTTTATTAACTTAAACTTCTGGGATACATAGTAATTTAATGGTTTGTTCATGAGCATAAAAATGTTGAAGAATCAATCTTGGGTGGGCATCTATTTTCGCATTGACTATGGGTGAATTTGTTGCTTGTATGACTCGAAGTTCGATGAGATTAATTCCATAATACTTTCTTAATTTATGCAAATCTGCAATATGAATGTTAGGTTGACGAATAAGAATAAGAATAAGAGTAAGGAAAAGTTGCCATAGTCTTTAAAACTAGGTATTAAATTTTAGGAGGAATTTTAGTATAAAGAACATAAGAAGATCGAGTATTTTTAGTGCAACTTTCAAGGATTTCAGGAATGTACTGCGAATCAAGGGAGATGTTGAAAAAAATATGAGGAACATAACAAAGAAAGCATTTTTTTAATATATATATATATATATATATATATATATATATATATATATATATATATATTTTCCATCGAGCTTGTTGAATTATGATTTATCTTAAAAATTAAAACTCATGACATGTTAAATCACCTGTTATCTCATTTAAACGATAAATTTAATTAATATTTTAACAAATTAAGCTTAACAAATAAATGGATTTTTAAATACAACATGCATTCATCAATCATAGGCAGCATGTACATCACAAAAGGGAGGGCTATATTCATATTTTGTTGTAAAGGTAGAGGCACCTGACCTAGCTAGTTTCTCTCCATGTCCACTTTGCAATGAAAAGAAAGCTAGATTCAGCACTACTATAGATGTAAAGTGGAAGTGGCACTGAGTGAGAGATGAGGCCAAGTGCTAGCAGGTGGGAAGCTTTATCTCTAGCTATTTGTCAAGTGGCCCATATGAGCATGTTATGACGTTTTAGTTATGATGATGATTACGGAATAAAAAAGTACTGCAGAAGAGCAACTTATATATGATTAGTTGGTCACCATATAACGGAAAAAGATAGGGATCATTAATGCCCATTCATGATTTACTTAGTTACCATCATTGTTCAATGATCGATGCATTCAAAATTATATATATATATTTCAAAGTAAAGAGAAGCTTAATTTGCTGTGTTAATATAGTGATCGCACATCGCTAGCTACGTACGGGGAGGATCTGCAAGGAAGTTTGCCAAGTCAGTTTTGGTGCGGTAAGAGGGAATTTTAGCAGTGTAATGATATGGTCAATTAGGCATACCTGAACGAATATCCTCCTACTCCTTTTATAGGCTTTGGATCCTCGCACTTCCTTCTAGGGTTTCAGAAATTCTCGCCAGTAGTCGATTACTGATGTAGAGATTCCTTTCCCAAGTTTGTTAGGAGAGTGCATGGTGTGAGTTGGCTTTATTCTAGTGAGAGAGCACCAGAGTCCTTGACAAGGGCTTTGTGCTTTAGTCGTGGAATCAAATGTGTTCCTCTTCACTTTGTCCAGACAATGATTGATTGATTGATGACAGTAGAAATTAATAGACAACTTTCCATGTCGATTTCGAAAAATAAAAGACTCAGAATTGTCTTCATTAGAATTTCTAACACGACACACACAATAACGATAGTGCATATAAATTAATAAAAACGACGTTTAATTTGGACCATTCAGGAGATGTCTCATATTCCACCCAAAGTTAATTAGCCTAAATCGTTTACTACATTACATTACAATCAATACGAGTATTATGTCCATTAATCGCATGTTGCTTAAAACATCTCAAATATTTATCATGTTAGGGTTTTTTTGGGGGAAATAGTTCGCGTATACTCTACTCCTTCCGCTATGCTCCACTCATATGACCTTTATATTAAAGTCTCTGATATTTTTTTTTATTTGGGATATGAGTCATCATCTTTATATATTGGCACGAAACCTTAATGACAACGTAAAAGAAAATACCATATTGATCATTTACGCAATGCAGTATACATAAAAATTTAACTTAGACTCCGTTACGCAATACAGTGTGCACAAAAATTTAACTTAGACGTATAATATTTATCATACATGTTTTGACACTATCTTAATTGAATACCTCTATCTGAGCCAATGGATTAGATTGAACTCTAGTACTATCCAAGTGTTTTTTTTTTTTTTTTAATCTATAAAAAGAGTATAATGATAATAATGATGGAAATGATGACTTATTATCCTATCCATTAATGATTACAAGCTGGTGCAGAATCCAACAATTAATGGGATTATGTTGATCCAATTTAATACATAAAAATTCGATGAATCTCTTCCACTAGGTATGTGTCCCAATAATTGGTTTTTGCCACAAGTAGTTTTAAGTTAGTGAGGTTACTATATGTACGAACTATGGGTTCTAGAAGATGATCGAGTTAGATTCTAAGTCTGTCATATTACTTCAGCTTTGTAAAATATTTATGGAATGCTTATATGGTATATAACATTACTCGTAAACGAATAACAAAGACTTTCAATTGTACTATAATTCATGCAAAATCAAATCCAAAGCAAACATGGGTGTATATATTTTAACCGGTAACCATTATCTTAAGAGTATTGTTGTTGGGGGTATTACAGTTTTTACTAAAAAATCACTCATAAACTGATCGATGTGATAGTTTATGTGACACTTACTAAGTCAAGCACTAAAATGTGAAGCCATGTAACAGTTCACATAACATTTATTGTATTTACAATAAATGTAAATACAATGTATCAACCACTAAAATGTAAATTGCTATATAGTAGTCCATGTGATACTCATTTTCATAAAATGTATTACTTAAGTTTGTGAATGAATTATAATAAAAATTATAATATTTAGAAGAAAAATTACTTCATGGATTAAAAAACACCATACCCACACCCACACACAGCCCACAACCAGACAATAACATATCATTATCACAATCAAGCCCATTCACCAAAACTTACACAGTCCACAAGTCAAATAATTATCTGAGCCTATATATTTGTGCCAGGCCCATATTGCTCAAACTACAAGCAAAATAATTATATCGCTCAAACTACAAGCAAAATAATTATCTGAGCTTGAAAGAGTATATATATATAAGAATTTAATGAAAAACCTCAACAAAACCTAAGGACCCCTAAGGCTCATATTTGTGTGAACCTATAGCATGGGTTTGGTTTGTTGATTATGATTTAGGTATATGTAATGTGTTATAAATCTTATTACTATCGAACTCATAAATTGCAATTCTAGAATAATATGATGCTATTGACATGAAGTGTGTGTACTCTTTAATTTACTTAATTGTTGGCAGAGGGATTCAATATTCCTCTATTGGTCTTTGCCAAAAATCAATTAGGATTTATTGTGCAAGAAAGAATGATCCAAATCGCCATTAATTAAATGACTTTTTTCCTAGGCATCAATATGATATTGTTGTTGCTTGTGAAATAAAACATTTATTTCTTGAACCCTATTGGTTTTGATTTATATGACTCAAAAGTACTGTGGATATCATTATTTACAAAAGAAAGAATGTTTTATATTATCATATCGGTATTTACCTCATTAAATAACTCATCTCAAGCATAATTCTTGGTCCAGCACAGATCGACAACTAAGGACTAGAAAGAACTATCGGGTAATCTTTCCTATATATATATATATATATATATTGTTGTCTTTATTCTTACCTTGTAGGCTTTGTTCCTATGGATTGATCTCTAGTTAAAATATTATTCCCCTAGATATCATGATCTTTTAGGCTTTTCAAATGGCTATTATATTTTAAAGATTATTTAAAAAAAAAAAAAAAAAAAAATCTTGATATCAGTTTTCTTGCAATATTTATTCATCCGTACACTTTTGATGAAGACAATAGTGTCTAGCAGGCCACAACTAATTGGATCAAATATTAATGCAATATTATATAAGTGAAACATATTTTACTTTTGAAACTTTGTCGAAGGACTGATTTATTTTGCTCTTAGTATGCGTACGTACGTATCACAACTTGGATCAAGTGTTGGAGGTTATTTTTAAGACTAGTCTTATGATTAAATAAATTAAAGGTATAAAGAATAAAGTATGAAATTTTACTCAAGATGTTGGGTGATCTTGGGCATCTCTCAACCCCAAAAGGTAGCTCTATCAAGAGGTGAGACTTTTTTTCACATTTATAAACTGACTACCAGCCCATTACACAACCGATGTGGAATAATCTTAATAATCTTACCCTCACACATCGAGTCCTAGGTCGGAGCAGAGACAATCCGTTTCTCTCTTGGACTGTTGGACCGAGACTTGTTGGTTGAACCTGTGCTATAATACCCGTGTTAGATGGTCTTGGGCTTCTCTCAAACCCAAAACTTAGCTTAAAGGTGAGGCTTTTCCTCACATTTATAAATTGACCATCAACTCCTTCCACAATTGATGTGGGACAACCCCAATAATCTCTCCCTTACACATTGGGCTGGACCAGAGACAATCCGTTTTTCTCATAGAATGTTGGGTTGAGACTTGTTGATTGAACTTAGGCTTTGATAGCCGTGTTGAGTGGTCTTAGACTTCTTTCGACCCCAAAAGCTAGCTAGCTCAAGAAGTAAGGCTTTCCCTCATACTTATAAATTGACTACCAGCCCCTTCCGCAACCGATGTGGGATAATCCCAACACATGATATATAACCTAATTCGATCGGGGATTATGTGTTCAAAACTTAGTGTTGAGCCCATGCTCAATGTGCCCAAATCGAATGGGTTAGTCCTTCGCTACCCAAAGTTGAGCAGGGTGGTGCGCTCAACAAACTTAAGTCGTATGAAGTTCATATGCGGCGCCCTAGTTAAGCAAGGTCGCATACTTGACTCTTTTGGTTGAATGAGGGATGACATTTAAGAAATCCAATCCGACAGTAAATCATTCGAAGCCTTATTTGAGCTGGATGGTTTGCTCGATCATTTTAGCTGAATGTGAGAGAACATTCAACACCCTTAGGTTGAAGAAGGTAGAAAGTTCAGCACTGGTTAAGGAAAAGATTAGTTCAGTAACAATATGTGTTATGTTGTATTTACCACATGTTTCACTATGGTAAGTAAGGAAAGTCTCTCATTTTCGTTACACGCATGAATTGCCAATCTTCCTAGAAATCATATTTTTATCTCATAACTATTTTACAATGCTGACGTGACAATCTCAACTAAACATTGGACTTTTTAATTTTTTTTTTTTTGGGACTGATTAAAGAGTTGGTTGGAACTCTCACATTAGTATTGTGAGATAATTATGGAATAAGAATTTGGTTTCTAGCAATACTCTCCTTTTAATGATCAGTAGAGCTTAATATGTGAAATTTCAAAGAATAATGCTACTCTTCACTTATTTATTATACCCAGTTGACATGATGTGCTTTAATTAGCTTCTAATATTAGCCACTTCAAAAAAAACCTACTTAAAACATGACAAAGTCAACTGGTGTGAAATGCGTGTAATATATAAGTGCGAAGAGTAGCATTACTCAATTTCAAACTTATCACCAGAGCTTTGCTGTAAGAGAATAACTTCAATCAGGTTGTGATGTAAACTAGGTATTTTGCACAATCGAATATGAAATAGACACCTAAGCTTAAAACACCAAAAAATAATATAACTCTTAACACCAAATTATTTTTCTTTTCTTGACAAAATACCCATTGATAAAACCACCGGGCCCACCGTCTCTTGATACAAAAACAACTTATTATCACTTATCCCAAAAACCTAAATATTGGAAAGGGTAAAATGATGATCTAATTATTATTAATTATATATGTCTTAAATGAGGATCTTGACATCTAACCTTCAACGTGGAAGGGGATCTTTGACACAATGCTAGAAAACTGGGATAATGTTTATATTGATGGAGGTCATGAAGCGATGACCAGAAAGATTCCAAATGATAAGCTGCAATTAATCACGCGGATTTCCAGGTTTGTCGTTTCCTTAAGTCTCTAAAAACAACTCCAATAATCTGTGCATCACAATTAATTAACTCACATGTGAAATCCTTTTTAGTCTTCCCTTAACCACTGGTATGCAACAGTCTTCATATATCCGCAAATATAGGGTTGCATGTGGGTGCCCTAAGCAGATTTTAGGTCATGTGGGTGCCTTTCACATGGGACTTTATATATATATATATATTTTCCCATTTTTTAATTAATTAACTCTCTCCCCACTCTCTCCCCTCCATCTTATTTAGCCCTCCATGGACTTGCAATTCATACATTTTTATTTGTTTATATGGAGATGGTGACAAGTTGATTTGTTTATGACATCCACTAGTTTAAGATGTCTTAAACTATGATTAAGTCGTCAACATTGAAGTTGTGACACTTTCTAAGTTCTCGCCTCAGGAAGGGGGGACTGGAAGTGGCCAGGGCTCCCCCCCAAATGATAAGAATAAATTTTTTTTAAGGTAAAAATATTTTTTTATGGTTAAGAGTTTTTTTTTTTTTTAATGGGCCCCTACCAGTTAAAATTTTTAGCCATGGCTCCCGCTTGTCCATTTTTAGAGTTGGCTCCATCCCTGCGTACACACACATCTTCTTTTACTAAGGGATCGTGATTCCCTTCAATTAGATCATAGGTTGGAACCTATCTGTTCCGAATAGATAAGCCCTGCACCTTATGTTGACCAAGTAGGCAGAAAAACTCTCTGATCAAATTGATGGGTATACATAGTGAATCATATGGTGTTCTACATCCACATAATTAATGGTGGTCCTGTCTTAACTACAACTTTGATTCTCGTAAGGGCAGCAAACTTCATGCTTACCCTTTTAATATTAGGAGCCCGTGAAGTGATATTATAGCTAGCTCTAGGACTTTGGAGCATGAAAAGCTGGTTTTATTTATAACTGTGCATTGAAAAGCGACAAGCTGTAAACCCATATCCATTCTCGTGAACTTGAAATTAAGCCTTTCATATTGTAATGCTAGCTAGTTGACATATATAGCAGGGACACCAAGTATAGCTAGCCTTTAGATTCAAGTCATTTATGGGTGTTTAATGCTTGTAGAGAAGAGATATCAATGTTACCCCAACGTGTGGCATTCTAGATCAAAGGAAGATTTCTGTTCATCTCTGACCAGGATTAATAGCCCCATGCCTAGATCTTCTTCTTCTTCTTCTTTTTTATTTTATTTTATTTATTTATTTATTTTTACTTTTTTAGGAAGTTATCTTATCCTTGTTGGTCATGGTCAATAAAGTGAGATTATTAGTTAAAAGGCGTTAAATATCACTTATTTTAAAAGTTTAATTAAGCTGATAGGAAATGATGAATTTAATTATTTAATTAATAATTTAACATTCCGGCCCTTTCATGTGTAGAATCAAACAATAATGAGTATTTTAATTAAAACTCATCAGAACTTCAGCTCCAGTGTCATGATAAATCACCATTTATTTTAAAAGTTTAAACTGATGAAAAATTGTGAATTTAGTGGAAGATAATGTGATGTAGGAAAACTTAAAAAAAGGAAACTTTTTTATCAAATTGATGTAGGATTAAGTGATGTCCCATATATATTTGATCAAAAAGAAAGAAAGAAAGTGATGTCCCATATGTGAGACTTAACTTTGTATGCTTTTTAGGGCCTTATTTGAGGTGATATCCCAACATATGTTTAGGCCTTATAGAGTATATATATCCAATTGTGCTACCCCGGCCTTAAAGGCTAACTCCCTGAATAGTTTCAGTCATAGATATCTAGTCGAAAAGAGGGGAGTTGTTGATTGTAAGATAAAATGTGATGGAAAATCAGCATTATGTTATAGTCTGTGAGAGGGAAGTCAATATAATATGAGGGACCTTATACAAGATATTAATGGTTGCCCACAAGTACAATAATCTTAGAGCTAAAATCTCTTCCCCTATAAAGGGAGATAGTGACATATGTTCTTGTCATTGATTGTTTAATCAATGTGCCCTACATGAGCTCCTCATGGATTTGTCCATAGTTAAGACTTTTGGTAGCACATCATTTTCCTTGCTCAAAAATCAGTTTCAATGTCAACACAGATAAGATTCAGACTAGCGTTGCAATCAAACACCCCAACACACCCCTCCCCAAATTCATGATGACATTTTCGCCAGGACTAGGGCTGGGCAAAAACCTGCCCAACCCGCAGACCCGACCCTAATTGCCCCGCCCGGTATAGGTTTAGTGTTTATTTTCGCGGGTTCGGGTTGGAAATATCCAACCCGTGCGGGGCGGGGCGGGGCGGGTTTCGGGTTTACTAATATTTTTATGCGGGTACCCGCCCCGCCCCGCACTTAAGTTCATAAAACACAAAGAAAACCCAAGAGACCCTCAGACCTATTCGTTTATGCCCTTTCACTTTCACCCAGCAGTGAGCACTCAACTGACTCAAGTTCTCAACACAGCTGCACCGCACGGAGTGAGAGATCGAGAGGCGAGAGTGAGAGATCTAGAGGCGAGACCCAAGAAATCGTTTAACCCGCGCGGATCTGAATCAGAAAATGAAGAAAATGAAGGAGAAATCGTTCAACTCGCGCGGATCTGAATCAGAAAATGAAGAAAATGAAGGAGAAATCGTTCAACTCGCGTGGATCTGAATCAGAAAATGAAGAAAATGAAGGAGAAATCGATTAACCCGCGCCGATCTTGAAGAAAAGAAGAAATCCCAAACCCGCAAGGTGTAGGGCGGGTGGAAAAAACCCGGATACCCGCCCCGCCTCGACTCGTGCTCAGCCCTAGCCAGGACCACGTCATGCAATGCTTAAGTACCACATGGCATACTAAGTTGCTCTGATACCATTTATAACGATCTAAGCAAAGTGCTAACTATATCTGTATCATCACTTCAAAATTAAGGACTAGCTAGTCAAGTTGTAGTTTGACCTCCTTAGAATCACTTGTAAAACTTAGTTTTACCTAGTAAGTAGCCAATGTAAAATTTAACACTCATGAGCTCTTTTATAATCCACCAACTTTGTGTAGGCTAAACATTTTTCCAATGTAGAACTGAGGTTTAGAAGGTCAGTCGACTCGGTCATAATCTTCTCTATCAATTATCAGTTCGTATCGGAAATTTGTAAGGCGGTCAGCTTGAAGAAGGCTAAGATAGCAAATAATAAAGAAAGATTAGGAGAGCAAAAGTTGCTTATGTTTGGCAGCAAGCAATAATAGGGCTTATCTAATCTCAGCATATTCGTATCTATTGTGTTAAAGGTATCATGTTCTTGCTATATATTCCAGAACATGGTTATGACCCAATACACTCTAATATTTTAAATATTAATTAAATTATTAAATTCATTATTTCTATTATTTTTTATTAATTTAAGCTTTTAGGATAATGATGATTAATTAGCACAATAATTTTTTTTTTTTTTTTTTTTTTTTTTTTTCAATATAGGGGAAGGGAAAAGGGGCAATTAATTAATTAACTCAATTGTTGTTTATTCAACCAATCTTCTATATTCTCGAGGACAAGCATTAATAATCCCAAGATGTGGCAAAATGAAAGATAAAAGTTTTTTTTTTTTTTTTTCCTTTAAATTTTGTGTGTGTATATATATATATATATATAAGATTAGTAGATAGGAACTCCATTGTATTAAAATGAAAGATCACCAAAAAAAAAAAAAAAAAGGTTTTGGTTAACAAGAAAAGTAGTTTCCACGTGGGGTAAATGAATCTATATGCAGCTGGCTCATATGATCTACCTCCATTGATGAGGATAAGAGTTAAGAGTTGGATGATGAAGAAAACATAGATAGATGGATTAGGAATAGGATTAGGATGTAATTAGAGAGATGGGGGTCCACCATGAGATCGATGAGAGAGACCGACAAAGAGCATCTTTTAATGCATGGGTATGCGGCCTGTGCTGCTCATGCGAGCGTCTTTGCTTCAGTTTCAGTATCCTCAGCGAACTCTCCGGCGCTCGTGCTGGCTGTGTATGTGTGTGTGTGCGCGTGTGCGTGTGTTTGTGTGTCAGCGCCTCCCACGCGTCTTTTCTCTCTCACTCCCACGCCCCCAACACTCTGGATTATGCGGTCAAACCATGCCTTCTACCAACCTTACACCCTGTATGTTCCAATATTCCAACCCCTACTCTTTCAAATGGGGATTAGCTAGTTTTTAGAAATGCTATTTAGTAAATTATTATATGACTGCTGCCATAAGACTGAGATGATATGAGCTAGCTGCCATTGTCATGGGGTTTGAGTAATTTCAAGGAAAGTTTTTGGTTACTGATCATTAGGTTTGAGGCAGATTGCTTCTTTTAATATATATATATATATATATAGCAACTTGCAGTTGCACTTGCCCTTCCCCTTGTTGCTCAATAAGATTTAGGTAGAAAGAAGCTTTCATATGTATAGCTGATCACTCAATTAGGTATATATTCCATTTCATCGCCTGCTTGTGTTTACAATGTATGGTTAGATAAACCAAGGTGAGCTAGAATCTTTGGGCGAAGTAAACAAGAAGATCTTGATCGGTATGATCAGCTGAACTTGTTCAATAATTTATTAATCAACCCCATTTTACACTGCTCATGGATGCTTTTCTTATTCACTGCCTTGCAACACAACCGAGGGGACAAGAAATGTGCTTGTCTAAACATAAATGGGTATGTTTATTAGCGTGTTTTGAGACCTGTTTTTTTTTTTTTTTTTTTAGTTTGAAAATGTATCATGATTATAGATGGCAATTCGTGTTTCCCTGTTGAGATTGAGCCTGGTGAGATTAATAATAACTTAACTCATTTAATTAAACGGATCAAATTCTAACCCTAACATGTTAATTTCGTATTGGATTTATGTATTTTTTCATTTTAAGTTGTTTGGTAATGTATTAATTATCTTTAAAAAAAAAAAGAAAAAAAACACAGAAAACAAAGACAGAGATGGGCAACACTTGTTAGATAAGCTGCCAACTTTATTTGAGGGGTTGTTTTCAGTTAACTGTTTGTTTTAGAGGAAATTAACAAAAAAAAAAAAGTGAGAGATTTTTGGTCCCATATGGGCTAGAATGGCCCGTTGGGAGATATTAAAAGCAGAGGAAGTCAGTGAGGGAGAGATTCGTTTCTTCTGTTTGGTCTGTTCTGATATACCATTGGTGTAGACAAATGGCCATCGACTTATAACTCTTATCTAAAGAGGGGCAAACCGAGTAAAAGATGAGATGGGGGGGGGGGGTGGGGGAGGAGCTCAGTGGAATAGACCCGAAAATAGAGGGGGAAAAGACACGTATCATGCTTACACAAGCATGTGGACCCTTCACGTTAAGGTTTAGACTATAGAGATAAAGATGGAATTTTCGGACCCTTGTGGTAACATGTGGGTCATACAGATTTGAACTACACCCCATCTCTCTTTTGTTATTACAGCTAGGGCAGTCCAATTTTAATGGGCCAGTTATTGTTTCATTTAAATTATGTTTCCCATGGTGTTGCTGCCAAAGTGCCTTGAAAACAAGGGACAAGATTCTCTTCATTTCGGATCCGGATTTTCAAAATTTTCTTATTTGAATGGCTAGTAACTTGGACAACAAATATTAGAAAGTTTTTATGGAGTCTCCATGCTCAAACAAATAGGTGAATTATTCGAAATCTATTTAGGTACGTAGATTGATGGCTCCCATATATATATAAGAGCTCTTTTATATTTGCTGCATGCAGATTCGTAGTAAAATTGGTAGAATATTGGAGATGAGATAATTCATGATCAAGATTTAATGTTGTGTAAATGATGTCACACAGGCCATTTAATTTTTTTGAATAGCATGCCAACAAATTTATAACGTAACATCATCTACATCGTTAGATACAACAATATTAAATCCTGATCGTAAAATAGCTCATTTCCATTGCACTTGAAATTGAAAGAATCCTATTCTAAAAAGAAGACTTTGGCCTACCTTCCCTCCAAAAAAAAAAAATTTACCAAGAATTTTCTGTGCAAAAATTACATGTGGAGATCGAGTGGAGTCTGGAAGACTGCACGAAAATATGTCCAGTAAATTATTTTACTCAAGGTAAACTCCAGAAAGATCACCATGAAAACTTCCTCTACTGCTTGCCTCTGCATTAATACTTTTGGCAATCAATGTGCACGATGCCTAAGAACAATAGAGAGAGTGGTCCTAAGGTTTCAGCTAGTCAGAGTTTCAAGATAATTTCAAAGTTAGAAAAATTACTTCCAACAATTGCTCCTAATAAGGTTTCACAAATGCAAGATTATTCATTTGTAATCTTGTAACTAATTATGCCTTTTAAAGGCTTAGTTAAAGGCATCTTAAATTCTTATTTCTTATATATGTCAATCACTTAAAACGCATAAGGTCAACGATATGAGGTTTATGAGGTGAGAGTGTGATTTAGAGATTAAAGGTTAAGAGGAAAATATATATATATATATAAAATAGTAATTTTATTGTGTGAGGATATATATAGGGAAGAAGGAGAGAACGTGGAGTGCTGGAAGAAACAAGTGAGAGGGAGAGGTGGGGACCCATCCACCGCCCATAAGCAAGCAGCCTTACCGAAACCAAACCCATCTCTGATTATTTTGTCAGTCTAGCTAACCCTAACCCAACACTATCCCCTAGAAGAAGAGAGAAACCCAATCCCCCCTCCTAACCTATCCTTTTCCTCTTCACTCCTCCCAAACTCTCAACAACAACAGCTTCTCCCTAAAAGATGGTAACTTGTTCAGCTGAGAATTGGGTGGATGACACCATAAATCCACTCATTCTCTCCTTTCTCTTCAAGGGCTATACTGATTGATTATTAGCTCATTAAACTAGATAAAGCAACAAGAAAGCAAGAAAAGGGAGACACCCAGAAGTCTTGTTATTGTTTATTCCCCACTTTTTTTTTTCTTTTTCAAAATTACACAAGCTTTACTCCTTCTTTGTCTTTCCATTAATTTCTTGGGCTTCTGTCTGTGCAAGAAAGTTTGAGGGTTTTTGACAAGGTCAAACAAGTAATATGGATCATGGCCATTCTCTTCCCCCTCCTTTCCACACAAGAGATCTCCATCTACACCACCACCAACAGCAGCAGCAGCAATTTCACCACCAACAACAGCAGAATTCAGAAGATGAGCAAAGCGGCAGCAGCGGCCTTAACCGCCCCCAGAAGCGCGATCGCGATGAAAACAACAGCAGCAGCAACAACGAAGGCAACGAGCTCGTCATGGGCTCCGGCGGGGAAGGAGAGATCACTAGAAGACCTCGCGGTAGGCCGGCCGGATCCAAGAACAAGCCGAAGCCGCCGATCATCATCACCCGTGACAGCGCCAATGCTCTTCGCACCCATGTGATGGAAATTGGTGATGGGTGTGATATCGTTGAGAGTGTTGCTAACTTTGCCAGAAGACGCCAGAGAGGTGTGTGCATAATGAGTGGAACAGGCACAGTCACTAATGTCACTCTCCGGCAGCCGGCCACGCCCGGTGCAATCGTGACTCTACACGGCCGATTCGAGATCTTATCTCTCGCCGGATCCTTCTTACCGCCACCAGCACCACCAGCCGCGACTGGCTTGACTATATACTTAGCAGGTGGACAAGGCCAGGTAGTCGGGGGAAGCGTGGTCGGGACCCTAATTGCAGCCGGCCCGGTTGTGATCATGGCAGCCTCGTTTAGCAACGCCGCATATGAAAGGCTTCCGCTAGAAGAGGAGGAGACGCAGCTGCCAATGCAACCGGGCACAATTGGGTCCCCGGGTGCGGTCAGTCAACAACAGCAACAACAGCAGCAACAGCAACAACTCTTGGGAGACGCAAATGCGCCTCTATTTCATGGCCTACCTCCTAATCTTCTCAACTCTATTCAATTGCCAGCTGAGGCATACTGGAATACTGGTCGCCCGCCATACTGACAAACATCATGGGAAGGCCATACCAGGTTTCTCACTTGCAACGTTTGTAGCTAGGAAAGTTTGGTTGTCAAGCATTTGTCTTGTTAGTTTTTTCTTTTCTTTTTCCTTTTTTTTTTGGTTTCGAGTTTGATGATTAGATGGATGTGTTTACACGTTGATTGACGGGCTGTGTAAATTCATGGATTATTGGAGTGAGTTTGATGGTATTCAAATAACAGCTTATTCACTAGCTTGTTCCCCCATATTCAAACAAATTCTCTAGTACTAGGGCCGGGAGTATTATTTTATGCAGCAATATTTAGCAAAGAAAAGATAGAAACGGATAATTATATCACAATTATTATGGTTGTTGTTTGTGGGAAGATGGTGATAAGAACAAAGGAGCTAGGGGGTCACCATTAAAGCTAGCGACGGTTTCAATGGGGATGGCATTGGCAAAGTGTTTACGAGATCAAGGAAATGAGGTATGGGCTTTAGACTCTTTGCACATGTATTCATTTCTTTCTCTCTTTCTAGAGAGTTGTGATGAGGGGCTTCTGATCATATATATACGGGGACATGGAAATATTTGGGGTGATGGTTTACACGTGCACTGCTCTGATCAAGCTCCTTTTCGAGGCATATTACACCTCCAACACTCCCATTAAAAAGGCAACAACAACGTCCATCACACCAAAGTTCTCTCTACCCTTATATATACCCTCCCTCGGGAAAAGACTTTCTTTGAGAGAATAAGGTTCAAAGAAATTGATACCTTCTCTTAAACACATTGCTTTGCTTCCAAAAACTTGGCCTCACAAACTTCTCCATCCTTCTTGCCGTTACGGTTCTAAATGTTCTACATGTATATATAACTTTTTGGCCCTCGAACCCTTCTTAATTACAGCCAATTTTTAAGGATGAGTTGTAACTCATGAAGTTTGTATTAACTGTGCTCAACTTTTGCTTCTGTAGCACATTGAAGTCTCTCTAACTTTTTCTTAATATATCTTGAACTCAAAAAGTCTCCTCCTACTGTAAAAGTGGGGAATTTTTTGAGTTGCCAACCTCTTCTTTGTTGTTAGCTTAGAGCATATAGTTGGTTGGTTTCTCTCAAAATTTTATATTGTTTTACTTGAGGTTGGCATCTTAAATTGGGGAAGGAATAGGCCCATTCACTTTTGAATTTTTGTTATATTGTTTTTGCTTTGGTTAGGATTCTTAATAGCCCACTTTTTGAGCTTCATTACATTATTTTAGTTTGGTTTGGAATCTTAAAATAAGCTCGGGAACAAGAAATCTATTCTTAGTTCCAAGCTAGTACAACTTATTTTGATTTGGGTAAGGCTAGAAACTATACTTTTATCTCACCTAGTCCTTATTTATTTATTTATTTTAACAAATGCTGATTAACAGTGCCACATCACCATAGTGAAATAGTAATATGATAAAGGTAAAGGCTAGCAAGTTAGGGTCGAGGGCTTTGACATGTTTAATAATTAAATAGGTCATGTAATATAAAGTGACTGGCTTATAAAGATAGTCATTAGTGCTAAGTCCTACATTGTCTAGTTACTAGAAACTGAGTTTTATAAGAAATCATAAGGAAGCTTCAAATTGACTAGTTATTTTAGAGTAATAGCGGAAATGTGGTTTGCGCTTTTCCCTAGATCATTAGAGGTCAGGTTATGGTTGACCTATATAGTCTTATAATCATGCATCGATATAACCGAAACCCAACACGCGATATTTAGGGTAGATAATGTTTTACACGATCTGTAAACCTGATACGAAATTAGTGGGTTATGGTTGAGGGTTTGGATCTGTTTAATTAAATCAATTGGGTTAGGATTAACCTATATAGCCTTATACACATGCCTCGATATGATCATAACTCAACATATGAACATGCATGAATTGTCACCCCAAAATAAAAGAATGGTTTTTAGTATTACTCTTTTGGTTTTGACCTATTTTTAGCAAGTTTTATGAAAGTGCAACCTCCAAACTTGTACAAGAAAAAATATCGGGCTACTACAACTTTTACTATAACTAGCTTATAACCAGCGCTATGCGCGAGATTGTTAATTATAATTTAATTTTAAAATTTAAACACATCATTCTTCATTATAAGTTAAAAAGACGTATAAAAATATATCTCACATCTTTAAATAAAAATAAATAAATCTTTATTGCTATAAGTATATATGATTTAAAATGAATAGTATATATAAAAAAATATTAGCAAGAAGAATACATAGATTATGATATAGTTAACGCAATTAATGACGCTAATTAATGACATGTGGATTATATTGAAATATAATTGACGCTAATTAATGACCAGTTATATATATATATATATATGACTCTTTTTTTTTTAGAATCCTAAACGTATTAATATACATATTAAATTGACTAAACCTATTAATACATAATAATTTGATTTATATTATTTGTTTTCGTATTTGATTCGGACATTAATAATACTTAATTTATTGAACAATTTATATATAGAAAACTCTTGAAATATAATTAATGCAATTCATGACGCTAATTAATGACCTTTTTTTTTTTATGAAAAAACCAGTTCACTCTTAAAAAAACTGATTAAAAAATTATGCCTTAAAAAACCGGTTTAGCCTTTAAAAAAAATAGGTTCACGGCACATGTCGCAATTCTAAAATACCTCTAAAGAGTGATTTGGTATATATATATATATGCAGGGACGGAGCTAGGAAATTATATGAGAGGGGACCAATCAATTTTTTTTTTTTTTTTTCGGTTCTTTAGAATTTTTTTATTAAAAAAAAATTATTTTGTTGTTTTTTATGAACTAAAGACTACCATAAGGGCAAAAAAAGGTGAGCATTTAAAAGTAAGGGCCAAAAAATGGACATTTAAAAGTAAGGACCAAAAATAAAAAAATTTAATGGATATGGCCCAAAAAAATTACGAATAGAGCCAAAAAATTTTATTGGATATGGCCAAAAAATCTAAAAATATGTCCAATTTTTTTTTTTTTAGGTGGCCAAATGACTAAACTTAAAATATTACTTTAATTTTCCTTACAAATCCTATTTGGGAACTGGCCAACCCCGGTCCCCCCCTCCCTCCGTCTCTGTATATATGATATGATTCCTTACAAACTTATATGATAATCCATTTTTTATAGAAATACATGTTACATATATTGGAACAGTTTAGTGGCGGCTAAAAGTAGTAACCATGTGAATTGCCATTAAACTACCGTGTTAGTTTATAAACATAATAAGTATCATGTAAACTACATTTTATAGTAGCTAACCTAATACGTGTCTAGTGAACTATTACGTTAATTTGTAGTAAATATTGTAGTACCCATATCAGCCCTCCTATTAATTACACAGGTATCATTTTTGACTTTCATTATATATTTTTCTATCTTGAAAACAGAACACACGGATTAATTGCATGTATTATAACTTGGCTTTTCCATTTGATTAACAATATTATACGATCCCTATATGAATAGTTACCGTCCTTTGCCCTACGATGTTTGTACTTGAAATCCAAGACCCTAATTTCTTTCGTTAATCAAATGTGAAATAGACAAAATTAGTATGATCGGATAGAGTAGAGAGAGACTTTTCTATATTTATTTTATGATAAGGACATATAGAAGGTACAGACGCCATAATAGCTCATTGATTGATTGCAATAATGCATGAAATTTAGTTTTTTAATTTACTTTTAGTTTTTGGGTTTTGGAGGGATATTATAATTTTCACTATTAATTTTTTTTTTACAGATAATTTACGTGGCACTTATCACGTTAATTAAGAGAAGTGTTAGATAATATAATTCTATCAAACAAATTGAAGTGGCACTCCCAACTAACTATTGGATTAATTCTTGTTTAAATAAAAAAAAAAGATTTAATGGATGATTTGGAGTGTCACGTCAATATTGTTGGATAATTATAGGATAAAATTTTACGTCGATATGGACTGTTATATCAGTTTGTAAGTTTATGTATCACGTATCATGTCAGCCATTAAAAATTAAATTTAAAGTAATATTACTCTTTACACTCATTTATTAATCTCATTTTACACATACTGATATGACATATTTTAAGTAGCTTTCTTTTTATTTTTTTAAGTAACTGACCCAAAAAATTTCAATCGATATAAAATAAATATAATACTTTTAAATTTGATTATGACTAATATAACAATATTACGTAAACTAGTTTGTAATACTATTTAATAGTAGTGGTAAGACGAATGTGAAAGATTCACTGTGTATCTGAACTTATAACAGCTGGATCCTTCCTTCAAAAGTCTTTGTGCAAAAATAGACCACTTCGAGGTTGTCAAGATTGCTATTTTCGAGGTTGATTTAGGTTTCTGCCTCTGCAGCTGCAACACTCTTATTACTCACACAAAACTGGTCAATGCCGTCCAGATCAAAGAAAAGCTTGTGATTGCCATCCCCCCTAGTCTTACTACTACTTTTCAAAGATTCAGAAGTTCACCAAAATGGAGAAATTTTTGGTCCCCTAAATGTCTAGTCTCTAGCTATCAAAGATAAATGTATGGTGCATGTTACTCCACACCCTACTAACAAGCTTAACATTGACGTTTAGTTCATGAATTGCACTGCCCCAAACATATATGATTGACATGGCCTTTGACTTCCACCACAACCAATGTCAAGGCTTTAAATGCTGTGAAGCTTCTTAAAAGAGACAGGTGTTTTCGAAATGCAGATATAGTTGGCAGCTCGTGTCTTAAGATATTGAGTTTAGTCCAAGAAGAGGCGCGACCTTTTTATTTAGTTGTCACTGTTGAGTTTAGAATCCTGAACAGATAATAATAAGTGAAAGTCATCTATGAATCATCATGCCCCTTATGTCCCGAGTGACACATGATACAATGATCACAATTTATGCAGAGGAAGGCACGTTGGAGGTGGTAGTATTACGTTAAATAAGTAAAATCACAATTTATGCAGGAGCATCTCATAGATATCAGAGAATCAGTGGAAACAAAAAGGGTGTTAAAAAGATCAGTATAACCCAAGCAAATCAATCTGTGCTACATGAATGACAATATCAATCTGAACATATCTTGATAGATACAAAATATCCTTTCCATTTATTCCATATACAAACCAATTTACAAGCTGATTAAAAGCTAACATGGGATGGTCATGCCTGAGTGAATACGTTAAATGAGATTAATGACTAATCTGATTAACAAATTAGAGCTTGTATGTCATCAACTTCATAAAAGGACTACTAATAACAAAACTTGGGCAAATGCAGCTGAAATCATCCAACTCAAAGCATCCTGCTTGTTTATCTTGAGAAAAGATAAACACCTTCCAGTTGGGTATATGTATTTTGCAATACTGTGCACATCTTCAGTTGCTTCAATGATTTCACTAGTGTATCAATAATCTATCCTTAGACGCCGCATTTCAGCTTGGAATGTAGGACTGGCAGTTAGTGTTCGACGCGCGAGAGTCCTTATGTCTTCCCGAGAACAGTCTCGGGAGATGCGAACCAGCTCCCACAAGGCGCCTCCACTGATCATGTCTTTTGCATTTGCTTCTGAAATGTAGTAATCCAAGCATTCTCAGGAGACATTCAAAGGGAACTCAAATTGTTCAAGGACAAGAAAAGGTTAACATACCATGTTGTGCTAGATGACAGAGTGCAAGCTCAATATGACGCCTGATTGGTGAGGCTTCATTGTTAGCATTCTGTACAATCCATGGAAGTGCACCATCCTCAATCAGAAGAGACCTTCCAGTCTTATTTCCTATATAACGTTAACGAACTAGTTAAACTCAAAAAACAGGATGATTTAACCACATATAGTTCATGAAAATAACAGGTACAATTCGAGACTTCATACACCAGTAATTTTCTCAAAAAGTCTGAAGAAAACTTTGGAACAAATTTTTACGAATAAAGATGAAAGTTCTTGTGTATCACAACACGCAGAACAGCAACAAGAACATGAAGAAGGAATCTTTACAAGGTTTTTACCTTGTGTAGATGCTCTTGACTCGCATTTGGCAAAATTTGCTATTCCACGAGCAACTTGTGCAAGAACATCAGCATGTCTGCATCTGATCATTCCTAGCAATGCTTTGATACCACCTTCACCCCTTAGTTTCATCTGTAACTTATCTGGACAATGCAATATCATGCTTGTTAGTGACAGCAAGCTGCCAATGTAATGGACTAGCTGAAATGAACTTTTTATTGGGTAATTGGACAATTATCACTTCCGAAAGGAACAAGAGCACTTGCTTACATTCTTCACTCAGACCAATGCCCCTCAGAGAGAGATGGGTCCACCATAGTTCAAACATGAAATAACAATTACTATATATATAGTGTGTGTGTGTGTGTGTGTCTTGAAACTAACAACCAGTTTATTAGGCTAGATACCAAAGGGTCATAATCCCACCATATGGGGGTATACTAGAGGAGAACCTCAGAGGAATACCAAGATCAGATGAACTTCATATTTGATAATTCGTTTCATTTAGACTTTCTGCAGAGCTAGATTACTTTACATGATTATGACCTCAATAGTAACAACACTAGACAAAGTGAACCAACAACATTAAATGGATAAATTTTAATGGCCAGGAAAAACTAATTTTCTAAATATGTTGCCCGTCATTGAGAACAAAATTTAAGGGAAATACACCATTTTTTTCGTCATAACAATGACAAGAAGGAGGAAACAAAACGAATACTTGCAAGTGTGTCTAAAGTTGTTGCAGGAAGAAGCAGTGTATCTTCTCTATCACTGCAGATTTTCAAATAAAGTTGTCTATTCATCTGAACTTGATGGCAAAAAGATGGGGTTTGTTTGATAACCCTTTTCCTCTCCCCCTTCCCCTTTCCTCACTTTTCCCGACAAAAGTCAACTTCAAAACATTTTAACTTTTTTCACTTTTTATTACTATTCAAAAAAAAAAAAAACCCCACTACAAAACAAAACTTTTCACATTTCCATACAAAAAAAAATTCAAAACTTCTACTTTTATACCACATCAATCACTTTCTACTATTAAAAAAAAAAAAAATCACCTCCAAAGGCTTTACCAAATATACCCATGGAGCTGATTCATAGTATCCATAAAGTTAATACATTATAAATATTTGAACTCATGCAATCCCCTTCATACTATGCAACACAAACAACAAATTTCTGCCCAAATAAATATTGGAAGAGGTCAAACAGTTTACCATTGCCACAAAGATTTGCAATGGCTCCAGCAACCATCCGAAGGGTTTGAGGATCATCAGCATTGGCTGCTGTTGTTGATAACAAACCAATGCCGCCTTGAGCCATGATAAGCTCCTGGTTGGTTTCTGAAAGGAGACAAAAGGTTACGAGGAAAATCATAGCCAAAACTAGTAATATTTTTTTTGATAAGTAAAATATATTTTACACTTACAAAAAAGATTCACATATTTTTTAAGACTCGCACATATTTTACACTTACAAAAAAGATTCACATATTTTTATTTGTAAAAGATTCACATATATTTTACAAATCACATAGGAATGGACTTGAAAAGTTTACCATTCATTGCAAGGTTGGCAATTGCCCCTGCTGCAACTCTATGTATGGTCTCATCTTCAGAACTCCTAAGAAGCATCAACAAGGAAGTAAGACCACCAGCTTCAACAATCTTACCCTGATTTGTTTCTGCACATAGGAGGAAATTAGGGAAAGCTATCAGTGCTGATAGAAGTAAAATAATAGCAAATATGAAGTGTTATTGAGGTGATAACTATATGTACAGAAAGAAAGCTTGGTTTAATATGGAACTATATCCTTAACAATTTAGACATATATCACAATGAGAAAGAACAAAGTTCTACTTCAACTTCAGCACAAAATCATAAACAAAGTCAAACATGCGTTAACAAAAAGCCATATTTGCCAGAACTTTTGCCTTGCAAATATGTCACCAAGGAAAATCAACCCTTAAGTAACACTTAAACTTCCCAAGTGGAACTTCTTCTGAAGAACAAGCATTAAATTCATTTGAAATAAGAAGATACAGACTCAAAGTAACCTACAAAGAAGAAGGAGATCCCAGTCTTCCCTTGTATTCTGATACTAACATGTTTTTCACCTACTAGAACACTTTTTTAAATTAAAATCTTCTTGAACAAAATTCCCGTACTCCCTATATCTCTATCATCCAATTCTACTTGGAGTTGTATGCACTGATTTCATGTAATACTTTTGTCAACTTTAACTAGTTAAACTATGAGAATATCTTACATATTCTTAACACATTGTTTTATCAGTCAGCTTGAGCTTGACTCAGCCTCTACTCAATTTTTCAATAGTTATTTTGACTGAGCTCGGCTCATGACCTACATAAAGGTTTGGCATGGCTGGCTAGCATGACCTTGAACTGGAACTCAAGCCAAATCTCAGTCAAGATCAATAGAATTTTACAGTTAGTATGTCTTTTATGGCTTAAAATAAATACAGCTCAAAACTTAGCTCAACCTTAGCTTGAGAGCTACATAAAATGCTTGGCATAGGGCTTTTTCTTTTTCCCCCATGTGTCATTGACTTGAACAGCGCGTAGACATGGCAGTCAATATGCCTGACATTTTAAGACAGTGGTACTGTTTTGTAGAACTAAAATCAATAAACAAACTCATCGCAGATCAGCTCTTAATCCAAAAATCAAGGATTGAGAGCAGATTCATCTCCCTATACCTCGGATCATGTCACCGAGCTCCAGCAGAGCCAAAATAAAGCAGCTCAGAACCCCCAGACAGTTTGCCATAAATTCCCCTAATTTGGGTCTTTGTTAAAAAGTATGGCTCTTTTCATGGCAAACCCTATCTCAATCGACTCTATAATACATGACAAATCAGAAATTCAGTTTTCATTCAACCAACTTGCTGTCTTCCTATTTCACTAGAACAAAGCTCAAGCCTTCCAAAAGTAAACCCATTAGATCACCACGTCATGCAAGAACTGGAGCAAAGAGAATAACAACAAATTGAACATTTGGCAAATACATAAGACCATGGTGCATGCATATTATGCAGGGCAATGTAGAATGAGTTGGTGATATGATGGTTAATAGTGCAATGAAATACAGACACCTTCAGCAGCCAGATTTGCAACCACTTTCACAGCATGAATTCGCACATCAGCATCTTCTGCTTCAAGCAATGACAAGATCTTCTGCAATCCCACTATGAGAATATTGAACTCTTTATTAGGAAGAAACACCAAGAACACAGAAAGATAAACAATAAATCATTAGCATCAAATAAAAATAGATGTCAGTACAAGCACTGGCTGGTACCTTGTTCAAAGAGTTTGGCTACTGAGGCCTTTTCCCCATTTGTTGAGTCGTGCTGTTGAAGTTTAACTTGAGAGATGAGAGAATCTAAGGCACCAGAAACTTCAGACCCACCTCTATCAAGTCTTCTTCTTGTCTACAAAACATATATTTAGCTTAGTATTCATATTTCAAATACTAATTTAGCAGACACAGATGTGCACCATGAACAAATTTTGATGATTAAAAAGATGACATAAGCAACATCATTTTCGGCCTTAATATTTGTTGAGAGCAATTCCTAAAAATTACAAGGTCTGCACATGTGGTAAATAAGTCCCAAAAGCTAAATTCATAATGTTTTACAATTGTAAATGCCTAGTAAGTCAATGCCTGGCAATGGCAGAATGTTGATGCCTCACTTCCCTTTAAAATTTTCTTTATAGGCATCCTAATTTTCAGCTGAGAAATGACAGCACAAACTCAAGGCATGGCTTGTTGCTGACCATGCTTGCACAACCAAGGATGTGACCACATGGAAGGCTCAAGGTGTCAGCCTATCATGATGGCAGGCATTAGAAAAATGGCTATCATGTTGGCATGAATGCATGGTTCAACCAAAGAAAAGAACAAAATGCCTTAAATAATCACATATTAGTCACATGATCAAAGTCATTGGATATTGTTAAATAATTAGTTTTCCCATAAGCTTAAAGTAATAGAAAATGGTGAATTCCATTACGTGTAGGCCCAGACTTCCTTAGTGAGGCAAAAAACGTGGAATATTTAATTTTAATGGGAGGTTAATGTGGAGACAAAATTCAAACTAAGAAACTATACTATTAGATCATGTTAAATCAACACAGATAAAAATGACAAATTTAATCATTTAATTAATACTTTAATAAATATTATGGGAAACTATACTTACCCCTTCAATCCACCACACTATTTGGAAAGTCCCCCAATCTTTCAATTTGTTTAATGTACCCTATTGATCTACCATTGGGGATTGCAATGTTCTCCTTTGCCCAAAAAGACAAAAAAAAAAAAAAATTATTTTTATTTTGATAGCCAAGGTAAAGAACCGAGATACCGTGCAAAGCGACCTCTCCACATGGATAGGGTAAAACTTGGGCTTTCACCCGCGGGCATAGACCTAAAGAATTGTTTGCACTCAAGCAGGGTCGAACCTTAGACATGATGCTTCATGAGGCACCAGGGCTAAGTGACTTACCACAACCAACCTCTTTTGGGTTAAAAAAAAAACACATATTTAAAAGCAACCCCCAAAAGACAAAAGTACCCACCCCTAAAACAACAAAAAACAAGAAAAAAGGCTAAAAAAACATAAGAAACTTGAGAAAAAAAAAACCAAGACCCTCAAGCTGTGGGTTAGTTTTATATATATATATAGGCGTATTTTTGACTTTTTGGTATAAAAGGGGGAGATTGCAACCCCAATGATAGATTGATAGGATACATTAATCAAATTGCAAGATTGGGGGTACATTGCAAATGGGTGTGGTGGATTGTAGGGGGTAAGCATACTATTGAGTGCTAATTAAGATAAACAAATGTCCAATCTCAAGTATCTTACTAGTAGACCAAAGTTTTTTTTTTTTTTTTTTCACTCAAAACATTTCTTCCTCAAGTACTAAGATTTCAAATTCCCCTTTCGTGTGAATTGAGGTATCCTCGGGAACAGAGGCAGAACTAGAATTTTTAATTTGGGGGGGCGAAATTTAAAATATATATATATATATATATTTGGGGGGGGGGGGGCAAAAATCAAATTTTAAAGGTTTATTTTACAAAATATATATATATATATTAAATTATTTTTTTGGGGGACCACCTTATGCCTTGGGGGGGCCCAAGGCATAAAGTGGTTCCGCCCCTGCTCGGGAACCAAGAATCCCAAGATTACTACATGGACAAACAAATTTCAGAAAATTTTCAAAAACTATACAATTAGAGTCCAAATTAATACACAATGGACAAAAGCCACAGAAGTTATGAGCCTTTACCATGTAACCCATGTGTTAAAGGATTAATGGCAAGAGGAGTACTTCATTTTTATCATATGAGAGATAGAAGAAGGCTATGATGCCTCAAAAAGTTAGCCCCACATTGAGTGGGTGGATTATAAGTATTCATGAGTGCCAAGTCACATATTGGTTACTTACTAGGCGAGACTGGACTTTAGAAGTGATTTTAGAGAGCTCCAATTATAACTTGACCAGTTATTTTGAAGTGATATAAAAAATGTGGATGGTGCTTTCCCTAAGTCGTTATAAATAGTATTTGAGCAACCTAGTAAGCCATGTGGTACCGAGGCACTGCATGACGTGGGCCTTGACAAGAATATAAAAGATTTGAGTAGAGAAGATTGTGACATCTCAGAAAGTTAGCCTCACATTGGGCGTATAGATTGACCACATTGAGTTGGTGGATTATAAAGGTCCTCACAACGACAAATGCTTAATCCCACATTGGCTCCTTACTAGGTAAGAGTAGGTTTTATAAGTAATTCTAGAAAGCTTCAATTGCAACTTGACTAGTCTTTTTGAAGTGATAGTGCATATGTGTCTAGCACTTTCCTAGAGTCGTTACAAAATGAATATGTGGACATATTTCAAACGGAGGATGTTAATGGATGATCATTCAATCAGAAAGTCATAAAAACACAAACCAAGCCACAGCCTTATAAATTCGAAATACAGAATACCTCATCAGCTTCAAAACTCAATTGCAACAATTGACCATGTAGTATTGCTATTTCTCCTTCAAGTTTTTCTTTCTGTCGTGCCTCGTCTTCCAGCATCTTGCGAAGCTTTAAGATATCTGAATTTCCTGATGCCTAGCATATCAAAGGTATTGGCCTATGTAAGTCAAAGATACCAAAGATTGGGGAAGGGGGAGGGGGGAGGGGGGAGGGGGGAGGATTGAGGATAGACAAAGTTGAAGCAAGAAATGCTTAAAGAGACACAAAACATACCTCTGACCTTTTACAATGAGCTAGTTGACTTTTAAGACTTTTAACTTCCTCTTCAGCAGCCTTCCTTAAAAGGCTCTCTTTTTGAAGCACTTTTTTCAGCTCAGCAACTTCCTCGACAGCAGAGACCTTGGAACTCTGTGAACCACATTGAGAGTGATGGAACATGCTAAGAGATGGTTTGACATGTGAGCCATTAATAGAGAGAGAGAGAGAGAGAGAGAGAGAGAGAGGACCAAAAATATCAAATTTGTCTTTCACAGTAACAGTATTTAACACTCACAGTTTGAAGACCCCATGGCAGTGGATAAGTGGGTCTAATTAAACTGTTAAGAGCATTAAAATCTGAGTCGGCTTCTGTTTTAATTTTGTAGGTTAAAAGAAAAGCAACCTTGATAAGACATACAAAGAAGTACACAATGATAGATATTATCATAAATTTTTGAAACATTGGGTGCTAATGATTTTCTTTTCTTGTTCATTACATAAAATGCATAAAAGTGATTTTTGTTCTTACCATGCAATGGATGATACAGCTGAGAATGGCATCTCTAGAGCCATCTCCGCACACCACATGTCATGTAAAAAAGAGACACTCCACCGCATAGGCTACAACTTTATCAATATTTTCAAGACATTGATGTTTCCGGACCACAGCTACAACTTTATCAGTAGTTTCAAGACACATATGTTCCCAGACCACATTTAGTAAGTCCCTCTTGCCTCTAAGGCAGTATACTAGGAATTAAGGGCATAGCCTAGATACAGTATGTACCATATCAGTATTTTTCGTAGGGATTTTGGTTGATTTAATTAACATTCAAATGGACAAAGCAAACATCTTCAAGAATTTCAAGAGCTACTAAATTTTGAATCTTTGTACTCAATTCAAATCAAGTTTCTGTTATTATTCAAATTTTCCAACTGCCATTAAAACAAAATCATTTCTTAGTATGGGAAAGAAAACTCGGGATGGATTGCAGCTATGGAAGGGCATAATAATACAGTGCAGCCATAAATTCTAGTAAATTCTCATATTTTTCTAAGCATGGAAAAAGATTAAATATATTGATGAAGGAAAAGATATTAGGCTGACATTAAGTGTGAAGAGTGAGAAATAAAAGATAGCCTGATGGGTTATATAGGGCATTTTTCAAACTGTGACAATGTATTGGGCATTCAGCATCCACAAATGATACGAGAACAAGTAAACAGTATTAGTACATATACCATGCATATATCAAGAGTATGTACAATGATAAATGACAAAATATATAGTTCAATAACATGGTTACCTCTGTATTAGATGTCAAAGCAGAGCCATCACCCTTGAGCCCAACTGGAACTTTTTCATTGCCATGCTTTTGTTGATTCTTTACCAACTGCTCTTCAAGTTTCTTTATTGATTCCATATAGTCTTTCTGATATTTTAATCTTTCCTTCTACAAAA
The DNA here is from genome assembly GCF_901000735.1 of Corylus avellana. NCBI lineage: Eukaryota > Viridiplantae > Streptophyta > Magnoliopsida > Fagales > Betulaceae > Corylus > Corylus avellana. The sequence goes on along the minus strand of NC_081543.1, from coordinate 29,637,438 downwards.
GGAACAAGCATGCATGGATTTCAATATGCAATGAGATAAGCATGATATTTGTCAAATGAAGCTCAATTGGTCATTAAACAGACAACACAAGCATTCCACTTGTAGCAACTATTCTGATAAAGAGCTTTAGAAAATTGCTGGAAATCAATTATTTACCATTCTCCAAGGTACAAGTCAATGTTAAACAGCTTTCTTAAGGAGGGAATAGAATACAATGCACATGTAGAATATGATTGAAACTAAATGTAAGTTTTTAGAGAGGCCATTGTGTGCATCATTACATATATGACAACGCTTGCAACTATAGCATCATACTTAAGACACAAGCCAGAGGTACTACGGCAAAATATATGGTATTACAAGCAAATATCATATAGACCAAAAAAAATGAACATCAACTATAAATTATATCTAATACAAAGCATTTATATTATTAGCACAATAAGATATAAGCCTATGAGAAAGATTCTCCCCTCACACACTCGCATGTGCCCACGCATGCATGTGCAGACGCAAGCACATACAAGATTGAAGTTAAGTATAATGTAGATATAAGCACTCACCTCTAATGCTTCTTCATAGTTTCTTTCAACGTCAGAAATCCGTGTTTGTGCTTCTATACTAATTCTTTCAATTTCATCCTCGAATGCTTTCTGCTGCCTCTCATGTTCTGCAATAAGTTTATCTAATTGTATGTCTAGCCTTCTAGATAAACTTTTGTAATCAAACTCCTCCTTTAATTTCAACATATTCTCCACCTTCATAGCCTATGAGATAACAAATTGTTAGCACCTTCAAAAAGATGAAAAGGGATCAAGTCAACATAGGTGCTATGTAGTGCAAAGTCCCCCAGAAAAAATATTCATTGCTGCCATAAATCAAACATTTGAAATCCCAGCACACAAGAAGGATATCATGAAGAAAAATGCTAGGGGTCTGCTATAATGATGTTCAAATAAAAGTGGTAGAACTCCACCTATGAGAGGATAACTCGTCAGAGATACATTTCAGAATGTGAGAAAACAAGGCAGTTACTTCAGAACTCACCCTCTGTCCGAACATTATAGTACTTGCTGTCTCTCCCCGATGACGGGGGGATGGACCAATAGTAATAACCAGTGAAGTTCTCGCTGTGCCTGATAAAATTTTTAAATGTCAGGTAACATAATAAAACTATGTACGGCAAATGGTACTTGATAAAGATAGATATAAAAAATGGACATTTGTATAATAATGCAAGGCACTTCCAAAGATGGACTAATCTTCCACTTATAAGAAAAAGAGGGATTTGTTAACAATTAGCCACATCCCACCATATGATAAACTTGAGAACGTAAAGAACTCCAACTTGAAAACATTCTCGTTCAGTTGTCTTAATGATGGAAAGACATCCGACATCATTTGCTCAAAAATTGAGTTCAAGTCAAAAAGCAAAAGAAAAAATGACTTCATATCCATGTGAATCATACCACCAAATGAATCCTTCAGCAATCTTGTAAGCTTTGAATCACGAACAGGAACATGTGCACTATTCTCTGCCAGCGCATTAATGCACTTCCCCAGTGCACTCAAGGAGAGATTGATAGATTTGGCTTCCTCTAGTGCATGTCCCTCACTTCCTGCCCCAACAAAAAGAATAAAACAATAACCTTCAATATGTGATATATAGGTTAACACAGCAAGGTAAACTTTGAAACTAAATCCCAAAAAAAAAAAATATATATATATATATATATATATGAATCACTTCTGTTGTTGTCCATGCTCAACAATCCGTAATTATATATATCCAAAACTCACAAACGTTGCTGTTCCACTGTCTAAAGAAAGTTTTTTTTTTTTTTGATAAGTAGTCTAAAGAAAGTTAAAAAGTGAAAATTCACAAGATTGCTTTATCAGCAACAAACCACAGGTGAAAACTCAGAATATAATTCAAATACAGCAGTTGGAACCTCTCCCATGCTGATAGAGTTGAGCTTGTGCTGTCAGTTTGTTCCAAACCAATCATCACTACCAAGTGATTAATTTGAAATTCCATAATCTGAGTTTGAAATCCCACAAGATTGCCTAAATTTATACTGTTTCAGAATCCGACTATTTGATTTACCCAAATGAAAAAAAAAGAAAAAAAAAAGAAGGTAACTTCATCAATGGAAATCTTGACATAAGATGCTTCCCCTAGCAGGAGCAACCACTGAGGAGCTTTAAATGAATATGGTAATTGTTGACAGAGGGTCAAGGCAGCCTTGTTTACAAATCAAGAAATGAAACAAAGGCTTTTCCTCCATTCCTGGAGATGAAGACTTATAAAAACAGGGGTGTGCCCATGCTATGCCCAACACGTCACGTAAAGCTTCAGCCAAACCTAAGAGGGAAACACTCTCTATTTCCTAAGCCAACTATCTCAGATGCATGATTTGCTCTGCTGTCTCTGTTGACTCGTCAGCCCTAAGCCATGCCCTACCATCCTTGCAACTACTGATCTTATACACCCTACCGTCCACAAGCACACTAGTTTGTGTGATTGGAATAGGGATACTAGCCCATTGCTGTAGCTAACTTTGCTATAGGGGAATCAAATTTTATTATCATGAACTTCCAACAATGCACCTTCGGACCTCCCTGATGTAAAGCCCTCTATCTGTTCTGCTTCCTCAATCTATTCTTCTAGCCAATTGGTGGTAGCCAACTTGCAAAAGGGAGTGCAAGGACCAATTCTACCTCGTAAGATGCAAAGGCCTCCACTCTAAGGGAATCCTTTTTTTTTTTTTTTAATCCAGAACTGCCTTCAATGCATCTTGAGAACTCCGTGGCATAAAACCCTCTAATTGTTCTCCTTCATCTTGTCACTATTACACAACTTAACTTCCACTCCAAAGCATGGTCTATCTCTTGCCCAAGCATTTGTCTAGTACACCAACATAACTAATGTTTGACCTGCTTAAATATTTCGAACTCTTACCATCTCAGCCTAAAGACATTTCTATTTTCGAGTGAACCAAAACAACACTACAGGGTACTATCAAAATCTATATTCATAGTTTACAACAAAAAACAAATCAGAAATCACCATTCGGGTAATTTTTTCTGATTTTTTTAGTAGTATATGAGATGAAGCCTAGTTCCAACATTTTTTTAAGTAAAAATATTTGCCAATCAGCACTTCACACTCCTAGTCATAGTTTGTTTGATCTCCAAGCAGCCCTAGATTTCTTCTTCATCCACTCCCTTCATCTCACAATAGACCTTTTTAGACTATCCCAAACTAAATATAAATTTTCAAAAATGAAAGTATTTATCAATTTCACTTCCCATATTACCCTTACATTGGAACTGCCTTTTTTTAAAAAAAAAAAAATTGAACTCACCTTTTCTCAAATTTAAACTTACTTTCTTGGCCTATCTAAGGACATTTAGGAAGAATGTTAGTTTCATAAAAATACGTTTGTAAACTTTCATCTCTTGTGGGACAAATGGAGTATAGTTCTCCAAATCGGCTGACCAAAATTCACCTCAAAAGCAGAAATTGAATTATATTGACTGGTTCATTACAGAGATGGATTATTTGTGCCATGCAAGCCCAGTAATCACACGCAAATGCTTGATGTAAACTAAGAGAGGAAAAAACTACCCAGAATAAAGATACAGATTCATAGTTTACCAAAAATTTAAGAACAGTAGGTAAGCTACTCATGTGAAGAAAGAGTCAGACCATAAAACAAACAAACAACAACAGAAAAATTACTGATCATCACGGGGAAAGAACACTAATCAAGTCCTCTTGTTATGCTCACACACCTGACTTATCAATACGCTCTGAACCAGCAAGATCAACCACAACTAATTTGCCCTTTCGAACAATGGGAGGCTTTAACATTTTCAAGTGGGAGTTGGCACCATTTTCAGTTGAAAGAGCTGATTGCCTTCCCTTGACAGACCTTTTTACATGTACCTGTAGGATTAGAGGTATTCATCAATGCTCCATTAAGATCAACAAGAAGAATTTTCATATAACTGCCTCTATGCTCCAAGAATTTGAAGTGCAGAAGCATCACACAAAAAAAAAAAAAGTGCATTAATTCACCATCAGTATAGCATGACTACGAGAAGATTCTGTATTCAATTTAGTGTTTGCAGCAAAGCGGTGAGCTTCTCCTAATCGCAGTAGTTCAAGAAAACTCTGTTGGTTCCTGATTTCCACTAGGCTAGCCCCTGGGAGTGAAACATCACCAGTTTTGGGGTCTTCCACGATAGAAATGTTATCATTTGGAGGATCAAGAAGGTCCTGTATAGTCTCCATATAAAGCTGCATGTATGTGGAAGGAACCAAAATATTAAACAGGAAGTTGTAACAGTGTTGACAGAATGTTTAACAAATACTTCAGAACACGAGATAAATTTAAAATTATTACAAATTCATATATGAATAAACTAGTCAATAAAGAATTAAAGGAATAAGAATGATGATATTAGAAACAACATATAAGGATATCTCCTTTAAAGGCCAACAACCTGCAGATATGAGACCAAGACAGAATCAGTCTCCAAAGAAATATCCGCTAGAATATCCTCCATAGCACGAACCATTATTCCACGAGCAGCCGTGTCTTCCTCTCCAAGTCGTCCAAGAGTATATGTTTTACCAGTACCAGTCTGCCCATATGCCATGATGGTCCCATTGTAACCATCCAGAACACTCTGCAAAAGCAAATTACAAAAGGCATGTCGCTTGGAGGGAGTTCCACCAAAAAAAAAAAACAAACAAACAAACTTGTCGAAACTAATGTAATATGAAGGATTAAAGGATATAAACAATTATATATATGTTCCCCACTATGAGGCATATGAAAGGTGAAAAAACAAGTATAGTTGATGACTTTCTGTGCTGGTCCCATATGAATAATTGACATAAGCGAATGATAGTTTCAGATGTAAGGAACAATGAGCACAACATGTAGGTACAAACCAAAGAGGAAACTCAACTTGAACTAATACCTTCAGGAGCTTCTACTTTGACCCTCATACAATTTAAGTGAAAACAAAAGAGCTGTATTCACAATTTTATTGATAACCTGAAAACCTACATGATCTAAGAGCTTTTTCCTCATTTCTCTACAATATTATAGACTCTAGGCTTTTTTAAATTCAGAATATGCAAATATATTATAATTTTTTTTCTAACTGCATGTATGGTAAGATTCTTGATTTGATTCCATGTTGTATCTTGAACAGCCAAGTGATATGATTAATCCATGCACCAGCTATGTCTTCAGAAAGCAAAACTGAAAATCATATGTATACAAAGAAACTATGGATGTGTATACATACCTCAACAACAGGCTTTGCCACGACTTCGTAAACACGCTTTTGGGATGCAAACTCAGTGAGCACTTCATCAAACTCATAAGTGTCCGAATCCCAATTGTTTTTCCGAAGTTTCAACCTTTTAAGCTGAGAAGGAACACAAAAGTACAAACTACAGTATTAGGAACATACAATGAAACCGTCAAGAGCGTAAGTATCAATGTCAATTGAAGAGTACCTCTGGCTGTAATTCTACACAATCAGCAAAATCAGCATCTCCCACGGATTCCTCAGCAATACGCGGTCGCAATCTCACAGCTACTCGAACTCTTCCAGGAACTATTCTCAAAATAGAAGCATATAATGAACAATAAAAAAGTTCATTATCCAACGCAAGTTTAAAAAACAGCTTCTTTAAATAGGAAACATTACTAATCATCCCTTTTTAATTAACAAAAACACAATGCTCCAGAATCTTAGTGAAGAAATGTTGGTGATAAGAATTCAAAAATTGTAGTCCAATTTACTTGACTTGGAAAGTACTTTTCTTCCTCTTTAGTGCTATTCCAACGCAATATCATTTTCAAAAGCAAGAAAAGTAGTTCACACACAAAACCCATAATGCCAGTATCACCAGAAAAAACCTCTCTTTTCCTTTTACACAAAACACCCATGAAATCTTACTTATCCAAAATTAAAAAAAAAAAATTAAAAATAAATAAATAAATAATAACCCACGAAATCACACCATAATTCACATTCCTTAAATGCGTAACCTATACTAACAAAAACACGAAAATAGGTAGCCCAAGATCTCAATCACCAATTATAAGAATTTCAAACTCTTCGACTCAGCAAAGACAGCAAACCACAAACTCACCTCCAGCGTCGTCCTTGGCGGCTCCGGTGGCGGTGCCGAGCGAGCCGGTGCTGTTTCGGCGAGGCCCGGAAGACGGCAAAGGCTTGGACTTCACAGAGGACTTGGGGTTTGAGTTCAAAGAGAGAGGCTTGTCCACCTTCAGAGAGCTCCTGTAAGTCCCATTTCTATAATTCGCACCACCAGAAGTGGCCATTCTCATCAGCCACAACACCACCAACCAATAAAGCTTCAAACTTGGTCTCCCCACTTAAGCCATTGAAGCATAGACTCTGCTCGCTTGCACAGAACAACACAAAAGTACACCGCAAGAATGCAAAATGTTCTTGGGATTTTGAAGAATACGAAGAAATATGAGAGAAAGAGAAGAAACCCAACAAGACCCAAGTGCTGAAATTGAAGTAAACCCAATGAAGGTGGATAATCGTGTAGGATGTGACTCAGAGAAACCCGGGCTTTTGCTTTGCTTTCTCAATTGAAGCGTATTGAGAGACACAGAGATCGTATTTGACCATTTCTGCTGTTACTCAAAAGAGTGTGTGCGGGAAAGTACTCAATGGCCCTTCTAGATTTGAAATTCCATTTACTTTCACTAGGGTAGACATGGAAATGCGTGCCTAATTCTGGTTTACCGTTGTGGATAACGGGGTTCCGTGAGTGTGTCGTGAAGGGTGTAAACGTGGGCTCACGAACGCGTTGATTGACAGAACTGCCCCTCGTACATTCTCCACGATTAACTGTAACATTCAATTCCCAACCTCCAACCGCACACGTTTGTTGGCAACAGGGAAGTTGATTTTAACAAGGACTGTTTAGGAAAGTCACACTTGAGCTTGTGCAAAGGTTTCAATTTGTAGTGTTCAAGAGGACATGACTGGATGGATTCACATGTGACATGCAACCCAACCATAATTAATAATGTCTCATAATTCATCACCTTTAAAAAGTTTAACGATTTCAAAACGTACGGTTTTAAAATTGCAATTAAGTTTCTGATAAAATTTATAATAAAAAAATGTTGTTAAGCGGTTCGACCATTATAATTGTACATTTTTAAGAACTTAACCCCTTATTTTCAAATCTTTTTTTTTTTTTTTTCAAACACATTCCAAAACGAGACGCTTTTACGATTTTGTATATCATTGGTATTGTAAATAGTGCACTTTGTTTTCCTCTTGTGAAATATGATTTTTCTTTTGGCAAATAATTGTTGATCCAATCTTTAAAAAAAAACAAAAATTAAACGGTTGACTTCTTCGAATCATCGCGCATTTTCACTCCTCCGGTGTTAGTATTTTCTATTAATTTGGACGAAAAATTAGTCACGTGACTCCATATGTCCATTACACTCATGCATCAAGCAACATTATAGTAGTTATTTTCTTTTTGGGTAAACTACAATTTGATATAACAATTTTAATGTAAGTTTTTATTTTATCCTTAAGAAATTTTCTCTCTCTTGAGAATTCTAAATCTCTCATTTATTATGACAGAAAATGAGCTATATAACGAGGCATAATTTGATCAATAGACACAGAAAAATAAAAGCCACATTATGCTTTAGGACAGCTATCAATAATTGATTTGTATCATCTTGTTGAGAATTAAGGGGAGGCTGACCAGGAACCATCTCCATTAGAAATCTTATGTCTGGGTTTAAACTCTTTGTCAATAAATAAGGTTTAATATGTAAAATATTTATATAAAATAAAAAATAAATTACGGAAAAATGATTCAGATTTAAAACATTTGTTATAATACATGTTGAATAGTCACTTATCTAGTAGTTATCTTAAGCAAATTAAAAATAATAATCTTAATCATAGGAAAAAAATTACACTTACTTCCTATAGCTACTACTGTATTCGTAATGTTCATCTCCATGTTTTAATTTTTGCAATATTCTCCAATATGCTACTTGGGTTTCAATAATGTCTCTGCTCCGTGCCCAAACTGATAAAAATATTATAGGATTAAAAAAAAAAATTATCGAAAATAAAAAAAGACAAATTTAAAAGGTAGAAGGGCAATCTTTGAATGTTTGAGATAGAGCAGTTGGATTTCAAAATTTTGAGAGAGGCACTAAAAAGAATATGGAAAGGAAAAAGTGATAATTAGAGAAGAAGATGGGCCCAGAAAAGAAATCAAAAAGATTTGGCAAGTACACGAGAGAGAAACTACTTTTGCTTAAAAAGAAATAAAGTGAGTAAAGATGATTCTTTGAATCATTGAATCTACTATTACTACTGACAAACAAGTTTTCGAATTCAACAATGGAGCCAAAAGACCACTAACCTCTACTAAGCCTTTTTTTTTTTTAAAGTGAAAAAGAATAACAACACACAAGTTTTCCTCCGATCTAAGTCAGAAGAAATTTGTCTAATTAAGTCTATATAAACTAATATACGTTCTTAGAACTTGCGACTCTCAAAAGCTTTTTTAAAAAATGCATGTGAGAATGACATGTTCCATTAAAAAGATTGGTGAGATGCTTTAAAAAATTTTCTTCAAAATGGGTTGAAAAAAAATTTATCAAATTCAGTCTATTAAACTAATATTTGTCCTTTAAGCAATTCTCACATACATTTTTAAAGATCTCATAAAAATGCATGTAAGAATTGAAAATTTATGCTAGAATCATATAATGTAAGAACATATGTCACTTCAATATGCTGATTGAAAGTATTTTCTTATACCCAATTTAGTGGTTGGCTTGCTATATCGTATGGTGCTAGGATAGGGGACTGAGTAGAGCTCGACTAAAAGTTACAAAAAAGTAAGTCCAATAAATGAAGTATAGATACCCTTAGTTTTAAGTATTTGTCATTTGAAAATGAGAAATGTTATTTAGTAGACTGTTATATATATATATATATATATATATATATATATATTACAGAACTACGATAATGTAGCAGTGAAAATCAGCATTTAATTTTCTTTTTTACTAGCCATTAGTAATCTAAAGGTTGATTTTCACTGTCACGTCATTTCAATTATATGAAAAATAATCATATAACAGTCTACTAAATAGTATTACTCTTTCAATATAGGCCTTATATTCTCTTCAAAAGCCCTCTGAGATCGCACTGACATTTACGAAGTGAATTGATTTAAGATTCTTCCATTCAAATCCAATCATAGAAGTTGTGGGGGACTATAAAAAGGCAAATGGATCCCAGTAAGGAGTTCATTTGACAGTCATCTGACTCAATAAAGAAAAGAAAAAGGTGGTCCAATTCTGCAGAAGTCATGGGTGCATTCACAAATTGGCACAAAAATGTTAATAGGTATCTACTCTTCATCTATACCACAACATTCACCTCTGATTCATTGAATTGTTAATCACATGGTGGGTCCATGGCATTGGTACCTTCTATTGATATTCAATTTGTATAAAAATTCTATTGCAGCCAAGGAAGATAAGAAGCCTAAATCATCTAGAGAAGACAGTGATGTGGTTGGAGGCTGTGTCAAATTCTGACTCGATTTACCATCTAGCTAGGTGGTTAACAAGTCCATTGATCCGGGCCCTCTTAATGATTTTACTCAACATAAAGGAAATGCCTGACACCAAAAGACTCTTTTGAGAATGAGATGCACTGCTCGCTGAACAATGACAGCAGGCTAAAGCCCTATGATGAAGATACAAAACTTGAAAGAGAATTGAACCCCTCAAACTCATGCTTTTCTATGGGTAATTTGGAAGAGAAGTATGCTTCTTGTCGAAGTAAATTTTTGCACCGCCGGACTCGAGGATGAGCACCTACAAAACAAGGAGAAAATCACTATAATGACGCCAGCCCTCCCTGAGGAGGCCAAATAAATAGCCTCTGAAGCTCAAGTCAATAAGAGATTCTAAGAATAGAACTCAATAAAGCGTGTTTTGAGACGGTAGAAGCTATATCTTTTTTTGGGGTTTGTGACCCTTCTTATGTCATATCCTTTGAAGATGATGTTCCCTATTTTTTGCCACCTAGTGGGAGGGGCATGAGACCTCTAAGCTTTTTGAGTGGGGCCTTTGTTATTTTTCTCCATATCTCTTTTTGTGAATAATTGTGTTAGAATATACGGAAAATATAATCTGTATATTCTATAATTAGGTTGATATTAAAATATTCTCTATTTATGGGTTGATTGTAATCAAATCTAGGATTACTATGCTTGTATTTATGCAGTACTCTATAAATAGGGACCTTTGTATTGTAGACAAAACAAATTAATGAGCACAATGTTATTCTTAGAGGTATTCCGAGTGTATGACAAAAATATAACCTTAATCACCATATGAGGTTGACAAAACAAATCCATACAACTTTTCATCCTAAAAGAAGAAGTCATTTGATATTTTATGGGACATTCAAATAAAGAAAGAGGAAAATGCACTAAATATTTGCGAGTGCATGCTCATCTACAAGGCCAAGGGGAGTTAATGAGCAGTCGAATTTTCACATCATGGTACTGCAAATGTTCTTTAGATAAAGTATAGTTATCTTTTTTAGTTATAAAGGGTAGGAGACTACGAGAAAGGGAGAAAGGATTCCCATGGATTGATAGAAACTTTACACCAATATTGAATATGGCACGAGAACTCTGTGTCAAGTAAGAGTGAAGAGAAAGCAGGGTCTGCTCCACCACCGCAGGCCTTATGGCGAGCCTCATCCACTCTCTCAAACCTTTTTTTTTTTCTCCTTGCACTTTGTTATGACAGAGACCAATCAGTTCAGTAGTTCAGGGCAAGTGGTCCATAGATCGTGCTGCAGGTGCATGTTATTTATTTATATTTTTTTTAAGCAAGTGCTAGGGGAGAAGGGAAGGGCCGGGGTAGAGTATAAAAGATGGGTGGAGCATCCCAACAAAAATCCCATTACAACCAAAAGAGTACAAAAAAAATCCTGACTAATTTACTGTGAAATGGCTATATGGATGGCCCGGCCAAATGGGTTCTTGCCCCACTAGCTAAGAAAGAGGCCGCCTGAAATGGCGGTTTGAAGAAGCAGTTAAAGTAGAGATCGAAGGGTGAAAGAGAGATGACACGGTCTCTAAAAAGTATCTTAGACGCTCTAGAGAGGAGACATTGAGAAGTCGTCGTCTGCAAGTGCATGTTAAATACCTCAATGTTGTCATATGATTTCCTTATCCATATGGAACAAGATTCTCTCCATTTCAAATTAAATGAATAGTATCTACTTTATGGTTATGATTTAAAATTTGTGTATCTGATAGTGTATATATATGAAGTTAATATTAACACGTATTATAAAAAAATTAAATAATATAGAATCATGTACACCGTTAGACATATTAACTTATGCATACACATGTATGGTGTGCTTGGTGCTTGCAGGGCAGCCCCTTCTATATGTATGGCTTACCAAACTTAAATGCAATTCATATAATTAATTGTAAAAGATCATGATCCATACTTGGGAGGCTACGTACCATGCACTTAATTACGAGAATACGAGATAGTGACAAGATTATAGCAAATATATGTTGTAGATCTAGGTGTTACTTTATGTGTATAATTATTTGCTATATCAATCATTTATTTTCCATTGAAAGAATAATGGCATGTAATAATTCCCAATGGGGCTAAGCAACAAAAGTTTTTGGACCTCCATATTCATTCACCGGCCTATCAAAGAGTCAAAGAGCAGGCTGTCTTAATCACTATAATTAAGTTGTGATACAGCAGCAGGCTTTCTTGACTTGTACAAAGGATGAAAGGACCACGTGAAAGAGTCCCCTCAATAGATTAAAAAAAAACAATATTAATTTATTTTTAGGGATTACGTCTAAAAAATTAGGATTTAGAGACTTTTAGGTTATGCAGATTGGGTTTAAGTGTATTGCCCCAAGCCGGACCGCCTCCGACTACATATGTGTCAGCCAACTTGCAAAATGAGTCGTTTTTTACCGTGTATTTTGAAGCATTCTCACTCACTCTTTTCCAATAACTGCCATTAGAATCAGAAGTGACAAAGACTCTAATCTTTAACCATTTCCTTGCTTTGTTGTATTGCTTAAAAAAAAATGTTTGTTAGGATATAAGTTTAGGATTTATTAGTCTTAGGTTTATGGTTCTTAAGGTTTTAGGAAACTTCATTCATGTGATATAACCATAGACACTTTTGTTGCGGGAGAGAAATTAGCTACAAACTCGGTCTAATAAAATTGTTAAGTGTCTTTTAACATATGAGAAGTACATTATTAAAAAAAACATGTGATTCTCACATGTTAAGATACAATTAGCAATTTATTAGAATGATTTGTAGCAATTACAAACTAGTTTGTAGCTAATTTTTGTCTCTAACAAATAGCACGATTTTAGATGAAAAAACAACATAAGGATCTATTGTACCTTTTTGATAAACTTATGCGTTTAAAATAGAAAAGAAAAAATAAACATTTACGGTGTGATCAATTTTGGCGTGTTGACTTAGGAATTTATCTCAAAAATACTTTTTTTTTTAAAACATTTTGACCAGAAACTTTCTGGTTTTTTTTTAAAGAGATAGAGAAGATTTTTTTTAAAAAAATAAATAATAAATTCTGAATCTCTGATCGTATTGTGCTGTATTAGATTTTGTTAGATTCCAAATCTAGTGTCTTCTGTAGTTTCTCACGCAAGGCATCTTGTTTAAGATGCTCCACCCTACTTGCAGTTGCAGACAAAAACAAGGACAACAACCAAAAGCTTTCCCCCCCAACTTTTTTTTTTCTAAAAAAAAAAAGAAAATTCAATCACCCAATTATTTTTATATTTAAGGAAAAGTCCACTACCCCTTAAAGGCTTACTATTATTTAATTTTTGAGAAATGATTCATTATTGCTTTAATGTTCATTTAAATTATTAAAATTTGTCAAATATCTCAATGATAAAAATATTCTTTAATATATATATATATATATATATATATATATATATATGGTCTTTAGGAGTGGCTGAAACCAGTACTCTCAAATGGCAAGTGGTGGTTTGGCCACCCCATATATGATTAAACCACCCTATGAAGTTATAAGTGTCATAATCTGATTTGGTGCTAAGAAAATTAAGGAATTCTTAAGACAATAGGGTACTTGGAAGAACTCTATGTATGAGAAAATTAAAACTCCTTATCAAATTTTAATTATTGAAAATGCCTCATATGGGCTTAAAATAAGAATTGAAATGAAATCTCGACTCTAAAGGAAAATATGTCTATCCTCAGGACTTCTAATCTAAATCTTAATTAAACTCTTAATCCAAATTCTAATAAGACTCCTAATAATAATAATAATAAATATTCCTAAAAGATTACAATTAATTAATCAAAAAATAGTAATATGAGATAATAATTCTAGATCCGTGCAATTTCTTCCTGCATGTTTCATGGTTAATGTAGAAGCAACTTACTCGGGCTGATGACATTGTTGAGTGAGCTGAAGGATGTTTTCTGATAGTTTTCTTCCTCAAGAGATGGCATCTAGGCCTGCTCAAGCCTGGTTTCAATTTTGAAGTTCTTATAGGCACTTGGAAGAGGAATATTGATCCTTGATGCAAAATTAACCTGCAAGAAAAATGTTAAATCACTCTTTTACAACTTGTTAACACGTGTCAGCATATAATTGGATGGTGTTATTTTTATTTTTGTTTATTTTATTTTATTTTTGGTGTTGGTGTGGCACCAATCACTTGATCTTATATATGACTTTTTAACCGATAAAAGATAAGAAAAACGCTTCTTTGCATTTTGGTGTCTATCTGGTGTTTGTCTTTTATGAGTTGACATGCTTCACCCACCCTTAATTAAAAAGAAGAAAAAAAATCAATGATGAGTGAAGCATGCCATCAACTCAACGAAATTATGAAAATATACATGAGATGGACACAAAGAAGCATTTTTCAACAGATAATGTCTTTAATAAATAGTTTAATTTTTGTCAGTAGTTATGGTTTAGCATAACATAGGTAATAATGCTTTCCATCGTAATTCTATCCAGGCCGCCCAGTTGAGACTTAGAAAACTATCCTGCAAGAAGTTCATCTCTCTCTCTCTCTTTTGAGTTGTTGTTTATTAGTTGGTTCTCTTTGTGATTGTTTAGTTGGAGTTTATTATAATTAATCTTGCTATGGTTTACGTCCATTTAAATCAAGTTCTTGAATAAGAATTAAATGGAAACTTCACAAATGATCCATGAATTAATATGCGATTTGAAAAGACTCCTTTAAATTTTCAAATCTCTCAATTTTACCCCTCGAACTTTCAATTTGAGGTAATCTACCCCTTTCTGTCAGTTTTTGGACGTTATAAGTGATTAAATGATCTTTATACCCCTGAAACTTATATAAAATTCAGAATTTATCCTTAATTTTAAATTGAAAATAATTTTAAAAAATGAAAAATTTGAGGGTACTTTTGTCTTTTTAGTGGTTTTTGTTAGGGTTTAACGAAAAAAAAATTTGACAAGAGGTCGGTTGCATCAAATTGAGAAGGTGTTTGTTAAACATCCTCCTGCCCCCAAATACTATTCATCTCTTTTTAAAAAAAAAATCACGACAAAACAAAACTTTTCTACATTTTAATAGCACTTTTTCACTTTTCTATACTAATTATTACACTCATTTTTTCTCACCAAACAATAAACAGTATTTGGGAATGACATGTTGTTTAACAAACAACCCTTGAAAGTTCAGGGGGTGAGAGTTTTTAAAATTTCTGGGAGTCTTCTCAAAACACGTGGTAATTCAGGAGTCCTAAGTTAAGTTATCCATAGTTTGTAACGACCTCCTTTACTTAACAAGAAGTAGAGTTCCTCTATTACAACTTTAACTCAGTTAATTTTAGTGCAATCTAAACAACCAAGACCCCTTGTTACTGCGACAAATGTGCATACCATCGGCCAATTTTTTGGTCTACTACAAAAACCACATTTTCTCACGATCCTTTTCTTGGCGGGTGGGCCAAAAAATTATTGAGCCGAATTATTTATTTAATTCATTTTCAGTTTTTTATTTTTTTTATTTGACACCGTATCATCTGTACTTGTGAGCTTGTTGGGTCCTCCAGCCCCTCTATGTGTCTCTTGCTTTTTATTTAATGAAATTTAATCTTAACATGAACAACATTTGCAAGGGTCCAAAGCTTTGTCGATTCATTCTAGCACAATTTAGTTTTCTTTCAATTGTAATCCTATACCAACTCAAAAAAAGAAACTAGTTGGGTTAATTCCATCGGGAGATGTAGATATTAAAACTAATTAGCTCAACTTCAAATTAAGTCAATTTAATAATTATGAGTTGATGGAAAGCTCTAATCATCCAGAAGCCTAATTGGAGGTGCTTCTACCCCCATACACAAATACAGCAAGGGCACTTCAGTGGTGCAGACTCCACTCATCCACAACAGACCCACGCACAAAGCTTGTGCAATAAACAACAAAGATAGTCAAATCAATCCATCCAAACAGGACTTAAAGTTTTCTTCCAAACTGTTTTGGATGAATTTTTTTAAAATTTAGCCTATAAAATTATCACGAAATGACTCCGTAAAAATAATCATAAGCATGATCTGAAGGCTTGAAAGATCCCATAGTGTTTGAAAGAAAATTCTCTGACTTAATAATAATTCAATTGAGTTTCTGTGTTTTACATTACAAACTAATATATATATATATATAAGAGAAATACTTGTGGAGAAAGTAAACTTAATCCTAGTAACAATAGTAACCCTAATTATAATAAGAAGAGACATATTTGTAGAGAAAGAAAACATAATCATAATAGCAATAGTAAACCTAATTCTAATAAGGAAATGAAATAATTAAGTAAATATAATCCTAGTAAGGAAAGGACATAAAGTTCTAATCAAATAAAATCTTCTATAAATAAAATCTTAATAAAATAAAATAAAATCATAATATAAAATTGACAATTAGCAGGAACCGTATAATCTTCATTTTATACTTTCATTGTTTGAGAATGAGTAAAATTCTAATCGAGCTGCGTTGATCTAATATTAATTTTGACATTTTTCTTATTTTCATAAATATTGATAAATGTCATTCTATATCACGAAGTTTGTTAATAGCGTTTGTTAATGCTATTAACAAACTTCGTGATGTACTCCTTTCACATCGGCTGAATTGGTGCCGGTTTGGTTAAAATGGCGGTGCTACCATTGGCCAAGCGGTACCGTTTGGATCGGGTGGGTTTCGGGTGCTTGGATTTAAAGTGGTGATGAGTTGAAATTTTGTAAAAAAATTGGTGTTAGTGGTGGGGTGGCAATGTTTTGGTGTTGAGATGGCACTATTGGTGTTACGGGCCTCCGTAATAAGGGATGAATAATCAACAAGAACGATAGATTTGTGGTAGGATAATTCGAGGAATCCTAGGCCTCCTAATTTTAGGGTAGTTCGAAAAACCCTAAACCTCCCAAAACAACTACTACAGTTGAATATTAAACTTCTCATATATTTTATTGATCACTCTTAGGTTTATATAGACTATTACATGGCAAAAATAAAAATACACGTAAATAGAAAATATAATTCTAATGGGAGATAAATCCTATATTTCCTACTAGAGATATTACTTTACGAGCAAATCTCATATTTTCCTAATAAGAATAATAATAATACATTATTACCTTATTTAATAATAATTCTAATATACTATTACCGGATCATAGATCCGTAACAATTGGCAATTAGCTAATCAAATTTAGAGTTCATGACATCAATTAACTCCCACTTTGCTTAGAAGTCTGACATTGTTAGCTCAATGTCAGCTTTCATAACAAATTACAATTTATAAAGAGATTTTAGAGGTCCAAACTAACGTAGCGGAAGATTAACGTAACCAATCAGAACAACGTCTTCTGCAAGGAGAAGCGTCTTCGTCTTCTACCCAAAAAGATAAAAACAAGTCCGCATGCTAAAAGAAAGATAAAACTCTACATAGTATTTGAGAGAGAATTATCTGATAATTCAATAAGTGAGTTTTACATAATAAACTAACCTATTTATATAAGATAAATACTTGTAGAGAAAGTAAACATAATCATAGTAGTAATAATAAATATAATCCTAGTAGCAATAGTAAACATAATCTTAATAAGGAAATGAATATAATTAAAGCAAATCTAACCCTATTAAGAGAAGGAAATAAAGTCCTAATAAAATTAAATAAAATCCTAATATAAAAATTAACAATCAATGAGAATCGTGACAATCTTTCCTTTTGTACTTTCATTATTTGAGAATGAGTAAAATTATGATCAAGCAGCACTGCTCTAATATTATTTTTAATATTTTCTTTATTTTCATTTTTACCAAAAATAAAGATAAATATCGTCCTTCATCGCAAACCTCCAACACAAGGTTGCTTAATAATTCTTTATGCTAATCTTTATTCATGGACTCGTTAAATTGAGGTACAATTGACATGTCTTGATGACTTCTACTTTAAAGCAAATTCAAAGAACAAGTCAACAAGAACTCGACTCGCCTATCACTTAGACATACTCGAACTCTCACCATAAGACATCTAAAGAAGATCCAACTAAAACACTACTCCAAGATACATGAAAGCTAGTCAGAGAATATTGAAATTCTAGCCCTAAGTAGGAGAGGATTGTAGCATACTACTAGCCTTTAATGATATATGAGGCTTTCTATATACATGAAAGCTAGTAAAAGAGCATTCACGATTTCCCTCTCATTTTTCTTAAATTTAGGGAACAAAACTACTTTTTCTTCTTTATTCAAATACACTCCACAGTAATTTCCCTTTATATTTTTCTATAACATTAAAATATTATTTTGTTTACATTCTTTTTGTTTTTATATTCATTTATTTTGTATAGGAAAGTGTGAGAGGAGAGAAAATGTTATTTTATGATTATAAGAAACTATGTGGATTGCTATAGTTGAATCCAATGTATTGGGTTCAACTGTAACAATCTTAATGTATAAGGAAGATATAGAGAACCTGCTCTAGATGAGTTTTTGTGATTTTTTAAAAAATTTTCCTATGTGTAGGAAAGGATTGGGTTCAACTGTAACAATCTTAATGTATAAGGAAGACATAGAGAACCTGCTCTAGATGAGTTTTTGTGATTTTTTTTAAAATTTTTCCTATGTGTAGGAAAGGGAAGCAGCTTTAAGATAGCTGCTGAGAATACTCTAAGGCATTGAAGAATGACATACACATTGAAGTCTATATTTCCTCGTGAGTAATCTTACTCCGGAAAAGGAGATCTCACATTCAAACCATAATTTTAAAAAATACTTCAAAAAAAAAAAAAAAAAGAAGAAAAAAAAACCTTTCTTTGGGTACAAATTACCATTTCAAAGTTGAATTACTCATATAACTTATGATGTAACAGTCGATCTGCCACGCCAACCTAATTATTTATTAGTCTATCAAAAGGCATGAGAAGCAACTAGCACTTCCAAACACTTGTACAAAGTCAACACTTTGATCCGCCACATTATTCTAGCTGTATGTAGCTGTATGACAGTCTACTTATTTGTATCAAAAGGGGCATAAGGAGCAAGCAACTAGCACTTCCAAACACCACATAATGGACAAGATAATTGTTACTATTATGTATAGAGAGAATAAAAAGGCATAAAACAGAGGCAGAAAGAAAGTGTGGAAAAGATTCTTAGCCATTACCAAAAGAAGAAAGCCAAACAATGAAAAGCAAACTGCAACTAACAAATTCAGTGATTCACTTTTATTATGGAATCAACCACCCAACAAAACCCACTAGCAAAGCAATCCAACAGCACCAAAAGCAATCCACTTTTCCCCACCATCTCCTAAACAAATACTACCACAAACCCAACCCACAATGAAGAGGATCCAGATTAATTTCAGAACCTCTCCACCTTATCCGCCTTCACCAACGGATTAGCCTTGGCAATGGCGTCACGGCCGATGGCCTTGAAATTAAACGTACACTCGTGTTTTTCCGGGTACCGGTGAATCCCGCAGAATGTCCTCCCGCACTTGCAAATGAACCCGGTCAACCCCACCTTCTTGTTACAGCTCTTGCACCGGTTCGCTGCCTTTGGTTGCTCCGGTTCTCGATCATCCCCAATATTTCCGAACCCAAACGACGCCGCTGTGGCTGACGACGAAGAAGGTCCGACTCCGGCGGCGAAGAACCCCGCCGGTTGATGATCATGGTCCTCTGCTTTTGTTTGTGTTGTGGGATTGGGGTTAAAAGACTTCTCCATTGCAACCTTCGCCGACGCCGCTTGCTCCTCCTCCATGCGACAGTCTCTGTAGCACTTAGAGCAGAAGTTCATCGTTGCTGCATTGCCGAAAAATCCACAGTTGTTGGCGCAGAGCTTCGGCTCTGATGGCTGGTAGCTAGTTCCGTCGTTCTGCTCGGAACCCATCTTCTGAATTCAATTCCTTTGATTAAAAAAAAAAAATTTACACAACAAAGATTAGGAACTCAGGCGAAAAGGGCTTCAACAATTGGAAGTTTCCTCCAAGGAATTTGATTTTAACGGAAACTCTGAGAGGGAGTCAAAAGTTTGAAACGTTATGGTGTGTTCGATGACTTCTCATGGGTTTATTTATATACACGCACGCACGCCCGTTTGGTCCGACAATCCAAGAGGGAGTCAAGAAAAAGAACACAAATTCCGTTTTCGTGAAGGAAGAGGACACAAATTCCGTTTCCGTTTATATATATATATTTTTTTGTTTCCTTTAACGACCAAGCTGTGGAGGGTAATTTCGGTATTTTAAAAAACCGACCCCCCATGAGCCGACTTTCCCGAGGAGCCTTCCAAAAGGCTGTAGAACGACAAGGCGCGTCGACGTATTGGTTTTGATCTGGACCGTCCGAATCATTATTCTACAATGATCGAACGGCTGAAATGAAAAACTGGTTTTGGTGTTCCCTGAGATTTCCGCCGTCGACGAAACGGAAACTCAGAAATGGAACCGAAATTTCAAACGCTTTCACTTTACACAATCAAACAATTGGATCTGTTTGTTAACAGAACACAACAAACAAAAATCGATCAAACTCAAAACTCACAAAAAAAAAAAAAACAAACAAACAAACAAACAAACAAAGTTTGTCGGATTTCTGTACCTTTTAATTCAATCCGACGATTGGAAATTCCTCTCCCCCTTCCTCCTCCCTCTCGCTGTGTCGTCGACTCTGTCTCTGAGAAACGAACGGAACCAGAAGCATAGGATTAAGAAAAAGGAAAACGAGGAGCGTTGAGGTTATTTTTTTTAAGATTTAAGGAAAGGAAATGGGCGGAGGGCACCCACGGATTTATATTTCCACGGCACGCGCCGTTTTGGATGTCGGCAAATGCTAGCTGTCGGATTTGATGCTAGTGTGTTAATGAGGTCATCATTTCCTGAATATACGGCCTGGCTTGGAGCAATGTCGTGGGTCCACAAGGTCATTTTGGGTAATTTGGGTTCGTTCCCAATGTATATTATAAAGTTGCTTTCACAAAAGCGAACCCCTCTCTCTCTTCCTTTCTTTCTCTTTGGTTTTTGAAAGAAAGAGAAAGACCCTTCATGAACACGCATCTTCCCGAGGCAGAGCCTGGGCGATTAAGATTAAATTAATATATAACTCCTTATTAATTATTTATCTTATTTAAACGTTTAAAATAAGTCATGTTTTAGCTTCCTTATTAAATGCTGAAACATGACTTATTTTAGACGTTTAGATGAGATAAACGACTAAGATTTATAAATTTGAGAATTTCGATTGAGATTCCCTAAAATTTTCTTTAAATTTGAGATTCTTAAATTCATAAATCTCAGCCGTTCATCTCATCTAAATGTCTAAAATAAGTTATATTTTTCAATTAAATGCTAAAAATAACTTATTTTAGACGCTTAGATGAGATGAACGGCCAAAATTTATGAATTTGAGAATCTCATTTAGAGAATTGTAGGGATCTCAATCCTCAATGAGATTAATTTTTAAATCTTTGTATTAATACGTAAACATTTATATTGATCACATACTTATTGTTTTAATATTTATGATATTTAAAAATAATAATATTTATATGAAAAAAAAATACCAATTATATAGGTTTATTTGTTCTGATGTAATTTTTTTTTTTAATAGATATTTTTAGTATTTTTAAGTGTTTAACTACTCCTAAAAAACCTTGCTAGCTGTACAGGTTTGTTTGTTAAAAATTTGATGTAGCATAAAAGTTAAAATAATTTAGGAGTATTTTGCGTTTTAAATGGTTTGTTAATACTTTAATTTTTTTAGTAAAAAGCAAAAAAACTATTCTAAAAAGTGTTATTAAAGGAGCCAAAAAAGATTTTGTTTATTCTTTTGTAAAATGTTTTACATTTATTAAAGGCATAAAAAAGTTTCCACTTGTTTAGAATTGGGCCGACAGGCCGCTCACCCCCACAAAATTCATATGCAAAAGCCAAGTATAAGACCTAGTTCCATCATACTAGTAAGGAATTCGCCCCAATAGCAACAAATTGTGCTCTATGCTAGATAATCACGCTCAATCCCACTATGCCAAAAGCTTAAACACAGTCCATTGTAGGAAATAATCCGCGATTACACCGATGCATGAGATAAAAGTAGTTAGAGTAGAAATATCATAAGATGTAAGTTCAAGCGAGGTAACGAAGACTTTTGGCCTTAAAGTCAAAACTTAATGCATTCAATTTTCTTTCTCAAACAATACTAACTTTTAAGCAGTAAAATAATCTCGTGCCGATACCCACCAACAAGCTCTAGTACTTGCATCATTTCCTTTTGGCATGTATAAATTGATCATACCAAAATATATAAATTGATCCATTATTGGCATTAAGAAAATGTTCTAAAATCATCCATAACGCCTCTCTTCAAAGTCACCTACCCTTGAACACCCACATTAGTACATTACAATACACTCTAAACATCACCCCTTCTCATGTTGGCACCAACCCCACCGAGCCACTCCACAGCCAAAATATGAAAAAATTATTAGTTTTTTTGTTTAAAAAAAAAAAAATGTCAAAAATGATCTGAGCCTCAATTTAAAAGCAATTGTTTAAGTTTGAAAAAGTGTACATGATATAATATTCTAAGAATTGTAAAGAGATGACGACTAACATTTATCACATATACCAACCTCATATACTATTTTAGTATTTATCAAAAGTTACCATATTTTAAAGTAAAATCTCAAGTATTTAATTGGAAAATGATAAATGTTCTTCTAATGTTCTCCTCATGTCTTCCTAAATGTGATGTAATTTTTAAAATTACCAATAGATTAAAAGTCAATAATGATAATCTCAATTCAACAATAATTTTAAAAGTTACATCACAGTTGAGAGGACATCAAGAAAACACTAGAAGAACACTCATTTTCTTATTTAATTAGAAAAATAAAATTCAAATAATTGTGTACGATAGAATAATTGTTTTTATATTAATTAGTTTCAGATTTTATCATATTAATGTTTATCTTTTTATAACTTTCTCATTTTTATTTATTTTTTAAAAAAATGATAAAGGTACAACTTAAACTCAACTTTGACCTAACTTTTCTCTTAAGTTTTTTTTTTTTTTTTTAAATATCAATCTGGGTCCCACCGTTTTGAAATTTTCTGCCACATACTTCTAATTAGTTTTGGAGCACGAGGCCGTGATCCCAGCTGTTGAGGTTTTTGGTGTTCCATGCAACCAACCACGCGCACAAACGACTGTTGGCTGAAGAGGTTAAAGGCTGGACTATAATGAAGAGTATTCATCTTGATTTTTGTGTCACCAGCTTTGATATGTGTGATAAAGTTGGAGGAAGAAAATCAAAATGTAGTACGAAATAGAAAGAATCTAGTGCAATATATATATGTATGTCAATTTCATGCGAAAACATAGTTGTATCGTACTTGTTTGGACAGTTGTTTAGACAATGTGAGTAAGAGAAGCTCAAATTGTTCGAATATTTATTTGAACAGGTGAGATCCACTCTTAATCTCACATGCCTTACCCTATTGCATACAATAAAACAATGGCATTACACAATTTATAACATCAAATATAAAAGAGCTTATAAGCCCTACTTGTTCAAATAGGGAAACCGGTAACCTAAGACTTGGTACGACCTGCAGAAGTTCTATGATATTTCCTATTAAAATTGCTAGATATGTCTATTCTATTTTGTTAACATCAAAATTTCAGTCTAGATTGCACTTAGTGTGCAATTATTGTATGATTTTCTGCTAAATTTGCATTTGAATTTATGACTGAATTTCTTCGAACCTTTCTTAAGAGTATAGCATAAGTTACTTCAGCACTGTAGCGTTTAGTACTCCAACATTGACCAGAAAGCATTATAATATGAGAAATAGGGGTCCCTGTCCTAAAATAGAAACAAAAATAATTTCTGGCGCGTTACTACACGCTCCCATAGCGTTCAGATATTGCCGTTTAAGCGTTGAAGCATTGAACCTGTTATTAAGCCGACAAATAGGAACTTGGGCCCATAATGTCGTCATTCTGTGATAAGTATGTCATGTCCCAGGCTCCCAGCCGTGAAGTTTTTTTTTTTTATTCTTATTTATTTATTTATTTATTTTTTACAAACTTTTCTTTTAAATTGAGTCGGAACAATTTTTTTCAACTTAATTTATAAAAGTGATATGTGTCATTTAAACATGTGAGATGCATATATTTTTTTAATAGCAGAAACAAAATTAGAATAAATTTTATTAAAAATTCTTGTGTATATCACATGTTATTAAAAAAAAGGCACATGTCACTTTTATAGATTAGATTGAAAGAAACTCTTTTAACTCAGTTTGGAAAAAAACTTTGTTTTTTGTTTGTTTTTTTTTTTTTCAATTTAATTAATTAATTAATTTATTTTTTATAATTGGGTTGCTTAGTTTATTTGTCAAAGATGTATTCTGCCCACCCGTTTTAAGCGATACACGAATACTTATGTGGATGGCCTTGTTCTTGCCGTAGCCGAACCTATAAGAAATAATAATAATAACAATAAAAAAGGACTAAGAATTTAGCTTTGAAAAGCAGAAAAAAAAAAAAAAAAAACCAGAAAATTCTACTAATTCTCAAAGTTGTTTTTGCAATACATCTGTTTGTCTTCTTTTATAATGTCAATCTAGAATATCTAACGATGGAAAACTAAAGTTCAAAAGACAAGTGAATCCTTTTTGAGAAGGATACATTCAACTTACATTGTAATTGATAGACTAATATGGAACATAATCAACTAAAAAGGGTAATTCAACTTAAAATAATAATTCTTAGTCAATTGTGGAAACTAGAAATGGTAATATTAATGCCAAATAGGGACTGAATATGGGTTGGAATTGTGATGAATTAGGAAAAAGTTTTCATATATGCACTGTTATCCCAATTTGCTCGATCACTGAAAAAGGGATCTCAGGAGGGGGCTCTGAAATCCCCTTCCTAACAAATTCAGTGATTCAAGAAAGTAGAAATTTGTAATAAAAAATGTAAAATGAGAAAAAATAGCGCAAGCAAGAGACAAAATAGAGACGAGATTTGGGATAGTTTGGCCTTAGAGGAAACAAGAGACAGTAAGGAAGAGTCTAATAGAGCTATATTTTGCTCTTAATGACTTGGTTATGTTCTTTTACAAGGACCATACAAATGACCTTATTTATAAGAAAATTGGGTAAATGAAGTGAATACAAGAAAGATAATCAAATCCAAACCCCTTCCCCCTCTCCCCCCTCCTAATCCCCCTTCTCCTTTTGCGTGTCTTTTTTTGGTTTTCTTTGTTTTTGTAGGTTTTTTTCGGCCAGAAATCAGCAACTCCGTCTGCTACCGCCTGCCCTCCAAGGTGCTGTGCTTCCCTTCTCCTCCATCCGCTCCACCACCTGCCAATGCTGGCCAGTGCCCATCATCTCCTCAATTCTAGTTGCTGTTGATTTGCTAGCTGTGTTACTTGTTTTGTTTGTTTTAAATAATAGTTTTCTCTTTAGATCTGCTCTCGTGAGCGATTTACGAGGAAAATGATGTAGTTTTCCGACTGTTTTGGGTTGATGATGAGTAGATCTAGTCTTTTCAAGAGCAGAACTGTGCTTTTATGGCTATTTTTCTGTTGGGGTTGGGTTTTCTTTGTTTTTTGTTGTTTGTATTTTTGTTTGAATAAGGATTGTTGAGACTTTTGGGTTGTGGGTGTGATCTGTTTTCAGAACGAGGAAGATGAGCTACGTTACCTATGCATTGAGTTAAGTCTGTTTGGAATAGATATAGTGTTACAACTGAAAAATAGTCATAGGTTAGCGGATATTGATGTCATAAATTAGTCTAGAATGTTTGATTTTTATGTAAACATTTATGATTTGTAATTTCGTAGCTTTCGCTATGATTTTTCAGAACTTTTTTCTCTGTGATGTAAAAGCGTTATGCTCGTGATCCTTCTTCAATGAGATTAGAATTTTTTCAAAAAAAGAAAAAAAGAAAAAGAAAAAGAAAGATAATCAAATCCTAGTGATTTAATTACAACCAACCAACTGCAGTCAGTAGTTAATTAAAATATTAAAAAAAAAAAAAAAAAACCTATGATAAATAGTTCAATAAGGAAAACAAATTAAATCCAATATGAAATTACTATATCTAACACTCAAATTGTTTGTGTGATGAACAGCTTGTATCTTCGTAAGTTACACCTTTATTTATTTATTTTTTAATGGTTATTCTCCATGCTTGTTTGGGCTAAAGCCGAAGCCTTTGCATGCAAGTGGGAGAAAAGGGCACAGAACAGAATAGAACACATTTGGGCTTAGCTAGACAGAGGGATTCACCTTACTAATATCAATTAGCCCCATCCAATGAATGTCTTGTGGGCTGCCTCTTCGTACATAGTACTCAAAGGTTAAGATCCATAACACATGAAAAATGGGTAGGCTTTATGGACTTTTTTTAAAAAAAGAAAAAAAAAAAAATTGGGTTAAATAAAATTCTTCTAATTCAATTTATTAAATTAACACGTGTTCTTAAAGCATGTAATTCTATTAATCAAAATCAATAATAAATGAGGAATTAATATGACCTCCCTAAGGTCTAGTAATTATACAAGGAAATTTCTCAAAATTTAAGGACTTACAATGCTTTTGTTATATTGAAAGGGCAAATATTGTTCAAAATAACATTGTTAATTTTTGTTAAAACTTTCTCTTTCTCACTTATGTTTTTGTTTTTGTTTTTTTTTTCCAAGACAAATATTAACAAACAATTCAAAACATAAAACACTTAAAACTATTTTCAACTTTATGTTATATTAGAACTTTTTTTTTTTTTTTTTTTTTTTTTTTTAAAAAAAAAAGCTCTCCAAAACACATTAACAAATAGAATGAGATAACCATTGAAGACGACTCAAAATGACTTGGAAAATGTAACTGTTTATTCTATTCAAATTTCGTTTGAAATTTGAAAACTTAGGGTTAGAGATTTTCACATAATTGAGAGGTAGATTCTTTGCCTTGCTAAACTTTAGGGCATGTCATTATACTATCCCTAGTAAAGTAAGTCGTTTAAAATTATAGAACCTTGGGAAGGTCACCCTAATTTGTTCATTACAAAAAAGTACATTCTTTTTTTCTTGAAAAATGTTTGGTTTTGTTCTCGTACACCTCTCTTGTCCATATTCGTACAAGAGATGTGCAAATTCAATCAAACTGGGATGCAATATTCGTATTGTTGAATTTTAAGAAGGTTTATGTGTAAATGCAGATAATGTAAGTGAATGTTATCATCCAAAAAAAAATGAAAAGAGAGCTGCCAATAAAGAAAAACAAAAAGAAAAAGAAAAATCCTCTTACAACCCCAATAGGTTAGGTTCCCTACTAGGAGTAAAGGCCACAACAAATAGACAAACACTTGAATCATTACATGTTGTGTAATATGCTCAGAAAAAAAAAGTGGGCCATATAAAAGGAACAAACAAAGAAAAAAAAAAATTCCAGCTCACACAATTGCCATTGTAAACCTGTTAGCTAGCAGTAAATTTCTGACTTTAGTATCGAAAACCACTTCTGAATATAAAGAGTATGTTCTGTTAGTCTCTGTTTGGTTTAACAGACTTGAAACGTGCAGTATGAAAAATAGTAATTTCAAAACGCAATAAAATTTCAGTTTAGATGTACTCTATAACGTGATACTTTCTGCGATTTTATTTAAAAATGCACGTTTAGCGTGTAAAATCATGAGGCCAGACGGCAGATGCACTCTAAATGCCATTCTTCATTGTCTTCCTTTAGATGGGTGGCATATGGACTATGGAGGTTGCATAGGCAGCCATCAAGTAGTTCCCATCTTTGAACGCAGAGGTGCATCAATTGACTGTGGAAGCAATTTAAGTATTCTGTCAACTTTCCTACCAATATATGATAAATGTATCACCTTATGACTATGATGTTATAAATGTGTATACATAACATAATGTCCACAACTATAATTATGTACAAGTTGAAAACCAAATACCTAATATATATCCAAAATCAAATTTGCCATGATGTTGTGACTACAGTGAAGCTTGATGATGAAGGTGCACACCAATATGAAATGTAATTGATTGCAGGGCACCAAGTTGGATGGAGTAGATAGATGGGGGTTGATGCAAACCTGGACCCATGCAGAAATTAATGCACACAGCCATCATGATTGATGCATGCATATTAGCTATGCCATATGGGTTTTGTAGTTTTGGACAGAGGAATTTCAGGGCATTTAAAGAGGGAGGAGGAGAAGAAGAAGAGAAGAGTTTCATTTCTTTGTTGACTATTGCATCTATACCTCATAGATTTAGAAGTGTAGCATCAGTAAAAGAAGATATAAGTGAGGGTTTGAGTGGTCCTAGTCCTCTTCAAATGCCTCACTCTTCACCATTCAAACCTAAATCATTAGGCTTTCTGAGTGAATACTATACATACACTTGTATATGTTTACATATTTGTCCACACGTGTGCTGCACAGATTGTTAGTACAGTAAATTAAATACTCTTAAGGTGCGGAACAAAGTCGTTATTCTTAAGACGTTATTTGCCCCACCAATTATGATGAATTGGCCTGCACTAGATTATAGCAAACACTTTTCCAAAACATTCTTAGAATTTCTATTTTAACAAGAAGAGAGATCGAGACATGCACCCGACAACCCACTGTCCCACGTATAGATCGGTATGCACTAGGTTATAGCAAACACTTCTCCAAAACACCCTCAAAATTTCTATTCTAACAAGGAGAGAGATACACTACAGCCCACTGTCATGCACGCACACGTACGGTAGGTAACCGCATCTACATGTACCACCAGGATGGATTTGAAACACTAAATAAGGTTGCAAAGATTTTTGGTACCATATTGTACTGTAATCACATGATATATATATTAGGCCATTCAAGTGAAACTTCTTGGCTATATGGTATTCTCTAAAATAAGAAAAAAGAAAAATGGACCTAAGAGTATCACATCAATCAAACGACCAAAGGGAAAAGTCAAAAGATTTGAGTTAATAAGCACATCGATAGAAGCTAAGAGGGTTGTAAGTACTTTTCTGATACGATAATTTCTTAATAATTAAGCAAGAAAATGTAAGAATATTAATTAAATGATTAGATTAATTATTATTTTTTTAATCAATTTAAGCTTGTAAAAATAAACGTCATGAGATCGAATCTTGTCTCCATTTATTCTTTACGAGACATAAGAAAAAAAAATAGAGAAAAGGCTTTATCAGCTGTTTGTGAACTACAATCGTCATGAAGATCTAGTTGTATGCACAAACACAGAAAGGCAGCCACACATTCACATCGCCATCATCAGCATCATAATCAAATGTGGAGATTATTAAAGGGGATGGGGTTTCCAGGCCCTCAATATAGCATTTGACCCTTAGATATTTGTGTTCAAACTAAGTATAATGAGGGAAATAAAAGGTGGAGCAAGGAAAGGGTGGGATGAGGATGCCAATTACCTCCCCCTGCTAATGGGCCACCAAGTCACATAAAGCTTAAAATCCCAGAGAGAGAGAGAGAGAGAAAGAGAGAGAGAGAGAGAAAGGATGGACAATCTACTACAGTGTTGCCATGCTCAATTTATGGGCCCATAAGGCAAGGTGATGCCACACTCACGAGCAACTTGTAGAAGCCTATCCACCCATTTATGCCGACCTTAACTAGGGTGCCATGCATTTCAATGCACCATCACGACACCAATTGATATTCTTCATAAGTTTTTGGTATAAGTGATGATTTAACATGATATTACAGTTGAGCTCCAAAGTTCAAAACTAAACTTGACTTTATAATTTGCACCCTATTTTCAATTAAAATATCTTAAGATAAGTAGTGATTTACAGTAACATACGTGTAACAACATATATGCACTATTTCCTCAAAAGACATAGTCAATTTAGAGCTTCTCTATAGTCATTTATAGAGTCCAGTTTTACCTAATAAGTAAGCAATATGAGATTTAGCACTCATAAGTGCCTTTAATCAACTTTATGTGGGCTATTCATCTTTCCGATGTGGACAGAGTCTTATAATCTTCCCTCCTTAACAAGTCATACCATTTGTAACGACTCAGGAAAAACACTAGTCACATCTGTGTTATCACTTCAAAATAATTAAGCAATAAGACTCAGTACTCGTGAGTGTCTATAATAAACCATTCACTCTATGTAGACTACTCACCTTCCCAATATAAGTGACATGTAGACTGTACGAAAGCATTTATTTGTAGGTGACAGACAATAGTTGCTCATGCAATAAAGCAGATGTGGTTTATTTATGCAATTCTGGCAACTTCTTTGAAATGATGAAATTAATAGAATTTTCAACATACATAATCGAATTTTCTGGGTTATATGGACGTTTAGTCCCTTCTTATAATGCCGTGATCCTTCCTAGCTCTCTAATGACTTTTTTCTCTTCATCTTTTGATAACAGGTCCCTGCCCTCTACAATTAATCGTGAGTCCACCAGCCATGATTGCCAGAAGAGAAATCTCTCTCTCTCTCTCTCTCTCTCTCTCTCTCTCTCTCTACTGCCAACCACATGGATATAGACATACACAAATGCAAACCCAACTATATTTATAGGACATCGCAACCCACTCTTCTGTCACTTTTGATCACTCATTCACCTTCTGATCAGCAGCAGCATATATAATCTTCTGCTATAGCTCCTAGTTTTTATAGGAAAAGCAATAAGAAGCAAAGAAAAATGTGTATCAACAACAATATTGAGAAGATCCCATCTGGTCTAGTCCTGTCTTTGGAAAGAAAGCAAAGATCAAAGCGATCTAAAGTTCAAGTTCACAGGCTTACCAGGTACATATATATGCTTCATATCATAACATAAAACCCCATGAGAGAATAATCCTTCACACTTTTCACCTTTTTCATGTCTCTATTCTTTTATGATTGTTAAGTCATGTGGGTGGATGTGTTTGACCAGCAGGAAAGGATGTGAAGAAAAGGTAGAAAAGGATATGGAACTCAAGAACCTGAAGCTATATTTGGAGAACAAAAGTATAATTGAAGAGAATGAGAAGCTGAGGAAAAAAGCTAGTCTTCTTCACCAAGAGAACTTAGCCTTAATGTATGAGCTTCAGAAGAAGTTCCCCCATTTGGACAGTTTCTCCTCTACCCTAGTTCACAAACACTGAGATATATCAAAAGAAGAGAAGTGATGTTCTCTCTGCCCCTCTCTTGAGTCTCTAGCTTTCTTCTTTTCTGTTTTAGGATCATGTTATTGGAGAGTTAGCAATAATTAATCATATGGTGAAATATGCTAAAAGATGAAATTAAGCTTGGATCAAATTCTATGCTTTTTATGAGTTCTGGACAAATTTTGGCTAAAAGAGGATTTGACTAGTTCAATATTGCAAGTGCTCTTAGGTAATGTCTTTTGGTGGTGATTCATCTTGTTTGGAAAAATAATACACTTTGACTTTGCATCCCAGCCACATCTATGTTGTGTAAAGATCAACGGTTTGAGCATTTAAATAAACACGAAAAGAAAACGGAAATTAGCATTTTATAAAGGAAATAGTAAATTATATATTCAGTGAAACTAGATGCACTAAATGGACACTCTAAATGCACTAAATAGATAGTCTCCATTTCATTTGAAATGGAGAGGACCCTTTTCCAACAACAAGAGCCCTAATGGTGTGGGAACTCAAAACTCCACCAGTTGGTTGTACAAGGCTGCACATTCGAGTTGACTCGTGCAAAACTGCAAAAAGGCTCAGGCATTTGATCATAACCATTAACCACTGAGCTGGAGGAGAAAGAATGAACAAAAACAACCGAAGCTATAACAAGTTTGGATGATGGGATCCTAACCCTTAAAGCAAAAAGTAATTTTGTTCCTATAATTTATAGAAAATCTAAGAGAAACTGTAGCTAGTGCTCTAATTCCCCTAAGCTTTTAGCCATTTATGTATAATAAAAGGTAAGCAATTGGAAGCTTTGACACACACTTCAAGCTCCGAATTCTACCATGAGTTAGAAAAGTGGTTGCAAGTGGAAATTCATGTGATTTGGTTAGAATGAGATTCTCTTACAATTAGTTGTCCGAATTGCTGTAACGAATTGCCGATATGTCAGTAACCCCACAAGAGGGCATTGCAAGGTCCATCTGCCCAAGGCAGATAAACCCTGCACCCTGGGCTGCCTGGAATAATTGAGTCCCACAACCCTCCACGTTGTAGGGCTGTCCAAATTGCGGGAATCCCATCCATTTGGTTCTATCAGTGTCCTTGAATGTACCATGTCAAGCGCCCATGATTGAAATATTTATTATTTAACAAGCGGCAGAATAAGATTCACATGCTTGCAGTTGAAGGAAATTTCACTGATATGGTTTGATGATTGATCACGTGCAATCATTCAAAACAACAACTATACAAAAGTACACCAGATCAGTGGGAAAACGTAAATAATAAACTTTAGAAAGTCTACAAATGCGGCAATTCTATAATATTCTATAAAAGTGGTTACTTATATACATGGTACAGGGCTCATGTCCGTCAAGCCCTCGATTGACAAAGCTCACCAGGCACAAAAGGGAAACTTTCATTATCATAGTTACAGCTTCAAACAAACAATTAGATCAGCTCAACAACGCATGCTGGCATCAGACTCTTGACACTACTTCCAACAACTTCATCATAAATAAGGAAGCTTCCAGCAAGTTGTGTTTAGTTTCCTGCACACATCACAGAAGATAAACTACTATTAGTAGTTCTAAAAACAGGTCCTTTTTCTCTTAAAAATTAGGGTTAAATGCCTAATACCTTCCTGGGGTTTACAAACTTTATTTTTACCTCTTGGGATTTCATTTTTATCACAGGAAGTCCCTGTGGTTTTGATAAATGACCAAGTTAGTCCATCTGTTAGTTGGCCGTTAGGAATTCCACGTGAACCAATCAGATGCTAACACGTGGCACATACTTAATTTTTTTTTTAAAATTAAAAAAAATGTATATATATATCTTGGGATTTCATTTTTATCACAGGAAGTCCCTGTAGTTTTGATAAATGACCAAGTTAGTCTATCTGTTAGTTGGCCGTTAGGAAT
>NC_081543.1:29591396-29604563 GCF_901000735.1 Corylus avellana | reverse complement strand
TGATTTAACATGATATTACAGTTGAGCTCCAAAGTTCAAAACTAAACTTGACTTTATAATTTGCACCCTATTTTCAATTAAAATATCTTAAGATAAGTAGTGATTTACAGTAACATACGTGTAACAACATATATGCACTATTTCCTCAAAAGACATAGTCAATTTAGAGCTTCTCTATAGTCATTTATAGAGTCCAGTTTTACCTAATAAGTAAGCAATATGAGATTTAGCACTCATAAGTGCCTTTAATCAACTTTATGTGGGCTATTCATCTTTCCGATGTGGACAGAGTCTTATAATCTTCCCTCCTTAACAAGTCATACCATTTGTAACGACTCAGGAAAAACACTAGTCACATCTGTGTTATCACTTCAAAATAATTAAGCAATAAGACTCAGTACTCGTGAGTGTCTATAATAAACCATTCACTCTATGTAGACTACTCACCTTCCCAATATAAGTGACATGTAGACTGTACGAAAGCATTTATTTGTAGGTGACAGACAATAGTTGCTCATGCAATAAAGCAGATGTGGTTTATTTATGCAATTCTGGCAACTTCTTTGAAATGATGAAATTAATAGAATTTTCAACATACATAATCGAATTTTCTGGGTTATATGGACGTTTAGTCCCTTCTTATAATGCCGTGATCCTTCCTAGCTCTCCAATGACTTTTTTCTCTTCATCTTTTGATAACAGGTCCCTGCCCTCTACAATTAATCGTGAGTCCACCAGCCATGATTGCCAGAAGAGAAATCTCTCTCTCTCTCTCTCTCTCTCTCTCTCTCTCTCTCTACTGCCAACCACATGGATATAGACATACACAAATGCAAACCCAACTATATTTATAGGACATCGCAACCCACTCTTCTGTCACTTTTGATCACTCATTCACCTTCTGATCAGCAGCAGCATATATAATCTTCTGCTATAGCTCCTAGTTTTTATAGGAAAAGCAATAAGAAGCAAAGAAAAATGTGTATCAACAACAATATTGAGAAGATCCCATCTGGTCTAGTCCTGTCTTTGGAAAGAAAGCAAAGATCAAAGCGATCTAAAGTTCAAGTTCACAGGCTTACCAGGTACATATATATGCTTCATATCATAACATAAAACCCCATGAGAGAATAATCCTTCACACTTTTCACCTTTTTCATGTCTCTATTCTTTTATGATTGTTAAGTCATGTGGGTGGATGTGTTTGACCAGCAGGAAAGGATGTGAAGAAAAGGTAGAAAAGGATATGGAACTCAAGAACCTGAAGCTATATTTGGAGAACAAAAGTATAATTGAAGAGAATGAGAAGCTGAGGAAAAAAGCTAGTCTTCTTCACCAAGAGAACTTAGCCTTAATGTATGAGCTTCAGAAGAAGTTCCCCCATTTGGACAGTTTCTCCTCTACCCTAGTTCACAAACACTGAGATATATCAAAAGAAGAGAAGTGATGTTCTCTCTGCCCCTCTCTTGAGTCTCTAGCTTTCTTCTTTTCTGTTTTAGGATCATGTTATTGGAGAGTTAGCAATAATTAATCATATGGTGAAATATGCTAAAAGATGAAATTAAGCTTGGATCAAATTCTATGCTTTTTATGAGTTCTGGACAAATTTTGGCTAAAAGAGGATTTGACTAGTTCAATATTGCAAGTGCTCTTAGGTAATGTCTTTTGGTGGTGATTCATCTTGTTTGGAAAAATAATACACTTTGACTTTGCATCCCAGCCACATCTATGTTGTGTAAAGATCAACGGTTTGAGCATTTAAATAAACACGAAAAGAAAACGGAAATTAGCATTTTATAAAGGAAATAGTAAATTATATATTCAGTGAAACTAGATGCACTAAATGGACACTCTAAATGCACTAAATAGATAGTCTCCATTTCATTTGAAATGGAGAGGACCCTTTTCCAACAACAAGAGCCCTAATGGTGTGGGAACTCAAAACTCCACCAGTTGGTTGTACAAGGCTGCACATTCGAGTTGACTCGTGCAAAACTGCAAAAAGGCTCAGGCATTTGATCATAACCATTAACCACTGAGCTGGAGGAGAAAGAATGAACAAAAACAACCGAAGCTATAACAAGTTTGGATGATGGGATCCTAACCCTTAAAGCAAAAAGTAATTTTGTTCCTATAATTTATAGAAAATCTAAGAGAAACTGTAGCTAGTGCTCTAATTCCCCTAAGCTTTTAGCCATTTATGTATAATAAAAGGTAAGCAATTGGAAGCTTTGACACACACTTCAAGCTCCGAATTCTACCATGAGTTAGAAAAGTGGTTGCAAGTGGAAGTTCATGTGATTTGGTCTCTTACAATTAGTTGTCTGAATTGCTGTAACGAATTGCTGATATGTTAGTAACCCCACAAGAGGGCATTGCAAGGCCCATCTGCCCAAGGCAGACAAACCCTGCACCCTGGGCTGCCTGGAATAATTGAGTCCCACAACCCTCCACGTCGTAGGGCTGTCCAAATTGCGGGAATCCCATCCATTTGGTTCTATCAGTGTCCTTGAGTGTACCATGTCAAGCGCCCATGATTGAAATATTTATTATTTAACAAGCGGCAGAATAAGATTCACATGCTTGCAGTTGAAGGAAATTTCACTGATATGGTTTGATGATTGATCACGTGCAATCATTCAAAACAACAACTATACAAAAGTACACCAGATCAGTGGGAAAACGTAAATAATAAACTTTAGAAAGTCTACAAATGCGGCAATTCTATAATATTCTATAAAAGTGGTTACTTATATACATGGTACAGGGCTCATGTCCGTCAAGCCCCTCGATTGACAAAGCTCACCAGGCACAAAAGGGAAACTTTCATTATCATAGTTACAGCTTCAAACAAACAATTAGATCAGCTCAACAACGCATGCTGGCATCAGACTCTTGACACTACTTCCAACAACTTCATCATAAATAAGGAAGCTTCCAGCAAGTTGTGTTTAGTTTCCTGCACACATCACAGAAGATAAACTACTATTAGTAGTTCTAAAAACTGGTCCTTTTTCTCTTAAAAATTAGGGTTAAATACCTAATACCTTCCTGGGGTTTACAAACTTTATTTTTACCTCTTGGGATTTCATTTTTATCACAGGAGGTCCCTGTGGTTTTGATAAATGACCAAGTTAGTCAATCTGTTAGTTGACCGTTATAAATTCCACGTGGACCAATCAGATGCTGACACGTGGCACATACTTAATTTTTTTTTAAAATTAAAAAAATGTATATGTATATATATATATAAAAGGAAAAAAAATTGGGGGTGGCCGCCAAGGGGGTGGCCGAAACCCACCCCCAGTGGGTACTGGGGGTGGCTTGCACCCACTGGGGGTGGCAAAACCACCCCCATCCGGCCAGATGGCCACCCTCAAATGGCCAAGAGCCACCCCCAATTTTTTTTTTTTTTTTAAATACATTTTTTTTAAAAAAAAATTTTAAAAAAAGAATTAAAAAAATTAAGTAGGTGCCACGTGTCAGCATTTGATTAGTCCACGTAGAATTCCTAACGGTCAACTAACGGATGGACTAACTTGGTCATTTATCAAAACCACAGGAACCTCCTGTGATAAAATGAAATCATAGGGGGTAAAAGTAAAGTTTGTAAACCTCAGGGAGATATTAGGTATATAACCCGAAAAATTATAAAGAAGAAGAATATAACCTATCCAACAGGGAGGCAGAAGACAGAAAATTTGGTTTATTAAGGCACATATATAGGTATGCAGGTACAGAAACTTTCAGATATTCTTGGAGCTATCTTCTGATGATTTGTATATTCGGAATGCAGCAATACACATCGTGGCATTACCTATAACTGTTAATGCTGCTTGAAGAGCCACCAATACCTGCACCTCATGAGAAACATCCGAGTCGTTTTACATATTCTATTTTAAAGCTCATTCACATCATAATCAACTAAAAGATGAAAGGGAAAATTTTGGAATGATCTATAAATTTGTCCAACGTTAGGAGTTTGTAGTAAAGGTCATTGAATGAATAAATAAAATAGTTCAAGGTATAATATAACAGAGCTTATCCAATGGCAATTATCTAAAGGAGATGGCTTAAGCAGATGCGCCAGAAGCACTAAAAAAATTGTCCTAGCCATTCGTGGCAAGCATGCACCAAGTGTTGATTCAAAGAGAAAGCAATTTCTGAGCTAGCTTGCAGTCACACTTACAAATTACTTGGGTAGGTTTGGTCATAACATAATAACAGGGTGGCCATAAAACTGGGGTAGGGCTCGTCATTTCAGAATTACTTGGATTGGGTAGGCTTCACAACAGTTTGAAGTTGTTAATACCATGCTGGTGTCAACCAAATTGAGCCAGGACGTAAAACCTTACAGAGCATATAAGTTACTGCAGCATTTTAAGAACTGAGCTTGTGGAGGATATGGAACCACAGAGCAAATCAACATAAACTCTTAGCCCCATAATCTATATTCACAACAAGTGTTAAAGAAATGTCTATCATCACTAAGTATCATAGGCTAAGATTTCAATGGTTACTTGTTCATCAATACAACCAAAATTTTGCATAAAAACAATTCAACAATATGTTCCTCATAAAAAAAATAGACAGAGTTATAAAGAAATGTACTTTAAAAAAAAAAAAGTGTCATAAAGAAATGCCATGTGCATGCACAAAATGCTCCAACAAGCAGGGTTTCCTGAACCAATCAATTATTTACCGTTTTAATAACAACTCTATAAAAGCGACAAGCATCACTTACAATTTGGAGAAAGAAAATAATGCAAACTTAACGATAGTAAACGATGAAGTAACCGCTCAAGGGAGAAAGCAGCTCTTATAGATCAACAAGAGACTCAAGAATATGCAACCTTCCTACCTCAAGAGACTCAGAGTTATAAAAGAAATGCCATGTGCATGCACAAAATGCTCCACCTAACAGGGGTACCTGCTCAAACCAATTATCAATCATAAATAATGAATCTACAAAAGAAACAAGCATCACCTACAATTTGGATAAATAATAAAATGCAACTTAATGATAGTAAACAACAATGCATCCTCCCAAGGGAGAAAGGAGCTCTCGTGGATCAAATCCCGATCTCTATTTATTTATATTAGAAACGGGGGTATTTGGACATCCCACTGTTTATATGCATATAACAACTGAATTACGTCCACTTTGTTTCTCATAGCAATAGGACCAAGTTTAACTCTACCTATGTCATTATGATCAAGGCCTTGTTGAGTTGAGTTGAGCAGAGATTAAAACTTCAGGCAATCGGAACTACATGTCCATTGCAATTGACTCAATTCT
This sequence comes from Corylus avellana, assembly GCF_901000735.1. NCBI lineage: Eukaryota > Viridiplantae > Streptophyta > Magnoliopsida > Fagales > Betulaceae > Corylus > Corylus avellana. The sequence continues at coordinate 29,599,264 of NC_081543.1, read as the reverse complement.
AAAAAGTTAGCTTGTACCTTTCAATGCTATTGACAAATTGGAACAATCACCTCACCATTATTTATACTTAGAATATTTGACACAATGCAGAAAATGCGATTTGGCAAAACTTTCAAGGCAATACCATATTACCATTCATGATATTGTAAGACATTATGAAAATTCATTCATTAACCACGAACCAATACATGCTTGAAATATAAACTGCTAGCTAAAGTCACTTAATAGAAATGATCACCACAAGGTCAAACTTCTTTCATCAAGAAAAATTTGTCCATATAACAATTACAAATACTTTTCCATTGATGATAGCGCATCTGGATAGTCAATATTGCAAGACATGGAACAATAACTCACCATACCCCAGGAGAGTCCTTTCCAAGATTCATACCCGGATTGCTCCCCATATTGCCACACCAAAGCCATTGCTGTAATCCTTTGAGAAAAAAAAACTATCATTAATAAAAGATATTAACTACTTAAGTTAGATTTCAACAAAAGACACAAAGCAAAACATCATACTTGCATTTCTTAGCAACCAAACGGGCAGTAACTTAAAAGACAGTTTTCGATTCCCATTAACACCGCATACAATTATCAAAATGTGGCTGCTGAGACAATCCAACTCAATATTTTGAAAAAAAAAAAGCCTAATAAAAACTATTTGACTAAGAAAAGTTGCTAACTTTTTGGTTAGGCTTTGGGAATGAACCACAGAAAGCATAAATCCTTCCTTTTTTCAGCAACCAAAGTGATAGAAAGCAAAACCAGATAAAATCTACGAAATTGAAAGCAAATTCTCAGAGCCCATTAACAAATGCGCCAGAACATGAGAGAAACCAATCACCATTCGACCACACTGGACACGTGCACGGCCCAGGTGGGCAAGGAGAGAGCGTTGGTGGGCTCAGTGAGTTGCAGTGAGGGTAGCTCCGCAGCTGAGGCGGGTCCCACGAGGGTCAGTGCCAAACCCGCTCCTAATAGAGCCACCATGGCCCTCGGGTTCTGGATGGCACCACAATTGGTACGCTTGGTTTGCAATGTTCCATGTGTTTGGGATTGGGACTTTGGAGTTGAAGAGGAAATGGGTTTTGTGGGTTTGTGGAGAAAGAGAGGATATTGAAGGTAGAGTAAGGTGGTCATAGCCATAGCTGCAAAATTTTTCAGAGTGAGACTGTGAGACTGATAGTCACCTGGCAGAGCTACGGGGATCGGGATCCCCAGCAACCGGAGAATTTCCCATGATTTTTATTTATTTATTTATTTATTTTTTTGTGGTTAATCTCAACCGTCATGTTATCCAACCGCTACTAACATGACACGTGTCTTATTAAAAAAAAAAATTATTTAAATTTATAAAATAAATATAAACTAAAATAATAAACAAATAAAAATAAATAAATAAATTATTAAAATAGATGGGGTGATTCGGCTACCTCTAGGGTTAAATCCAAATTTTATTTTTTTGAGTTTGGCCAGAAACCACCCCGAACCGGCTCTTGGGGGTGGTTCGGCTACCTCTAGGGTTAAATCCAAATTTTATTTTTTTGAGTTTGGCCAGAAACCACCCCGAACCGGCTCTTGGGGGTGGTTCGGCCATATAAACCAAAAAATATTTTTTTTGGATTTAGCCCTAAGGGGTGGCTGCCTAGGTTGAGATGGGGTGGCCGACCACCCCTAATGGGCCGAACCCAAAACTCCTTCAGAAATTCGCATGTAAGAATAAAATGATCATTATTATTGTTACGTTATATTTTTTGGGTTGGAAAATTCTAGTGTCAAAACATAATTTTGGGTTGTAATGTTTGTGCTTAAGTTAAGAAGGGTTTTTGTATATGAGCTGATTTTTTTAGCAAAAATTATGAGAGAGCCAAAGGCCTAATTAACATTTCAAACAATAAAAGGCCCGAAATGCCCTCCCCAGCTATCTAGTAATGAGCCAGCACACACAGACAAGAGACTCAACAATGACCCAATATTCCAAGAAGCTCACTTGGTGGGTCGGACCCCAAGTAAGCCCACATTAGCCCATCTTTCAAAGTCAAAGAAGCCCAACTAAGGCCACAAAGGAAAAGTTCAATCATTGTGACCTCTTCTTCTACTGTGATCTCTAGTTGCATATAAAAAAGGATAAATTAAAAAAAAAAAAAGTTGAAAAAGAAAAAGAAAAAGTTGAGATGGTTTACACGTTAAGGTTATTTATTCTGCTTGGGTTCTTTTGCTTCACACGAGCATGTTTAAGATTACGTTTGAGAAATAGAGTTTTAAGTCAAAAAGAGCTTTTGGACGAAACCTTCATTTTTAAGTTTTTGCCAAAAGTGCGTTTTTGCCATTTTTAGACTTTTTGGACCTTTAAAAACGCTTTTAATTTTTTAACCAAACTAGTATTTTTTTTCTTCAAATGAACTTTTTGAGTATTAAAAGCATTTTAAGCACCTCAAACGCTCCAAACAAGCTCGAAATGTTGTTTCTTTTGCCTGGAGCTTCTCACTAGATTCTTAAATTATTCCCTATGCAAACATTGGAATTTTTGTTGTAATAAGGCAAATTTTGTAAATATATAATCAACCAATTAAATGTCGTCTCATACATATTCATATTCATACTTACACTTCGCTTGCTTTTTATCACATGATGCAGTACCCTACTTTACACTCAAACTAAGATTTGATTCTTTGTGTACACCAACAATTCTAAGCTTGCTTTTGCATTTTCATTAGATTTACATTTATAATTTTTTTTTCGTCTGCCCACCAACCAAAAAAAAAAAAAAAGAAGAAGTAAGTTTAAAAGAAAATTCACCACATTTTGGTGTTCATAAGAAGAATATCATTATAGTAACAACATATTAATAAGAGAAATGTAAAGAATCTTATCATGATATTTTTCATGAATCCAAGCCAAGTCAACTTTTTCTAAGCATATAAGTAGTGGGTGAGTGCAAGGCAAGTCAACATTTCTTGCCTCTTGGATTTGAATAATTAGATACATCTTCAATCGGGCTTTGATCAACTTTTGTGGCATTCACAAAATACAAAGCTGCTTTGCATCTATGTTAGTCCCAAACTTTTGTGCATGATAAGTTAGAGCGATCATTTTTTGAGTCAAAATTGTCCTCTAAACTCTAAACTATTTTAATACTAATTAAAGATCTTTTTTTAGAGGAAGGTGGTGATCAAGATAATAGTGTTGGAATCGAATGATTGTAAGATGGAAGATAAGTATGGGTGGTTTATACTAATTTCATTAATAAATATGACTTCTTTTTTCCATACTCAATGTATTAAACTTCTCCCAAAGATTGAAAAGCATCAACTTCATTACTTTCTCACAATCGCCCTCCTCCCATGAGCATCTACTAAGAGTGGCGTGTTCTTTGGTGATATTTGTTCTCGTCATCATCACGACTTCACCTACAAATGTGACCTTGCTTGGTGTGGGGACATCGTTGATGTTCAATTTCAAAAACCCTTAAACACGAAAGTTATGACCAGCACTCCTTTTTCATTGCTCTAGATGCTAATAGAAAATGCAACGCTTTTTCTATGGACAACAAGGATTATGTATTCGTATGCACCAATTGCGATTTTATCACAGGTGTTTTAGTGTGTAACATCCTAAGTTAAAATGTGCCTAAACAAGGCATTTAAATCCTTATTTCAAAGAAAATGTTACATTGATGAGCATGATATTTAAAAATAGGATTAGGACGATGGCTTAGATTCGATTTTAAATATCTAATGGTGTATATAGTATCACTTGATAAATATGTTGTCATATTATTTAAAATTTTAAATGATGTGACATTGTATAGACTATTAAATGCAACAAAACAAAATCTAAATAATAAAAAATGAGATTTATTTCTTAAAAATGAGGGTTTGATATCCCTAAGCTTTACTGTAGATATTTACCGTAAATATTATGTATAGTGAAGTTGGACAAAATTCTATGCGCACCTACAATGAATGAAATAATCAAAAGTTGAAATTAAAAGAAGCAATTTTATAGATGTAAATATGAGTAAGGAATTGGTTTGTGTTGATTTTGGGCAATTATACGATTGCATTATATACATACATATAAAGGTTAAGCCGAACAATGAATACTCTATTATTTGAAATTTTTTAATATTTTGTATTTTGAATTGTTTGTTAGGGTCCGTTTGGGAGTGCGTTTTTTAAAAAAATAATTTGCGTGTTTAAACCAAATTACAATTTTGGAGTGTTTGGGATTGCGATTTTAAAAACGTAAATTTTAAAATCGTGAAAAAATCCGCGATTTCTATAAGCTGACTAGAGGGTGTTTATTTGAAAAAAATGCAAATTTAAACAAAAATCACAATTTCGCTTAAAAAAATATTTGGGGCAATATTTACCTATTTGGCCATAAAACCGCAATTATATGCTAATGTTATCCAAACACTTAATTGATAAAAAAAGTATTTCTTAACATGTTTTACCAAATGCTTGTGCAATTTTAAAAAGAAGTGATTTCAAAAACGCAATTTTTAAAATCGCACTCCCAAACAGGCCCTTAATATTTTTATTTTTTTAAAAAAGTACCAAATAAGCACTATATTCATGTTTGGCTTGCAACCCAACTCACATGGAATTCATGTTGAGAGTTGGATTGAAAAAACAGTTTTGAGTAGAATAATTACCTTTTGCTTGTATGTCCAGTGAAATTGAATAGGAAACAGATGGGACCCACCAGGTAAGTTGTTACCAAATAAATATATAATAGAATAAATACAAATGCCTATGATACCCCTATATATCTAATGATGATTTTAAAAGTTCCATCACAGTTGGGAAGACACCAAGAGAACATTAGAAGAACACCTAACATTTTCTCTACTATATATCAGCATCTATATATCCCATTATTATCTCAATTCAATTCTAACCACCTCTACCTCTCGGTTTTGTGCTTTCACTACTCTGAAACAGAGAGATGATACTTAGAAGAGCTATCATACTTTGCAATCATTCATTTTCTCCTTATTATGAAGGGCACCACTTGATTCGAAGAGAAAGAGATGATTCCCCTCTTGATTCTTCGGAAGGTCAAGAAGAGGGCGAGAAGAAACTTGTTTACTGCTTTTGCTACCTATCAGGTAATGACCGCCCCGTTCACTCCTTCACTTTCACACATATCTTGAAATTCACAAAAAACCTGGAAAATGATGGCAACAAGCAAGTTGTTTGCTGGGGGTGCGACCAACCAGTATTGGGTGCCGCCTACAAATGCTCCAAATCTAAATGCAACTTCGTCATTCATGATTCATGCACCCAGCTATCTTATGAGATAAACCGCCCTCTACACCCAGGCCATACCCTTTCCCTCCATCAGCCAGGTCAATGTCATTGTTTTACTTGTTGTACATCTCACGATAGAGCTTTCTTATAAAAGTGTGATTCCTGTGATTTCCAACTCTGCATCAAATGTACTAACACCTTCCCAACAAATCCTAATGATTGTCACCACCACCAATTCTTCTCCATCTCAAGGCAGATCCACTCCATTTGCGATGCTTGTGGAAAGGAAATCAAAAACTTCGCCTACCTATGTGGTATCTGCAAAATCTTGGTTCACAAAAGATGTACTAACATTCCACGCACCTTCAAAATTAAGCAACACAATCACCTTCTCAACCTCATCTATTCTCCTAATGAAATCAAGAAGAGCGAAGACATGTTTTGTAGATTATGCGATAACAAGGTGCATACTGAATATGCAACTTACTATTGTCATGAATGTAATTATATTTTCCATACGGAATGCTTAAGAGGTTTTAGGAATATGTACGGGGAGTCACCTACAACTAGTGAATTGGTGCCCAACAAATCCATTGGCCTTGCAACTCATTTGATCAAAGCGCACAATCAAGCAGAGGACGAAGGACCTCACCTTGGGGAGATCCAACATTTCAATCACCAACAACATAAGTTAGTCATCTGATGAGAATATCAAAGATGATAAGCTTTATGAGGTGTGTATGGAATTCATAATTTTGGTCCCATTTTACAGCTGTGCGCAATGGAATTTCTTTCTTCATACGCGATGCGCTAAACTTCCCACAATGATTGAGCAATACTGACTGCATTACTTTCACCTACTCACCCTCCTCTCAAGATCACCTACCAAGATTGGCAAGTTCTGGTGTGATATTTGTTTGTGTTTTAGTGGTGGCTTCATGTACAAATGTGACCGTTGTAGTTGGATCGATGTTTGTGTTCAATGTGGCTCAATTCTGAAAACTCTTAAACACGAAGGTCATCAGCATTCCCTTTTCTTCACTCTAGATTCTAAAGACGACAAAAAATGCAATGCTTGTCCTTGGGAAAGCATGAAGTATGCATTCGTATGCACCAACTGCGATTTCATATTGGGAATTAGATGTATAAATCTTCCACTTGTAGTAAGACATAAATATGATATACATCTCCTGAAGCTCACTTATGCTGTTGAAAACAATTCTGGAGAATATTATTGTCTAATTTGTGAAGAAGAAAGAGACCAAAATCATTGGTTTTATTACTGTGCAAAATGTGACTTTACCGCTCACCCTGAATGTGTTATTGAAGACAAATAATCGGTTGGGCAGTTTGTACTACTTTACTATTTGGTTTTTGTTGTGTTTCTTTCTTGTGTGTCCTTGTTGATAGTCTCCATCTTTGTATTTTGTTTCTTTTTAAATCAATACTAGTTTATTAAAAAAACCTAAAATTTCCAAAATAATTGTATTTATGTAATGAAAGCATTACCATTTTTTGCTCGAATCTCTTATATCTAACACTTCAGTTCATATATATATACTTGCACACTTATTTGCATAATTAATGAAACTAAAAGAGTTTTATTCTAAGTTCTCCAGCCAATCCATAATGATAAGGCATGCATATTGTTCATTGTTGTATAGCCAAATATTGACATCATTACAATTTTTGAAAACTAGATAAATGATGTCAATGTTCATAATTATCCAAGAATAGATCCTGCTAATTAACACCAATTGCCAGTGTCTCTGATGGAAATGGTTTGTCTCTTTTCTCTTGGAGAAATTAACTTTTAAGAAGATCGAATGTGGGTTCAAACCAATGCATAAAAGATGCTACTCCATATACTAGCTATTGTTCGACATAAAAGATACTACCAACGTGGACCACTTTGCTATATATAAATTATGAGTTTATCAACTTACAAAACTTAATTGGGTTGTTCTTATAAATTAAGTGCTAAACTGGAATATTTCAATTACATACATGCTTCTTTTTTTCTTTGGGGAGTGGGGAAGGGGGAATTGTCGCCATTCATTGTTCTAAACGTTCACCGGAATATTCTCTGATCCAATTAACCATACTGAGTTTGCGTAATTGTCTCTTGCTCTGCATTAATAAATGTATAATTGATTGTGTTGTGTCTGATGCGCCACGAGGAAGATGTAGTTCTACTTTTGCTTAATTGCAAAGGCTAGGTTCGTATTATCTTGCCACTACTTATGTTTTCCATATATATTATTATACAAAAATCAAAAGCCCAGTCAATTACCAAGCCAATTATTATGCAAATTGCCATAGTCATCTATACCAAAATCCAAGAAAGCATATAATTAAATCACTCAAAGATTTTTTTTAAGCAAATATTAGAATAACTTCTATATATAAGAATCTCGTATAAGCCAGATCCTTTATGCCTTTTGATAAGAAATAAACAAGTTAGCATATCACACATTATGGGTTTTGGTGAATGGAGAGCTTCTCGTACCTTGATGGAAGGAGGACCAAGGTGGCTAGGTTGGTGTATGAAGATGTCGGAGTTCAACGGACAAGGGGGCGGTAGGGCTTTTTTTTTTTTTTTTTTTT
>NC_081543.1:29582331-29591296 GCF_901000735.1 Corylus avellana | reverse complement strand
TGTGGCACAAAAAACATAGGTATCACATTTGATATAGGACCATGTCATATGATATATTGAGTTAACTTAAATATGTGGCATATATAAATAATGTCACGTTTTTAAGTATGGTGAGGTAGAGCTCTGTTAAAAAATTTGATGGAATGTGGACATAAATATCAAGTTGGTATTTAGCCTAATGATAAGTACTATTTGTGACACATTTTGAAACTGAGACAACTATTTGAATTTAACCCTAATTAAAGTTATTAAAATTGCATTTAATCCTTAAATTTTATTGTAGCGGACGTGATAGTGAGACACAAACTGCCATCTCAATTAACAAATTCACGTAACACTTATTAGTGCCGAGCAAACAAAAATATTGGCACTAAGTAAATATGAAATTGTGTTTTCTATCCATAGAAAGGAAATTTAATATCTGTTGGGTTCAATATGAAATTGTGTGTTCTATCCATAGAAATAATCATTATTATTGTTACGTTTTATTTTTTGGGTTGGAAAATTCAAGTGTCAAAACATAATTTTGGGTTGTAATGTTTGTGTTTAAGTTAAGAAGGGTTATAAGTTTGTATATGAACTGATTTTTTTAGCAAAAATTATGAGAGAGCCAAAGGCCTAATTAACATCCCCAGCTATCTAATAATGGGCCAGCACACACAGACAAGAGACTCAACAATGACCCAATATTCCAAGAAGCTCACTTGGTGGGTCGGACTCTAAGTAAGCCCACAGTAGCCCATCTTTCAAAGTCAAAGAAGCCCAACTAAGGCCACAAAGGAAAGTTCAATCATTGTGACCTTTGCTTCTAGTGTGATCTCTCGTTGCATATAGAAAAGGATAAATTAAAAATTAAAAAATAAAAAAAGAAAAAGAAAAAGTTGAGATGGTTTACACGTTAAGGTTATTTATTATGCCTCGGTTCCTTTGCTTCACACGAGCGTGTTTGGGATTACATTTGACAAATTGAGTTTTTAAGTTTAAAAGAGTTTTTTGGGCAAAAGCTTTATTTTTAAGTTTTTGCCAAAAGTGCGTTTTGACCATTTTTAGGCTTTTTGGACCCTTAAAAACGCTTTTAATTTTTTAACTAAATGAATACTTTTTTCTTGAAACAGACTTTTTGAATGTTAAAAACACTTTTATGCACCTCAAACGCAATCCTAAACAAGCCCGAAATGTTGTTTCTTTTGCCTAGAGCTTCTTACTAGATGCTTAAATTATTCCTTACGCAAACATTGGAATTTTTTGTTGTAATAAGGCAAATTTTGTAAATATATAATCAACCAATTAAATGTCGTCTCATACATATTCATATTCATATTCATACTTACACTTCGCTTGCTTTTTATCACATGATGCAGTACCCAACTTTACACTCAAACTAAGATTTGATTCTTTGTGTACACCAACAATTCTAAGCTTGCTTTTGCATTTTCATTAGATTTACATTTAGGAATTTTTTTTCGTCTGCCCACCAACAAAACAAAAAAAAAAAGTAAGTTCAAAAGAAAATTCACCACATTTTGGTGTTCATAAGAAGAATATCATTATAGTAACAACATATTAATAAGAGAAATGTAAAGAATCTTATCATGATATTTTTCATGAATCCAAGCCAAGTTAACTTTTTCTAAGCATATAAGTAGTGGGTGAGTGCAAGGCAAGTCAACATTTCTTGCCTCTTGGATTTGAATAATTAGATACATCTTCAATCGGGCTTTGATCAACTTTTGTGGCATTCACAAAATACAAAGCTGCTTTGCATTTATGTTAGTCCCAAACTTTTGTGTATGATAAGTTAGAGCGGTCATTTTTTGAGTCAAAATTGTCCTCTAAATTCTAAACTATTTTAATACCAATTAAAGATCTTTTTTTAGAGAAAGGTGGCGATCAAGATAATAGTGTTGGAATCGAATGATAGTAAGATGGAAGATAAGTATGGGTTTATAGTAATTTCATTAATAAATATGACTTCTTTTTTCCATACTCAATGTATTAAACTCCTCCCAAAGATTGAAAAGCATCAACTTTATTACTTTCTCACAATCACTCCTCCCATGAGCATCTACTAAGAGTGACGTGTTCTTTGGTGATATTTGTTCTCGTTATCATCACGACTTCACCTAAAAATGTGACCTTGCTTGATGTGGGGACATCGTTGATGTTCAATTTCAAAAACCCTTAAACACGAAAGTTATGATCAGCACTCCTTTTTCATTGCTCTAGATGCTAATAGAAAATGCAACGCTTTTTCTATGGACAACAAGGATTATGTATTCGTATGCACTTATTGCGATTTTATCACGGGTGTTTTAGTCTGTAACATCCTAAGTTAAAATGCGCCTAAACAACGCATTTAAATCCTTATTTCAAAGAAAATGTTACATTGAAGAGCATGATATTTAAAAATAGGATTAGGACGATGACTTAGATTCGATTTTACATATCTAGTAGTGTATATAGTATCACTTGATAAATATATTGTCACGTCATTTAAAATTTTAAATGATGTGACATTATATAGACTATTAAATGCAACAAAACAAAATCTAAATAATAAAAAATGAGATTTATTTCTTAAAAATGAGGGTTTGATATCCCTAAGCTTTACTGTAGATATTTACCGTAAATATTATGTATAGTGAAGTTGGACAAAATTCTATGCGCACCTACAATGAATGAAATAATCAAAAGTTGAAATTAAAAGAAGCAATTTTATAGATGTAAATATGTGTAAGGAATTGGTTTGTGTTGATTTTGGGCAATTATACGATTGCATTATATATATACATATAAAGGTTAAGCCGAACAACTAATACTCTATTATTTGAAATTTTTTAATATTTTGTATTTTGAATTGTTTGTTAGGATTCATTTGGGAGTGCGTTTTTTTAAAAATAATTTGCATTTTTAAACCAAATCACAATTTTGGAGTGTTTGAAATTGCGATTTTAAAAACGCAAATTTTAAAATTGTAAAAAAATTCGCGATTTCTATAAGCTGACTAAAGAGTGCTTATTTGAAAAAATGCGAATTTAAACCAAAATCACTATTTCGCTTAAAAAAATATTTGGGGCAATATTTACCTATTTGGCCATGAAACCGCAATTATATGTTAATGTTATCCAAACACTCAATTGATAAAAAAGTACTTCTTAATATGTTTTACCAAACGCCTATGCGATTTTAAAAAGAAGCAATTTTAAAAACGCAATTTTTAAAACCGCAATTTTTTAAAACGCAATTTTTAAAATTTCACTTATTGAAATCGCACTCCAAACATGCCCTTAATATTTTTATTTTTTAAAAAAAATACCAAATAAGCACTATATTCATGTTTGGCTTGCAACCAAACTCACATTGGAATTCATGTTGAGAGTTGGATTGAAAAAAAGTTTTGAGTAGAATAATTACCTTTTGCTTGTATGTCCGGTGCAATTGAATAGGAAACAGGTGGGACCCACCAAGTAAGTTGTTACCAAATAAATATATAATAGAATAAATACAAATGCCTATGGTACTCCTATATATTTAATGATAATTTTAAAAGTCCTATCACAATTGAAAAGACACTATGAGAACACTAAAAGAACACCTAATATTTTATATACTATATATCAGCATCTATATATATATATATATATATATATATATATATCTCCCATTATTATCTCAATTCAATTCTAACCACCTCTACCTCTTGGTTTTGTGCTTTCACTACTCTAAAGCAGGGAGATGGTACTTAAAACTATCAGACTTTGCAATCATTCATTTTCCCCTTATTATGAAGGGCACCACTTGATTCGAAGAGAAAGAGATCATTCCTCTCTTCATTCTTCGGAAGGTCAAGAAAAGGGTGAGAAGAAACTTGTTTGCGGCTTTTGCGACAAATCAAGTAATGACCTCTACCATTGTGTTGAATGTTGTAACCGCCCCGTTCACCCCTTCCGTTTTAGTAATCATTACTTGGAGTTCACAGAAAACCTAGAAAATGAAGGCAACAGGCAAGTTGTTTGCTGGGGGTGCGACCAACCAGTATTGGGTGCCGCCTACAAATGCCCCCCCGAATCTAAATGCAGCTTCGTCATTCATGATTCATGCGCCCAACTATCTTATGAGATAAACCATCCTCTACACCCAGACCATACTCTTTCTCTCTGTCAGCCAGGTCAATGTCAATGTTTTGCTTGTTGTACATCTTACAATAGAGCTTTCTTTTACAATTGTGGTTCCTGTGATTTCCAACTCTGCATCAAATGTATTAACACCTTCCCAAAAAATCCTAATGATTGTCACCACCACCAATTCTTCTCCATCTCAAGGCAGATCCACTCCATTTGCGATGCTTGTGGAAATGAAATCAAAAACTTCGCCTACCTATGTGGTATCTGCAAAATCTTGGTTCACTATAGATGTGCTAACATTCCACGCATCTTCGAAATTAAGCAACACAATCACCTTCTCAACCTTATCTATTCTCCTAATGAAATCAAGAAGAGCGAAGACATGTTCTGTAGATTCTGCGATAACAAGGTGAATACAAAATATGCAGTTTACTATTGTCATGAATGTAATTATATTTTCCATACGGAATGCTTAAGAGATTTTAGGAATATGTACGGGGAGTCGCCTACAACTAGTGAATTGGTGCCCAACAAATCCATTGGCCTTGCAACTCATTTGATCAAAGCGCACAATCAAGCAGAGGACGAAGGACCTCATCTTGGGGAGATCCAACATTTCAGTCACCAACAACATAACTTAGTCATCTGTGATGAGAATATCAAAGATGATAAGCTTTGTCAAGGGTGTATGAAATTCATAATTTTGGTCCCGTTTTACAGCTGCGTGCATTGCAACTTCTTTCTTCATACTCGATGTGCTAAACTTCCCACAAGGATTGAGCAATACCGACTTCACAACTTTCACCCACTCACCCTCTCCTCAAATTTTTATAGGTTCCGTTGTTTAATTTGTTTGAGTGGTAGTAGTGGCTTCAAGTACAAATGTGACCGTTGTTCTTGGAACATTTGTGTTCAATGTGGTTCAATTCCGAAAACTCTTAAACACGAAGGTCATCAGCATTCTCTTTTCTTCACTCTAGATTCTAAAGACGACAAAAAATGCAATGCTTGTCGTCAGGACAGCAAGAAGTATGCATTCGTATGCACCAACTGCGATTTCATTTTGGGAATTAGATGTGCAAATCTTCCACTAGTAGCAAAACATAAATATGATACACATTTCCTCAAGCTCACTTACACTGCTGAAGACAATTCTGATGAATATTATTGTCTAATTTGCGAAAAAGAAAGAGATCCAAACCATTGGTTCTATTACTGTGCAAAATGCGACTTTTCCGCTCACCCCGAATGTGTTATTTGGAACAAATAATCGGTTGGGCTGTTTGTAATACTTTACTGTTTGGTTTTTGTTGTGTTTCTTTCTTGTGGGTTGTTGCTATGGTCTCCCTCTTTGTATATTGTTTTTTTTTTTTTCTTTTAATTCAATAATAGTTTATTCAAAAAACTAGAATTTCCAGAATAATTGTATTATGTAATGAAAGCATTACCATTTTTTGCTCGAATCTCTTATAGCTAACACTTTAGTAGTTCATATATATGCTTGCACACTTGTTTGCTGAAATTGAAACTCACAATTAATCAAACGACCAGAGTTTTACTCTAAGTTCTCCAGCCATAATGATAAGGTATGCATATTGTTCATTGTTGTATAAGCAAAGATTGACATCATTACAATTTTTGAAAACTAGATTAATGATGACAATGTTCATAATTATCCAAAAATAGATCATGTGAATGATTCGTCTCTTCTTTCTTGGAGAAACTTTTGAGAAGAATTTGGGTTCAAATCAATGCATAAATTAAAGATCGATGCTGGTCCATATACTAGCTAGTGTTGTTGGAGTGAACCTGGCAAGTGGCAGCTACTTCCCTTGCTTTAGAGAGTAAGCCATTGTTTCTTACCAAATGCTTCATCTCATCTACAGATTTGAAAAAATTACAACCAAAGCCGTACTGCTTTCTGCTCGACACAGCCTCAATTGCAGAGAAAGAGAAAATGGAAATGCAGAAAAGAAAAGAAAAATTACTATTTAAAAAAAAAAAAAAAAAAAAAAAATCTTGATAGTATTGGTTAAGGTATTGTTCTGATATGTACACTTTATGCATTTTTCTAAATTACAAGGCTGCTACAAACATGAACCAATTTTCTACTAAAATTATGAGTTTATGAACTTACAAACTGAATTGGGTTATTTTTATAAAGTAATACGTATGTGCTACATCTTGTATATTCAAAGTATTCAACTCTTTAACGAAATGCTTTTCAATTTGCCGTTTCTTCTGCCTGGGTAATTCCCTTGCTTCTCACGAAATGCTTTATTATTATTTTTTTTTTTTTGGCTTGAGCTTGTCACTAGATGCTTAAATCAATATTCCTTATATATGCAAACATTGGAATTTTTTTTTTTTTTTTCTTTTTGGTAATAAGGCAAAAATTTTGTATATATATAATCAATCAATTAAATGTCATCTCATACATATAAATAAATACATGCACTTCAAATGTTTAAACAAAGAAATCCTTCATTTTATAGTACTCATAATTAATCAATTAATTACCTTACTCCACTAATTAAGATACTTTAAACTATCCCTTCCCCCTCACGCAAACACTGAAAAAATCAAAGATTCGAATCCTTGGCGTGAATGTCATTTGCATCTTCTTTTCTCTTTTTTTTTTTTTTCTTTTACTTTTCTTCTTTTTCTACCTGCTTTGCATCACTTCTCTTGCTTTCTATTACAAAATGCATGCTGCAATACTCCAATTTACACTCAAACTAAGATTCGATTCTTTTAATTTGTAACAAGTCTAAGCTTGCTTTTCTTTTTCTTTTCTTTTTTTTGGTCGCATTTTGGTGTTCATAATTAAGCGGAATATATAATTATAATAACAAATTTAAGAGAAATGTAGCATTGGATTCGATGAGTGCAAGCCAAGTCAACCTTGCTTTGCTCTTGGGTTTGGTTAATTAGATACATCGATTTTTAATGAGGCTTTCAACTTTTGTGGTTTTCACAAAGAAGAACGATAGATACACAATTTTGGCCCAATTTTTCTTTTATGCGGTCATTTTTTTTAAACAAAATAAAAAATAAAATAAAAAAATCTGAAGTAATAACATCCTATGTGGTCATTTTTAATATTTTATTTGGTATTTTTTTTTTATATAAAAAAATGGTCATTATTATGAAGAAAAAAAAAATTAAATAAAAAAAGGACCACATAAGATGTATTACTTAAAAAAAAAAAAAAATTATTTTATTTTTTTTTAAAAAAAAATTATCACATAAAAGAAAAATTGGGCCAAAATTCATTTCTCTTTGACAAAATACAAAGCTGAATTATCAATATTATCATTTACGTTTCTCCCAAACTTTTGTCAGTTTGTGTATGATAAGTTGCGATGATAATTTTTTGAGTGAGAATTGCCATCTATATTCTAACGTATTTTTTGAGTGATAAGTTTGTGTACTCCAAAGATCTTTAGAGAAACGCAACTATCAAGATAGGGTCGTGATACAAGTTAAGCCTGGAGTGCATAACAAATGGATTTTTAGTAATTTCATCAATAAATGTGACTTAATTGCCTCATCATGAAATTAAATAGCAGACAGGTGGGACCCACCCGGTTGTTGCAAAATATAATAAATACAAGGGTTAAATACCTTGTATATATATATATATATATATATATGATGTTTTAACCTTTTAAAAAAAAAAAAAATTATTTTTATTTTTAATTAGGTATATGAATATATGTTGAGTTTTTAGGGGCGTTAACGTGAATTTTCGACAAATTTTGGACAGAAGTTAGACAGAGGTACCATATCCGTCTTTATGTATACCAGAGGTAACTCCTATGATAAAAATTAAATTCAAGAGACGAAAAATAAAGTTGTTAAACCAAAATGGCAAAAAAGTATTTAACCCTAAATACAATGCCTATACCTTTCATCCATTATAGCTGTGACGTTCAAACTCATGAACGGTGACTCTAGTGCATGTTAAATAACTACTTGTCCCAAAAAGGGAAGAGAGAGAACAAATTATGTAAATCATCTGCCTGATTTTCTTTTCATTTGATATATGATATGACTCTATATTGGCTGTAAACGTATATCCAGTAATTAAGTAGAACAACAGCAAGCAAAGGTTATTCTAGATAGGAAAACGAGGGTGAGTGTGAAATCCATGACAAGTGGATGTTGGAAGAACCTATTCGCAAGTGCAAGGGCACGAAGACTACTTTGCATTCCTGCAAAAGCAAAAACATTATAGGATAGTGTTCTTTCCTTTTCTTTTCCATTTTTTATTCTTAATTTTAATCAAGCAAGAAAAAAGCTCTATATAGGTCCAGTTGGAGCTTTTTCGATAGCACCAAATAACGGGAGTTTTTTTTTTTTTTTTTTAATTAATTACACTTAACTTCTTTAACTGCTACTTATTTACAATACACATTATCCACAAGATCTATCCGGCATCAGACTCTTCACACTCCTTCCAACATCTTCATCATAAATAAGGAAGATTCCAGCTTCCAGCTTCCAGCAAGTTGTTTCCAATTTCCTGCACACATCACAGAAGACAAACTACTATTAGTAGTTCTATAAACTGGTCCTTCTTCTCTTAAAAATTATAAAGAAGAATAATATTACCTATCCAACAGGGAGGCAGAAGACAGGGAAAAAGGTTTATTAAGGCACATATATAGGTATGCAGGTACAGAAACTTTCAGATATTCTTGGAGCTATCTTCTGATGATTTGTATAACAGAGCTAAGATTTCAATGCTTACTTGTTCTTCAATACAACCAAAATTTTGCATAAAAACAATTCAACAACATGTTCCTCAAAAAATTATATACATAATAAATGCCAAG
>NC_081543.1:29575009-29582231 GCF_901000735.1 Corylus avellana | reverse complement strand
TGTGGCAAGTTACACAAACTCAACAGGATTAATTGGAGAACAATGAATGGCAACAATCCCTCCTTCCCCAAAGAAAAAAAAAGAAGCAAAATGGCAACATTCTTCTCAAAAGTTTCTCCAAGAGAAAAGAGACAATCCATTCCCATCAGAGACACTCGCAATTGGTATTTGAACAGTGGGATGTTCAAATACCCCCGATTCTAATATAAATAAATAGAGATAGGGATTTGATCCGCGAGAGCTCCTTTCTCCCTTGGGAGGATGCATTGTTGTTTACTATCATTAAGTTGCATTTTATTATTTTTCCAAATTGTAGGTGGTGCTTGTTTCTTTTGTAGATTCATTATTTATGATTGATAGTTGATTTGTGCAGGTATGCCTGTTAGGTGGAGCATTTTGTGCATGCACATGGCATTTCTTTTATAACTCTGATTCTCTTGAGGTAAGAAGGTTGCATATTCTTGAGTCTCTTGTTGATCTATAAGAGCTGCTTTCTCCCTTGAGCGGTTACTTCGTTGTTTACTATCGTTAAGTTTGCATTATTTTCTTTCTCCAAATTGTAAGTGATGCTTGTCTCTTTTATAGATTTGTTATTAATATGATAAATAATTGATTGGTTCAGGAAACCCTGCTTGTTGGAGCATTCACATGGAATTTCTTTATATTTTTTTTTCCAAGTACATTTTATAACTCTGAGTCGCTTGGCATTTATTATGTATATAATTTTTTCAGGAACATATTGTTGAATTGTTTTTATGCAAAA
Source organism: Corylus avellana (assembly GCF_901000735.1). Lineage (NCBI taxonomy): Eukaryota > Viridiplantae > Streptophyta > Magnoliopsida > Fagales > Betulaceae > Corylus > Corylus avellana. Next base: position 29,581,468 of record NC_081543.1, on the reverse strand, counting down.
TTTTGGTTGTATTGAAGAACAAGTAATTAAGCATTGAAATCTTAGCTCTGTTATACAAATCATCAGAAGATAGCTCCAAGAATATCTGAAAGTTTCTGTACCTGCATACCTATATGTGCCTTAATAAACCTTTTTCCCTGTCTTCTGCCTCCCTGTTGGATAGGTAATATTATTCTTCTTTATAATTTTTAAGAGAAGAAGGACCAGTTTATAGAACTACTAATAGTAGTTTATCTTCTGTGATGTGTGCAGGAAATTGGAAACAACTTGCTGGAAGCTGGAAGCTGGAATCTTCCTTATTTATGATGAAGATGTTGGAAGGAGTGTGAAGAGTCTGATGCCGGATAGATCTTGTGGATAATGTGTATTGTAAATAAGTAGCAGTTAAAGAAGTTAAGTGTAATTAATTAAAAAAAAAAAAAAAAAACTCCCGTTATTTGGTGCTATCGAAAAAGCTCCAACTGGACCTATATAGAGCTTTTTTCTTGCTTGATTAAAATTAAGAATAAAAAATGGAAAAGAAAAGGAAAGAACACTATCCTATAATGTTTTTGCTTTTGCAGGAATGCAAAGTAGTCTTCTTGCCCTTGCACTTGCGAATAGGTTCTTCCAACATCCACTTGTCATGGATTTCACACTCACCCTCGTTTTCCTATCTAGAATAACCTTTGCTTGCTGTTGTTCTACTTAATTACTGGATATACGTTTACAGCCAATATATATCATATGATAAGAAAATCAGGCAGATGATTTACATAATTTGTTCTCACTCTCCCCTTTTTGGGACAAGTGGTTATTTAACATACACTAGAGCCACAGTTCATGAGTTTGAACATTGATCCTATCAATTTACCCCTCGTCACACCTATATTGGATGAAAGGTGTAGGCATTGTATTTAGGGTTAAATACATTTTTCTCCTTGTGGTTTAACAACTTTATTTTTCGTCCCTTAGGATTTAACTTTTATTATAGAAGTTACCTCGAGTATACATGAAGACGGACATGGTACCTCCGTCTAACATTTGTCCAAAATTTGTCGAAAATTCACGTTAGCGCCCCTAAAAACTCGACATATATGTTCATATTCCTAATTAAAAATAAAAAAAATTAAAAAAAAATTAAAAAAATTAAAAAAATAAATATTATATGGGAAATGTTAGGTGTTCTTCTAGTGTTCTCTTAATATTTTTCTAACTTTGATGTGGCTTTTAAAATTACTGTTGAATCATTATTGACTTTTAATCTATTGATGATTTTAAAAGCTACATCATAGTTGGGAGAACATTAGAAGAACACCAAGCACTTTCTTTATTATATTTTGTTACAATCGGGTGGGTCCCACCTGTCTGCTATTTAATTTCATGATGAGGCAATTAAGTCACATTTATTGATGAAATAACTAAAAATCCATCTTCCAATCCTATTATCTTGATGGTTGCGTTTCTCTAAAGATCTTTAGAGTACACAAACTTCTCACTTAAAAAATTATCATCGCAACTTATCATACACAAACTGACAAAAGTTTTTTATATTTTATTTAAAAAAAAAAATGACCGCATAAGAGAAAAATTGGGTCAAAATTGTGTATCTATCATTCTTCTTTGTGAAAACCACAAAAGTTGAAAGCCCCATAAAAAATCGATGTATCTAATTAATCAAATCCAAGAGCCAAGCAAGGTTGACTTGGCTTGCACTCATTGAATACAATGCTACATTTCTCTTAAATTTGTTATTATAATTATATATTCCGCTTAATTATGAACACCAAAATGCGACCAAAAAAAAAAAGAAAAGAAAAGGAAAAGCAAGCTTAGACTTGTTATTGTACAAATTAAAAGAATCGAATCTTAGTTTGAGTGTAAATTGGAGTATTGCAGCATGCATTTTGTAATAGAAAGCAAGAGAAGTGATGCAAAGCAGGTAGAAAAAGAAGAAAAGTAAAAGAAAAAGAAAAAAAGATGCAAATGACATTCACGCCAAGGATTCGAATCTTTGAATTTTTCAGTGTTTGCGTGAGGGGGAGGGATAGTTTAAAGTATCTTAATTAATGGAGTAAGGTAATCAATTGATTAATTATGAGTACTATAAAACGAAGGATTTCTTTGTTTAAACATTTGAAGTGCATGTATTTATGCATATGTATGAGACGACATTTAATTGATTGATTATATATATACAAAATTTTTTCCTTATTACCCAAAAAAAATAAAAAAAAAGTCCAATGTTTGCATAAGGAATGATTTAAGCATCTAGTGACAAGCTCAGGCCAAAAACAAAAAAAATAATAAAGCATTTCATGAGAAGCAAGGGAATTACCCAGGCAGAAGAAATGGCAAATTGAAAAGCATTTCATTAAAGAGTTGAATACTTTGAATATACAAGATGTAACTCATTCGTATCACTTTATAAAAACAACCCAATTCAGTTTGTAAGTTCATAAACTCATAATTTTAATAGAAAATTGGTTCATGTTTGTAGCAGCATTGTAATTTAGAAAAATGCGTAAAGTGTACATATCAGACCAATACCTTAAAGATTTTTTCTTTTTCTTTTTTTAAATAGCAATTTTTCTTTTCTTTTTCTGCATTTCCATTTTCTCTATCTCTGTAATTGAGGCTATGTCGAGCAGAAAGCAATACGGCTTTGGTTGTAATTTTTTCAAATCTGCAGATGAGATGAAGCATTTGGAAAGAAACAATGGCTTACTCTCTAAAGCAAGGGAAGTAGCTGCCACTTGCCAAGTTCACTCCAACAACACTAGCTAGTATAAGGACCAGCATCGATCTTTTACGCATTGATTTGAACCCAAATTCTTCTCAAAAGTTTCTCCAAGAGAGAAGAGACGAATTATTCACATGATCTATTTTTGGATAATTATGAACATTGTCATCATTAATCTAGTTTTCAAAAATTGTAATGATGTCAATCTTTGCTTATACAACAATGAACAATATGCATACCTTATCATTATGGCTGGAAAACTTAGAATAAAACTCTCGTCGTTTGATTCATTATGAGTTTCAATTTCAGCAAACAAGTGTGCAAGTATATATATGAACTAAAGTGTTAGATATAAGAGATTCGAGCAAAAAATGGTAATGCTTTCATTACATAATACAATTATTCTGGAAATTCTAGTTTTTTTTGAATAAACTAGTATTGAATTCAAAAAAGAAAACAATATACAAAGAGGGAGACCATAGCAACAACCCACAAGAAAGAAACACAACAAAAACCAAACAGTAAAGTATTACAAACAGCTCAACCGATTATTCGTTCCAAATAACACATTTGGGGTGAGCGGAAAAGTCGCATTTTGCACAGTAATAGAACCAATGGTTTGGGTCTCTTTCTGTTTCGCAAATTAGACAATAATATTCTCCAGAATTGTCTTCAGTAGCATAAGTGAGCTTGAGGAAATGTGTATCATATTTATGTTTTGCTACCAGTGGAAGATTTGCACATCTAATTCCCAAAATGAAATCGCAGTTGGTGCATATGAATGCATACCCCTTGTTATCCCTAGGACAAGCTTTGCATTTTCTGTCGTCCTTAGAATCTAGAGTGAAGAAAAGGGAATGCTGATGACCTTCGTGTTTAAGAGTTTTTGGATTAGAGCCGCATTTAACACAAATTTTGACCCCCCAATAACACATGTCACATTTGTAGATGAAGCCAAAACAAATACTAAAACAAATAGAACAATGGAAGCTGGAAAAATTTGAGGAGAGTGTGAGTGGATGAAAGTTGTGAAGTCGGTGTTGCTCAATCCTTGTGGGAAGTTTAGCACATCGAGTATGAAGAAAGAAGTTGCATTGCGCACAGTTGTAAAACGGGACCAAAATTATGAATTCCATACACCCTTGACAAAGCTTATCATCTTTGATATTCTCATCACAGATGACTAACTTATGTTGTTTGTGACTGAAATGTTGGATCTCCCCAGGATGAGGTCCTTCGTCCTCTGCTTGATTGTGCGCTTTGATCAAATGAGTTGCATAGCCAATGGATTTGTTGGGCACCAATTCACTAGTTGTAGGCGACTCCGTGTACATATTCCTAAAACCTTTTAAGCATTCTGTGTGGAAAATATAATTACATTTATGACAACAGTAAGCAGCGTTTTTTGTATTCACCTTGTTACAGCAGAATCTACAGAACATGTCTTCGGTCTTCTTGATTTCACGAGGAGAATAGATGAGGTTGAGGAGGTGATTGTGTAGCTCAATTTTGAAGGTGCGTGGAATGTTAGCACATCTATTGTGAACCAAGATTTTGCAGATATTACATAGGTAGGCAAAGTTTTTGATTTCCTTTCCACAAGCATTGCAAATGGACTGGATCTGACTTAAGATGGAGAAGAATTGGTGGGGTTGACAATCATTAGGATTTGTTGGAAAGGTGTTAATACATTTGATGCAGAGTTGGAAATCACAGGAATTACAATTATAAAAGAAAGTTCTATCGTGAGATGTACAACAAGCAAGACAATGACATTGATCTGGCTGATGGAGAGCAAGGGTATGGTCTGGGTGTAGAGGGTGGTTTATCTCATAACATAGCTGTGCGCATGAATCATGAATAATGAAGCTGCATTTGGATAAGGAGCATTTGTAGGCGGCACCCAATACTGGTTGGTCGCAACCCCAGCAAACAACTTGCGTGTTGCCATCATTTTCAAGGTTTTTTGTGGATATCAAGATATGTGTCACTAAGCTTTTGTGAACGGGGCGGTTACAACATTCAACACAATGGTAGAGGTCATTTCCTGGTAGGTGGCAATACCAGCAAACAAGTTTCTTCTCACCCTCTTGTTGACCTTCCGAAGAATGAAGAGGGGAAGCATCTCTTTTTCTTCGGATCAAGTGGTGCCCACCATAATTTTCAGAATGGAAATGAGGGCAGCTCCACTCCCACTCCCACGGTGCTGCAATCTCTTCTTCCGCCATCTCTCTCTTTCAGAGTAGTGAAAGCACAAAACCGAGGTAGAGATGGTTAGAATTGAATTGAGATAATAATGGGAGATATATATATATAAGATGAGATATAGGGAGGGGGACCGGTAGGCATTTGTATTTATTATATTATATATATTTGTTTGCCAACAACTTAATTGGTGGGTCCCACCTGCTTCCAATTCAATTTCACGAGACATTACAAGCAAATGGTAATTCTACTCAACATTTTTTCAAGAATAAACCTCACATGTGGTCAGTGCATAAAATGAGGATTTTGAAGCACCCAATAGAATAAAGCCACATCACATAAAGCAAAAAAAAATGCACAAAAATACCCTACAACTTAATATACTTGATTTTCTCTTTTCTCCCACTTTCTCTTCTTCTCTTCTTCTTCTTTGGTTCTTCACCGATTTGCAGCAGCATCTTCTTCCCTTTCTCTCCCATTTTCTCTTCTTCTCTCTTCTTCTCTGGGTCACGCCGGCCATGGGTCTGCGGACCCACGGGTCTCCTTTCTCCAGGCGGCAGTCCTCTCTGGTGGATACTTTAAGGCGATAAAATTCCTAAAGGGTTAATTTTTCTCTCTAGGTTTTAATTTTGAAACCAAAAAGGAGTTTTGATGCATTAGAAATGAGTTTTGAGCATTAGAATATGATTTTGTGATTGAGTTTCGCAAAAGAAGGTGCCAGAGATGGTGACCCTGCCGGAGATGGTGACCCACGACCGAGTCTGGCGAGACCTAGTTGACCCACACTGGGTCTGGCCAGACCAACCGTGGGTCTGGTGACCCATGGTGCACGGGAGGCCGGCCGGTGGTTTGGGTTTATCCGGCGCTGGGGGTTTGGGTTTGGGTTTGCTGTGCCGGCTTTGGTTTTGGTTTTAGGTTTGCTGTTTTGATTTTATTTTGCTAAAATGAACTTGCTAATGTGTCAACACATTAGTGGAGGCTGCAACACACCCCTTTTATGCACTGACTACATAGTAGGGGCTCTCTTTTTTCAATACAACTCTCAACGTGAATTCTAGTGTGAGTTGGGTTACAAACCAAACATGAATATTATTATTTTTTATTTTTTAAAGTTGAAAAAAAAAAAAAATCATTATCACCTAAACATAAATTTTGTATTATGTTTAGTTTGATTCACTATGTCTCATTAAACAGCTCGCCGTTTTTGTTATAGTGTTTTTAGAAAAGTAGAACTTGTTGGGATTAAATTCACACTACAAGCCCACTAAATTTGGACCCAATGGCCAAAGATAGGCTCATGAAGATATAAATTAAATAGGAAGAACTATTTAATTAATTAATTAATATAAGATATATTCCAATTGGGATTATATTGGAATAAAGAAGCTCAATCCCAGCTCAAGCTCCCATGAATTCAAGATTATCCCTACAAGATGACTACTCAAGATTATCTTCACATGATAGTTGTTGAAGGTTTATCTCTACATGATAGTTGTTGAGTTCTATCTCAACTCTGGACCCCCAAACTAACT
>NC_081543.1:29557635-29574909 GCF_901000735.1 Corylus avellana | reverse complement strand
TAGGGGTGCAAAGGCGGGCGGTTTTTAACCGCCCGCTAACCGCTAACCGCCATAACCGCCAACCGCCTAACCGCCTAACCGTTTAACCGCATTAACCGCTAACCGCCTAACCGCCATAACCGCCTAGCGGTTAGCGGTTAGCGGTTATTGGGTCTACTAACCGTAACCGCTAACCGCTAACCGCCTTTTTATATAATATATTTTTATAATTATAATTATAAAAATATTTATACATATAACATAATCACTTGATCATTAAATCACAATTTTTTAAAAAAATAATTAAATCACAATTTGAGTATTAATATATTATCACTATAATTTATATGATTATATCACATGAGATTGATTATTAAATCATTTGATTATATAATAACAAATTATACATATATAATATGACATAACTCATAAGTATACTAATTCATACTAATTCATACTAATACAACAATTAAATATCTAGAGACTTATTTCCAATGTATGTTATAAACCTATAAGTCTATATAAGTCTACATATGTATATGAATAATATAAATATATAATATCAATAGTTAATCATATGATTCAATGACAATTCAAATACTTTATTCAAGACTTCAAGTGAATCATATTATTAATATACAATGATGATATGATTCGTATAATATCAAATTAAGTAATTGACATTGGATTAAACAATGACCAATATGTTACTTATAAACATAATTTAAGTATTAATGTATTAACATTATAATTTTAGTAATTTATATATTATCACTATAATTGATATGATTATATCACATGATGACTTGATCATTAAATCATATGATTATATAATAATAAATAATACATATATAATATGACATAACTCATAAGTCATAAGTCTACAAGTTAATCATATGATTCATGTACAATGATAATCACAATTGATTCAATTGAATTAAACAATATGTTACTTATAACTACAAGTCTACAATTTAATTAAAGCATTATTAGATACTTTAGGAATTTAGGATTTAGGAGTTTGAACATTACCATTTACCATTAGATATTAAGTTCAATTCAAAGAAAAAAGATTATAAGTAAATGTGATAAGAATTTAAATAATTAATCATATGAATCATATGATATAATTTAATGAGACTATATGATTATATAATATCAAATTAAGTAATTGACATTAGATTCAACAATGTGTTACTTATAATCACAATTGAAGTATTAATGTATTTTTTTGAACATTTTTTAGAAAAAGAAATTTAACCATTTTTTGAAAGAAAAAAAAAAAGAAAATTAACAATTTTGAACAATTTTGAATTATATATATATAATTGCTTATAGTTATATTATATGCATATTGAATAATATAAATGTATAAGATAAATATTTAACTATATGATCCAATTACAATTCCAATACTTAATCAATTATTCATGTACACTGACAATGACAATGTGATTCATATAATATCAAATTAAGTAATTGACATTGGATTAAACAATGTGTTACTTATAACTACAATTGAAGTATTTTTGTTTGTTTGTAAGTTTATAAGATCAACACTTAATCATATGATCCAATGACAATTCAAATATTTATAGCAATTGGGCCCAAGAAGATATTAAAAATACAAGAAAAAAAAAATGAGGTTAAAAAAAAGCCAAAAAAAAAAAGCCCAATTTTAAAAAAGCGGTTAGCGGGCGGTTATCTATTTCACTAACCGCTAACCGGCCACTAACCGCTAACCGTTAACCGCTAGGCGGTTAGCGGTTGCGGTTAGTAAAATTTACTAACCGCTAGGGCTGTTACGGTTAGCGGTTATTGCCACTAACCGCTAACCGTAACCGCCTTTGCACCCCTAATTGAGACGTCTTGAATTTTTTATGCTATAGTTGGATGAAACCTAAACGGAAGTATCCCATTGGCATTTTGCCTAACGTTGTAAAAAAATTTAAAACTGAGGCAGCTATTTGATTTTGTTCATAATCACAAGTACCAAAACTGTGTTTAACCCTTAAATTTAATTGTGACTAACATAATAGTGAGACGTAAACTGCCACCTCAATTTACAAATTCACGCAACACTTATCACGCATTTTAGTGCCATCTGTTCAACGGTGAGTAAACAAAAATATTGGCACTACTCAGTAAATATGAAATTGTTGGGTTCAATATTCAATGCTAAAGAAGATGACAGCTCCCAAAACTCCTTCAAAAATTCGCATGTAAGAATAAAATAATCATTATTATTGTTACGTTTTATTTTTTGGGTTGGAAAATTCAAGTGTCAAAACATAAATTGGGTTGTAATGTTTGAGTTTAAGTTAAGAATGGTTATAAGCTTGTGTAAATATATATGAGATGATTTCTATAGCAAATATTATGATCTAAAAGGCCCGAAATGCCCCTCTCCAGCTATCTAATGATGGGCCAGCACTCACCAACAAGAGACTCAACAATGACCCAATATTCTAAGAAGTTCACAAGGTGGGTCGGACGCCAAGTAGGCCCACATTAGCCCATCTTTCAAATTATAGTCAAAGAAGCCCAACAGAGGCGTAGAGTCCACGAAGGTCACATAGGAAAAGTTCAATCAAGTTTAAAAGGATGGCACATGATCCTCTTCTTCACCCAATCAATCAAAGACTTGCTTCAACATACCATGAATATGATTCCACATATACTTTACACTCAAACTAAGATTTGATTCTTTGTGTGCACCAACAATTCTAAGCCGCTTTTGCTTATTCTTTAGATTTACACTTGAAATTTTTTTTGTCTGCCCTCCAACAAAAAGAAAAAGTGTTCATCAGAAGAATATCATTACAGTAACAACATTAATTAAGAGAAATACTAAGAATCTCATTATGGTATTTTTCATAAGCCCAAGCCAAGTCAACTTTTCTAAGCATATCAGTATTGGGTGAGTGCAACCCAAGTCAACCTTGCTCGCCTCTTGGGTTTGAATAATTTGATACATCTTTAACGGGGCTTCCAACTTTTGTAGTATTCACAAAATACAAAGTTGTCGTTTATAAACAATGTTACTGCTCAATCGACACTACTAGATGCTTAATTATTCCTTATGCAAACATTGGATTTTTTTTTCTTTTTTTTGTATATATATAATCAACGAATTAAATGTCGTCTCATGCATACATATGCATAAATACACTTCAAATGTTTAAACTAATCCTTCATTTTATAATCATAATTAATCAATTAATTATCTTACTCCACTAATTAAGATAATTTAAACTATCCCTCCCCCTCAAGCAAACACTGAAAAATTCAAAGATTCGAATCCTCGCCGTGAACTGTCATTTGCATCTTTCTTTTTTGTTCTTCTTTGTCTACCTGCTTTGCATCACTTGTCTTATTGGATGCTGTAAAGGAGGGCTTTTACGCCGCCTCCTTACTACAGTTTAACTCTTATCATTTACCTTTCTCCCAAACTTTTGTATACGATAAAGTATGGATTGTTTTTGTAATTTCATCAATAAATGTGACTAATTAATTGTCTCATCTCGCATAATCTCCAATTAATTCTAACCACCTCTCCCTCTCCCTCTCGATCGGTTGTGTGCTTCGAGACAGCGAATTTGATTGTGTGAGAGATCTTCGATCGCTCTCTTGAGAGAGATGGAGAACTGTCGTCATGGCAGACTTGGCAGTTACACTTTAGCGCACCACTTGATCTACAAAGAAGAGCTGAAAAAAGACGGTGAGAAGAAAGTTCTTTGCTTGTACTGCAACAAACCAATATGGGGTTCCCTCTACAACTGTGTCGAATGTCTTAACCGCCCCGTTCATATCTACTCATCCGTAAACAGTCATTGCTTGGACTTCACAGAAAAGCTGGAAAATGAAGTTGTTTGCTCCTTTTGCGACGAACCACTATTGGGTCCCGCCTACAAATGCCCCGTCTCCAAATGCAACTTCGTCATTCACAAATCATGCACCCAACTATCTTTGAAGATATACCACCCTTTGCACCCAAAACATAACCTTTTTCTCCGAGACCCTGATGGAAATTGTTGTGATGCTTGTTGTAGATCTCACGAGAAATCTTTCTTTTACAGTTGTCGTTTTTGCGGATTCCAACTCGACATTGAATGTGCTAATCACCGATTGCCAATTAATCCTAATGACTGTCACCAACACGAATTCTTCCCCATTTGGAAGAAGATCCAGTTCAATTGTGAAGCTTGTGGAGAGGAAATCACAAACCTCACCTACAAAGTGTGCAACATCTGCAAACTCTTGGTTCACTATAGGTGCGCTAAAATTCCACGCACAGTCAAAATTAACCTACACAATCACTTTCTCAGTCTCATCTATTCTCCTCATGAAATTAAGAAGCGTGGTGACATATTCTTCTGCAGAATCTGCCATAACAAGGTAAATACAGAGTATGCAGCTTACTATTGTCATGAATGTAATTATATTTTACACACGGAATGCCTTAGACGTTTTATAGATATGTATGGAGAGTCGCCTACAACTAGTGGGTTGGTGCTTAATAAATCCGTTAGATATACAACTCATAGGATCAAGGCGCTCAATCATGCAAAGGACGAAGGGCCTCACCCTAAGGAGATCAACCATTTCAGTCATCAACAACATAAATTATTCCTCTACGATGATGAGGTCAAGGATGATAAGGTTTGTAACGGGTGTATGGAATTCATAACTTCAGCCCCGTTTTACAGCTGTGAGCATTGCAATTTCTTTCTTCATATTCAATGTACTAAACTTCCCACAACAATTGAGCAACACCGACTTGACAACTTTCACACGCTCACCCTCCTCCCATGGGCACCTACCAAGAGTGGAGTGTTCTTTTGTTCTATTTGTTCTCGTCATCAGCGCGGCTTCACCTACAAATGTGACGAGTATTGGTGTGGCAAAACCTTTGACTCTCAATGCGGTTCAATTCCAAAAACCCTTCAACACGAAGGTCATCAGCACAACCTTTTCCTTCCTCCCCATTCTAATAGGACATGCAAAGCTTGTCCTAAGGATAACAAGAAGTATGTATTTGTATGCACCAATTGCGATTTCACCTTGGGATTCAGATGTGCAAATCTTCCACTGGTAGTGAGGCATAAATATGATACACATCTCCTCAAGCTCACCTACGTTACTAAAGAAGATTCTAGAGAATATTATTGCCTAATTTGTGAAGGAGAAAGAGACCCAAACCACTGGTTCTATTACTGTGAAAAATGTGACTTTCCAGCTCACCCCGAATGTATTATTGGGAACTATCCATGCATTACGATTGGAAGTACTTACAAAAGTGAATATCATGAGCATCCTCTCACTTTTGTTCAAAAGACTGGAGACTCTAGATGCGATGCTTGTAGAGAACGTTTTGATGATGTGGCACTAGAATGTCCTCAATGTAACTTTAGTGTTCATCCTCCAAGACCTTACTTCCCTGATTGTATGTGGAAACGAAGTGAACGGGGATGGTAGAGTGTTGTATATGTGAGAACGGGTTTCATGTGGAGCATCTTGGCCTTTAATCTTTTGATGAAGTTGGGCTTTTGTTCTTTATTCTTTATTTTGCTATCTTGTCCTTCTTGAACCTGATTGAACGCTCAGCTGGGCTGTCTGTATTGCTTTGTTATTTGGTTTGTTGTGTGTTTCTTTCTTGTGGGTCCTTGCTGATGGTCTCTTTCTTTGTATTTTGTTTCTTTTAATTCAATACTTGTTTATCCAAAAAACTAAAATTTACAGAATAATTTTGAGGGAGTGAATTATTTTATAGACCAGTCTCTAAATGTTTTGTCCATTATTAGAATTTCAAATAACTCTTACAATTTAACATGAAAATCAATTAGGTCGTGTTAGATGTTCTGGTACCTGCATAATAATTAAATAGACATAGTTGTGTATACATAAGCAGTGGCAGAGGCTTTTTATATATGCCACAATCGATTCCTTCCAAGATCCTCTTAAATATGCAACTTTTTATATCATCTTTGAAGGAAAAATTGAAACGAAAGGAAGCCATTCATTCTTTACAAGAGATGATGTAAGAATGACACCTAAAACGGCTACCTGAAGATCCCATCTTCAAGTGGTCAATGACATCTTCTGCATTGCCCCATTCACCTCAAGATATAATGGATGGACAAAGTCACAGCATATCAAGACTTGTAGTGCTGTTTCAAATCAGACTTATTCTTTCCTCTTAGCCCAAACCATTACAAGAGTGAAGCCCATCAAAGACATTATTACAGTCTGCAAATCATATAGAAACATTATGGATATTACTCAAAATTATACAAGATCGACTATTGTGCAACCCCAGATGCAGCCTTATTCAAAAACAAAATGCGAGAGAAAATATTCCAGCACACGTATGGTAACATTCTAACAATTGGAGTAAGAAGGCATCATCTACGGATAAATCACCACTTACCCCAAAAGTTTAATCCTATAGAAAGAGATAAATAAAATTATTTTATTAATACCTTAACACTCCCCCTTACGTTTGGGCTCAAACTCCTTTTTAATAGGTGGGACCCAACACATAGAATATTTAATTGAAATGGAGGATGAGTAATTGATAGAGTTAAAGGTTCGAACTCATGGACCTCTGGATTAAATCACCACTTGTCCTAAGAGAGAGAGAGAACTTCGAATATAATTTGGCCAAATTCTGTAAATTATCTGCCCGATTTTCTTATCATTTGATATGTGATATGATTCTATATTGGCTGTAAACGTATATCCAGTAAATAAAAAAACAGCAAGCAACGGTTATTCTAGATAGGAAAACCAGAGTGAGAGTGAATCCATGACAATCAAACTATACAGGATGGAATTACTATATTGGGAGGAGTTGATAATCTTATTCATATCAGGGGAAAAAAAACCCTGCTTCTCGCAGTAAGAAAGAGATGATTTAACTGAATTTCGTTTTTTGGAGGAAAAAAATAGGAGAAATTTGATACAAAAGCGATGGCATGAACTTACTGAGATTGCTGGAGGCACACCCACAAGTGGATCTTGGAAGAACCTATTTGCAAGTGCAAGGGCAAGAAGACTACTTTGCATTCCTGCAAAAGCAAAAACATTATAGGATAGTGTTCTTTTGCAGATGCAGATGCAGAGTATTACAATGCTGTTAATGGCTAAACGGTGGGACCTGTCTCATAGGATAGTGTTCTTTGCAGAGCTTTCACATCTGTTGCCTTATGGAAGACTAGACCAGAAAAGAAATAACCAGCTACAAATGCAGAAAAATGAAATGCAATAACGAGCAACAAAATTGTCACTCCAAAAGGAGATAAAACAGAATCAATGTTAAGGGCAAGTGGTGCTCCAACACAGAGAGCTATTACTGATAGTGGAGGCAAAATTGGCCGAATAGCATCACAGATCAGGGGAAAAAACCTGTAGGCACAAATATAAGAGACAGGTAGGGACCACTAAAAGAGTTCAATATGTTATCAAGTTATATGGAGTTGTTATATCACCGATTCAATAGCAAGCCTGCAGCAATGGGCACAACTACTATCTGCGTAACGCTAGACATCATTCCATCAACAGGCAGTCTCTTTCCAATGAGCAAGTGATAACAATGGTGTGATGAATACTGCAGTAGCAGTAGACAATGATGTCATGATAATGCTTAGAGGGGCCATTAGTTGGTCTGTGAGAAAAGTAGCGTAGTTTGAGAGCTGGGCCCCACTAACACAAGATACCAACATAATCCCAGCACCTGTTACATAGATTAAGAAAATGTTAACCCAGTGTCGGCAGGTTTTTGAAGGTGAGATTGATAATAGCTATCAAAAAAGAAAGAACAATATATATATATATATATGTATAGAGAGAGAGAGAGAGAGAGAGAGAGAGAGAGAGAATACTTACCTATGGAAGGTGGTAGACCAAATAGTGTAGCTGAGATTGTGCCAAAAAGATATCCAAGAAGAGGCTTCACAACAAATTGGCCAACATAACCAGCAAAAATAGCTGCTGGTCTCTTGAATGCTTCAAGGAAATCATTTTCTCTGGAATTGACCCCAACTGCGAACATTAAAAACCCCAATGCCAGTGCATAGTACCTACAAAAAAAAAAAAAAAACATGAATTATAAGCATAAGCTTTGGATAAACATTGTAAATCTTTTCCTTTTCAGTTTTTGTTAGAAATCAACATTATGAACTAAGCCAAAATTAACTCCTATCCCTCACTGGTTTCACAAAAGTAACATAGCAAAAATAATGATGTATCTTTTTCATGTTCCATAGATAAAGACTGCGAAACTTATCCTACTTTAGAAAAGTAATTCAAGTAGATAAATTCTTATATATAATTTTTGATGCATTTGTCGATGACTCATAACCTTAGAGAAATTAACTCCTGCTTTCTCCACATTTTAGACGGTAAAGAAGATCAATATGCAAATGGCTCATCATTTTTCCTTGAGGTTGCTCTTTGATGCAACTTTTTACGTAATCAGGCACACATTGACCAACCAATTCATCTAAAGAGTGTTCAGTCACCTGGTGGTAAATCATGTAAAATAAGGTGGGTAGACAAGAGCCAACAGCGTACTACCAAGGACTACATGAGGCAAAAGGGAATTTGATTCCCTCAATATTTTCACTATAGAAGAGTCCTTTTGCTTAGGCACCTGAAACAAGACATGCAGCAGTGTGATCAATATGGCATGAAATAACTCTGCAAGTGAGTTGTCTATATCAGACTAAAGGGTAAAAAGTCATATATTCCCTTGTTTCACAAACCAAATATCCTTATGTTACATGTATGCGTCTATTTAATACATTCATAATTGACAAAATTGTAGCAATCCACTGTATGGAAACAGTCAACCAACCAATAGAGGTATAATCAGGATAGGATTGAGTATGTTCTAAGTTCACCTCATGTAGGTCCTCATTTGAATAACGTAACTTAAGGTTGCTAAAAAGAGGATGGCTAAAATTGAAAAGCTGGATGGCTCTGATTCGTTATTTGACTTGCTTCAACCATCTCTTGACCCAAAGAAGAAAACTATTAGTCTGGCCTTTGTCAACTTAGAAGGTGGAAAGGAGCAGCAGCACTTATATTTGTCTTGCCAAAGTCGATGTAACGTAGCTGAAGACATGGTAACAATAATCAGAAGCGTCAACGTCTTCTAACCAAAAGATAAAACAATAAACTCCACAAAGTGTTTGAGAGAAATTCTTTGATTTGATATGTGATATCTAGGTTATCTTCTCCTTCTTTTTTGCTTTAAGGAAAATCAAAAGTCCCACCATTAGATAGGAACCAAAACCATCAAAAAAAAATCTGCTACAATAATTGCAACATTGTTCGTGGTATTACAATATTCTGTGGTGCATTTGTGGTGCTACAACAGTCGGTGCCATTAAATAAAAATTCCTTGTGCTGCTTTCCTACAACAAATTTGGCATTACCGTTCTTGTCCAACATTAGATTTTTTCTAATCTGTCCTATATCAATTTGTCTCATACCTGATTTATGTTCTTATCTTTCCCTGAAATCCAAATTGTAAAAACCCCAAACCGCTCATCTATCAAATAGCTACCCAAGAATTCAATTTTACCATTGGATTACATTTTCTCCCTATATCCTTTGTACTAGCAGAACATGAAAAAGAATGGATATTATGAGTTATCTCATATATAAAATATTCAAATTTCAGTCTTTTCACATTTTAAAAATATACAAAAGATAATGAGCATGTGGATTAAATAGTAAAAGATACGTCATTCATATGAAATTTGGTGTGCATGTTGAGTGAACAGAATGTGTAACCCAAAATATTAATCTAATTGATAGTACACCTCTGGTCAATTAGACCCTTCAGAAACTTTTCATGAGATGAGTATTTTGACAAACCCTCATTAGAGTTAGGTAGTCTTGGGTCTCTCTCAACCCCATGTTAAGTGGTGATTTAACATGGTATCAGAGCCAAAGGTCATAGGATCGAACCTTGACTCCGTCAAATCACCCCCCATTTAAATCAAATATTGCACGTGTTGGGCCTCACCTATTAAAAGGGAGTTTGAGCCCACAAGTGAGGGAGAGTGTTAAAGTATTAATTAAGTGATTAAATTTACCTCTTCCTATCAGCTTAAGCTTTTGGGATGAATAGTAGTTTAACATAATATTTATGCTCCACAAATATCAAGATTATCAAACATATTCAAATATTTTTTTGGTAGTTCAAAAATACAAATAGTACTTGAATTTATGCAATTGACATGAACTTTGGTGTGCATCTAGCCGTGGAATTGTCAAGATATTAAATTGTTTAAAAGTTACTAAACAGTATAAAAATAATGAAAAAAATTAAACCAGATATAAGTTGAATGTAAGCTATACACACACACACACACACACACACACATACTGACATACACAATGTAAAGGTACATTTTCACTATTTGAACACCAAGATCAAGGCTCCAATGCACAGCCTTTCTTTAAACACAACCCATATAACACTTTAAAAATTAAAATTGAACACACCTGAGCTGACCCGGATTCACCATTTGGGCCCGGAACCGGTTCCGGAGTATCGGAAAACTTATCAGGTACACAGCTGCTGACCAACAGCCTTGTACTCCAATCTGTCATTGAAACAATATGCACACTAAAACATCCAAATACAGAAAACACAAACATCAAAAATTAAGAAAACGAAAATAAAATCAAAACCCACGTGGGAAATCAGAGCCAGAGCGAAATGGAAACCCCAGAGACCGCGAGAAAGACAGAGTTGGCGACGAGGGTGGTGAGCGATTTCGCGGCCAAATTGGGTGCTGGAGTTTTCGTGTACCAGAGAGATTTTGAGAGTGGAGCTCCGAGAACTGTGGATGGTGGATCTGTAGCTGCTTGTTGATACTCAAATTCATTCTCAAGATCAAAATTTGGAAGAAAAAATTAGAAATTTTTTTTTTTTTTTTTTTTTTCTGGTTTTGGGAAGAGAAGTGTTTACCAGCTTGTCACTGTTAACAGTGGAATCGTATCTATTTATGCGCGTTTATATATATATATCAGTAAGAATTTGTCGTTATATCTGTGATTCTGTAGCTCCAGACGATAAAGGTCAACTACACGCTCGTTTCAGAGCGGGCAAATGCTATTTTTCATTCCCCTCACCATCTCCTCACCATCTCCTCTCTCTTGTTTTTATTTTATTATTATTTTTTTTTGAAAAAATCAAAATGTTGAAAGAGGGAAGATGGTGGGGAGATGGTGAGGGGAATGTATTCTAGCATCCCTCTTTCAGAGCGTGTGCGAGATCATCAAGAGATCGTCAACATGTGACATGTAGGTAATTATATTAACGATGTCACTGAAAATAATAATTATTATTATTACCATTGAAATTTGATTTTAATTATTAGTATGTTTGTTATTTCCTTTTTTGGTATGTTGGATACGGATCCGGCATATACGCTCTTGTTTTAACTGCAGCAAACAAAACAATAGAGTTGGAAAAATTTAGATTTGGGATTGCGGTTTTAATTAGTACGATTTTAAAATTTTGTATTTTTTAAATCACAAAGATTTTTGATAAAACAAATTATTATGCGAAATCGTGATTTTGGTTTAAATTCGCGTTTTTTTTTCAAATAAGCACCCTTCTCCTAACTTGCTATAGAAATCGCAAATTTTTTTTCTTATTTTATATTATATGCTTTTAAAATCGCAATGGCAAATATTTTATGTTTTGTAATCTCTTTTAAAAACGCAAATTATTCTTAAGAAATCGCAATTTCAAACGCACCCTAAATCATTTCACAGTTTAACTACAGTACATAAGGCGAATTTGTTGGATAATACTTTTTAAGAAGTATTTGTTGCTAGAGGGCTTGTCTCACACCCACCAAAGAACACGATATGTTTGAGTTTATAAGCGTTACGAGTCATTTTTCTGTCAGCAATTGTTAGGATTACTCCCCTTTAAGATTTAATAAAGAAACTTAACAGATTAGTGACATTGCAAAAAAATTAAAAGTTTGATAATTATACATAAATGAACCATAATATAATTGAGAGTCAAATCTTAAAATAAAAAATAAAAGTAATCAGTGGGTTTGAATACTTTATACCAACCATTTGATTTAATGGGTTATAATATTTCATAAAATAATATTCGCAATTTAATATCATACATTTGTCTAATACATAAGGTAATCATGCCAAATTCATCAACGCAATTTACTTTTAAAAAAAGTTTCGAGTAGATTTGTTCTGTTACAAAGTCTCAAGTTGATATATATATATATTGTTGGGAAAATTGATAATTAATTGGTTACCAATTTCCCACCAGCCCTTTATGCGAAAGATAAGTTTGGAAAGAAAACACACGAGAACACACACCAATCACACACGTACACAAATAGTTTACGTGGTTCGGCAATATGCCTACGTCCACGGGGCGTAATCCGGTCTCCTTCTTTACTATTGAGAAATATTGAGTATAATAGTACAAGCTTGAACCGCTCAAGTTTAATATTCCAAACTCAAGCCCTTAACCCCTTGTACACCTCACTCAACTGTCCATCTCAAATACCCAGTAAAGAAAAGTCACAAAGTGTTCTCACCAATTTGGATTTTCGGATCCCCCACTTAACCAAGGACTGCATGTCCTTTTATAGAGGTTTAATCACGAAAAAAGAGGAGAAACAATTATAATCCAATTGCTGCTGAGAAAACGAAACCATCATGAATACAAAGTCTTTTCCATGATGAAGATAAGCATTTCAGCCCACATGTTTATCCACACACGTTTTCTCCAAAAATCCAATTCTAGTTGTTCTTGGACTCCTTTTAAAACTAACATTATCTTCTTATAGATAAATATGACTTGAGCCCACCAACTTGAATATTGATATTTTCTAGCAATTATCTTCACACTTGTTGACAATTTGAACCATTATCAACATATATATATATATATATATATATATATATATATATATCAAGAAGGAAGGAAGATTAACGTAATTTTCAAGTTTAG
This sequence comes from Corylus avellana, assembly GCF_901000735.1. Taxonomy (NCBI): domain Eukaryota; kingdom Viridiplantae; phylum Streptophyta; class Magnoliopsida; order Fagales; family Betulaceae; genus Corylus; species Corylus avellana. The sequence goes on along the minus strand of NC_081543.1, from coordinate 29,561,912 downwards.
TTATGCCTTCACTTGTCGTTGCTGTCGCTTTGAATTGTTTCCCGTTCTTTGAATTCTTTACTCTTCATCTGCCCAAACGAAAAGGAAATGTGCGTTGACAAATAAGAATAATAATTGGCTAACTAGTGCCAATTGCCTACTCAATCCAACCATGACTACTGTTATGTGGTGTTTAAAATAATAATAATAATATTAAGATGTGGATAATTCTCGCAATTTAGTTGTTTGAATCACAAGCAATTACGAGATTATCTCTTAAAAGAGGGGATGAAAATTGAAGACCATACTACTGTACTACATACTAATAGGCCTTTATGGACCGATTGTTAAAAATAATTTTGGATGGTGCACAAATTCTCATTGATATAAAATAATTATAATATGAAAATTAACAATAAAATAAATAAAATACAAGAGATGAAAAATAGAGTATGGAAAGATCTCACAATGCTATAGAATCACGCAAGAGCATTATCCTTAAAGGTTGATTCGTGCCTCCCGAAGTATATAACTCGGTGCGATCGGATTATTTGACATGCAACCTCTCAGGATTAGACTATAGCGTTTACCTTCGTTAAGGACACACTTCTAATAATGAAGACTAGTAGAACAACCCTTTAATCTTCTTGATAAAAAACCGCAAAGAGAAAATAAAAATTGAATAGAATAGAATTCTATGCAATTGGTCTTCTAAAATATGACAAAACTATTTTATAAAGAAATTGAGTTTGCCTTTCTTTCTATCTTGTTGAAAACTCACTCTTCCATAGGATTGGGGATTTTTCTTTCTTTATATAATCAATGACCAAATGGTCATAACACCAAAAAATGGTAAAACATTTGTTAATAATCAAATAATCAAACTACAATAAAACTTGTTAAAAACTAACGGTCAAAACGGTAAAAAACAATTAAAAAAAAAGGGTAAAAAGCAATTAAAACTAATTTTTATTTAATAACTCATAATCAAGTAATAAATACAAATGGTCATAAAACTTATATCTCATAACCAAGTAATAAATACAAACGATTATAAACCAAAATGGTTAAAGATGATTTTTATTTAAGTAATAAATACAAACGATTATAAACCAAAATGGTTAAAGATGATTTTTATTTCTCATAAAAACTCGTGAAAATATTATTAAATGATAAAACATTTTCAAATGACTGACAAATGAATGTTTGTAACAAATATTACAACACCGATGACTAAGATAGCATTCATAATGAACTCCTCAAATAAAAGTTAAATTTGAGGAGAAAAATTTATTTTATCAAATTTAAAGGACTACTTTTAAAATGAGTCAAATATCAAACTTTTTTATATATTTCTCTATTTTAATTAAATATTATTATTTTATTAGTTTTAAACCAATCGAAAGAGAAAGAGAAGAGAGTAAACCATAAGCTTAAAAGAATATATTACTTTAGCATTTACCCTCCTCTCTCCAATCGAAGGAGAGGGTGGTAAATGCCTTAAGCTGACATTAAGTCTAAGACTAACAATTGGACTAACCCCATTTTCATGGAATGCGCCACATGTTATTCCCTCTCTGCCCTAGAGGTTTCAGACACTCACAATTTAAACATAAGATCCCAATCTAAAAAGCTCCTTTTCCTGAGTCACCGCGTGTTTTCAAGCCAAAAACTCATTGTTTTTATCTTTAAAAATTAATTTAAAGTTATTTTTTAACCTTTTACAGAAAATACTTGTTCATTTTAAGGGGATTAGGATCCTCTTTTTCCTATCTTGTAAGATACCAACATATTATTTTCCTAAAATGATAAAATTTATTATTTCAATCATTTTTATTTAATGAAGAAATAAATCTATCAATAAATTTGTATATGTTGAAACTAGTAGCTCATATTAATATTAGTGGAAGGCCAGGTAGACAGGAGTAGAGTGAACGTCGCGATAGCGATGTTCACAAAGCGAAATGAAGTATTTTAGAAATTTTCTTAATATGTCCGTACAAGTAGAGTTTATGATTTTTCCTATATATATGTTATGATGTAATCCCGAATTATGAAGAGAAAAATACAGTCACCTTTTTGTGGATGTAGGCAAATTGTCGAACCACGTTAAATTTGTGTCTTAACTCTCTCTTTCTTAATTTTTTTCTTTTCGATTCTATATTGTTCATCAATTATTATGTACAGTAACAACAGTATATGACCTACGTGAGTCTATAAATCTAATAATTAAAATAATAATTTGTAACATATTTCTTATTTTCCAATCATAAGGGATACCCGTTGCTTTGTCACAATTCACAAACATCACCCACATGTCGGTTCATGAAGTCTCTCCATCTCTGTCAAAAAAAACCAAAGAAACGTCACGTCAGGTGATCTGTCTGACTTAACGACTTGTTAACGTTAACGTTAACGAAGCCAATAAAGAGCGAGTCTACCGGCTCAACTCGGTAACTCAGTGTGAGAACAAAGAAAAAGAAAATGGAAAAGCAGCGAGCATTGACGGTGAAAGCCAAGATAAAGCCTCAATGGCGCAAAACCCCACTCACGCAAGTCATCACAACTGTCTCTCACCAGCACCCATCTCAATATATTTATTACTATATTTTATTACAATATCTTAAATATTTAATTAAAATTTAAAATTTAAAATCTTAAAGTAATAATATATATATTAAAAAATTTAGAGAATATTGATCCATTGAAGCCCAACCTAGCATTATCCTAGTGAGTTCTTCAAACTTTAGTTAAATTTGAGACAAAAATTTATTTTATTTTAGTTAGTTACTTTTTAAATAAATCAAGGGTTTACAAGAATTTTTTTTTTTTTTTTTTTTTTCCGAAAGGAAGAGACGGTGAACAATCTTTAAAATCAAAAAAGGGATGGGTTCCTAACAATAAACCAAAAATAAAATACAATGGTACGAAAATACATATAAAATGTAGAAATAAGTCAAACAAATGACTTCGCCGGTCCTCTCCAGGGTCGCACAAGGCAAATAAGATTGATGTAGATTAAGACAAACATATCTAAATTCTCACTTAAAAACAACAGCAACCACCAAAAAGAAGCTCTTCAATATTTTCAAATTGGTTCGGGGATAACTTCAAGAGTGAAATCTAAATATCAGGAAAACAATAGTTAGTTCATGGATATATTTACATATACCAACAAAGTTCTTATACTTACATATACCAACAATCCAAACAAAACCCACGACTCAAATCGATGAACATTAATAGTAAATCGAATCTACACCCAACATAGTTCATAAAAAAGTCAGTTCCAAACACATACATATCAACAAAAAAAAAAACAAATCATTCCCATCAGCTAATAATAATAATAAAAAAAAAAAGATTGTTCATGTCATCTTCAAAGTCTGATCTGATCATGAAACTAGGAAATGCAGTTTTAATGTCCCTGCAATGAATGGTTATGGGTGAATCAATTGAAACAAAGATTTCAAGGTCAAATCAGATGAATAGAAACCAAGAAACAAGATGAAAGGGACTTACTTCAGATATGGAATAGTCATATCCTTCAATATGGATGGATTGCGAGACACAAACTCCTGCCACTCTTCCATATCAATTTTTCCATCTTGTTTTAAATCTGCTTCCCTAAATGTCTGTACAATTGTGGAGTGAAAGGTATACTCAATGAAAACATCATTGCATAGATTTTTGCACATGCTGCCATCTTAAGCCATACCTTATCAATAATGGCTTCAATGGTATCATCAGAAAGGATCATGTCCGACTCCTTCAGAAGCGCCAAAAGCATTTTCTTGACCTTTCACGAGTGTGAACAGCATAGTATGTTAGTTTTCAATTTCTTTTCCCCATTGCCATGCATTATTTTGTAACTTAACCAAGCTCTAGGGGCCTTTTAGCTTAGTTTTTCTTATGAAAAATGCTAGACCTACAATTCTTCTACAATTTGTTGACACATGTTAGCATGTGATTGGAAGCTGTTACAATATTATTTTAGTGGCTGACGTGGCTCCAATTACAAGAATTAAGGTCAAAATATCACTTATTACCTCTTCACGTTCGATAAAGCCTGTTTGCCATATATCATGTACTCGAAATGAAACTGCAACATCAGATATAAAGCTTTAGTACATTCTTTAGACACACACACACAAGAACTCACAAAATAGAAGAAATTCATACAAGCTACTTTTTCGGCTTTAGGTGCTTCTGGGTGAAAGACACTCAGTGATCGAACAACCTCCCCAAATTCTATCACCCCATTATGTTTGGAGTCGAACAGTTGGAAAATCTGTTAA
>NC_081543.1:29534940-29557535 GCF_901000735.1 Corylus avellana | reverse complement strand
GAAAAGCTGGAAAATGAAGTTGTTTGCTCCTTTTGCGACGAACCACTATTGGGTCCCGCCTACAAATGCCCCGTCTCCAAATGCAACTTCGTCATTCACAAATCATGCACCCAACTATCTTTGAAGATATACCACCCTTTGCACCCAAAACATAACCTTTTTCTCCGAGACCCTGATGGAAATTGTTGTGATGCTTGTTGTAGATCTCACGAGAAATCTTTCTTTTACAGTTGTCGTTTTTGCGGATTCCAACTCGACATTGAATGTGCTAATCACCGATTGCCAATTAATCCTAATGACTGTCACCAACACGAATTCTTCCCCATTTGGAAGAAGATCCAGTTCAATTGTGAAGCTTGTGGAGAGGAAATCACAAACCTCACCTACAAAGTGTGCAACATCTGCAAACTCTTGGTTCACTATAGGTGCGCTAAAATTCCACGCACAGTCAAAATTAACCTACACAATCACTTTCTCAGTCTCATCTATTCTCCTCATGAAATTAAGAAGCGTGACGACATGTTCTTCTGCAGAATCTGTCATAACAAGGTAAATACAGAGTATGCAGCTTACTATTGTCATGAATGTAATTATATTTTACACACGGAATGCCTTAGACATTTTATAGATATGTATGGAGAGTCGCCTGCAACTAGTGGGTTGGTGCTTAATAAATCCGTTAGATATACAACTCATAGGATCAAGGCGCTCAATCATGCAAAGGACGAAGGGCCTCACCCTAAGGAGATCAACCATTTCAGTCATCAACAACATAAATTATTCCTCTACGATGATGAGGTCAAGGATGATAAGGTTTGTAACGGGTGTATGGAATTCATAACTTCAGCCCCGTTTTACAGCTGTGAGCATTGCAATTTCTTTCTTCATATTCAATGTACTAAACTTCCCACAACAATTGAGCAACACCGACTTGACAACTTTCACACACTCACCCTCCTCCCATGGGCACCTACCAAGAGTGGAGTGTTCTTTTGTTCTATTTGTTCTCGTCATCAGCGCGGCTTCACCTACAAATGTGACGAGTATTGGTGTGGCAAAACCTTTGACTCTCAATGCGGTTCAATTCCAAAAACCCTTCAACACGAAGGTCATCAGCACAACCTTTTCCTTCCTCCCCATTCTAATAGGACATGCAAAGCTTGTCCTAAGGATAACAAGAAGTATGTATTTGTATGCACCAATTGCGATTTCACCTTGGGATTCAGATGTGCAAATCTTCCACTGGTAGTGAGGCATAAATATGATACACATCTCCTCAAGCTCACCTACGTTACTAAAGAAGATTCTAGAGAATATTATTGCCTAATTTGTGAAGGAGAAAGAGACCCAAACCACTGGTTCTATTACTGTGAAAAATGTGACTTTCCCGCTCACCCCGAATGTATTATTGGGAACTATCCATGCATTACGATTGGAAGTACTTACAAAAGTGAATATCATGAGCATCCTCTCACTTTTGTTCAAAAGACTGGAGACTCTAGCTGCGATGCTTGTAGAGAACGTTTTGATGATGTGGCACTAGAATGTCCTCAATGTAACTTTAGTGTTCATCCTCCAAGACCTTACTTCCCTGATTGTATGTGGAAACGAAGTGAACGGGGATGGTAGAGTGTTGTATATGTGAGAACGGGTTTCATGTGGAGCATCTTGGCCTTTAATCTTTTGATGAAGTTGGGCTTTTGTTCTTTATTCTTTATTTTGCTATCTTGTCCTTGAACCTCATTGAACGCTCAGCTGGGCTGTCTGTATTGCTTTGTTATTTGGTTTGTTGTGTGTTTCTTTCTTGTGGGTCCTTGCTGATGGTCTCTTTCTTTGTATTTTGTTTCTTTTAATTCAATACTTGTTTATCCAAAAAACAAAAATTTACAGAATAATTTTGAGGGAGTGAATTATTTTATAGACCAGTCTCTAAATGTTTTGTCCATTATTAGAATTTCAAATAACTCTTACAATTTAACATGAAAATCAATTAGGTCATGTTAGATGTTCTGGTACCTGCATAATAATTAAATAGACATAGTTGTGTATACATAAGCAGTGGCAGAGGCTTTTTATATATGCCACAATCGATTCCTTCCAAGATCCTCTTAAATTTGCAACTTTTTATATCATCTTTGAAGGAAAAATTGAAACGAAAGGAAGCCATTCATTCTTTACAAGAGATGATGTAAGAATGACACCTAAAACGGCTACCTGAAGGTCCCATCTTCAAGTGGTCAATGACATCTTCTGCATTGCCCCATTCACCTCAGGATATAATGGATGGACAAAGTCACAGCATATCAAGACTTGTAGTGCTGTTTCAAATCAGACTTATTCTTTCCTCTTAGCCCAAACCATTACAAGAGTGAAGCCCATCAAAGACATTATTACAGTCTGCAAATCATATAGAAACATTATGGATATTACTCAAAATTATACAAGATCGACTATTGTGCAACCCCAGATGCAGCCTTATTCAAAAACAAAATGCGAGAGAAAATATTCCAGCACACGTATGGTAACATTCTAACAATTGGAGTAAGAAGGCATCATCTTCGGATAAATCACCACTTACCCCAAAAGTTTAATCTTATAGGAAGAGATAAATAAAATTATTTTATTAATACCTTAACACTCCCCCTTACGTTTGGGCTCAAACTCCTTTTTAATAGGTGGGACCCAACACATAAAATATTTAATTGAAACGGAGGATGAGTAATTGATAGAGTTAAAGGTTCGAACTCATGGACCTATGGATTAAATCACCACTTGTCCTAAGAGAGAGAGAGAACTTCGAATATAATTTGGCCAAATTCTGTAAATTATCTGCCCGATTTTCTTATCATTTGATATGTGATATGATTCTATATTGGCTGTAAACGTATATCCAGTAAATAAAAAAACAGCAAGCAACGGTTATTCTAGATAGGAAAACCAGAGTGAGAGTGAATCCATGACAATCAAACTATACAGGATGGAATTACTATATTGGGAGGAGTTGATAATCTTATTCATATCAGGGGAAAAAAAACCCTGCTTCTCGCAGTAAGAAAGAGATGATTTAACTGAATTTCGTTTTTTGGAGGAAAAAAATAGGAGAAATTTGATACAAAAGCGATGGCATGAACTTACTGAGATTGCTGGAGGCACACCCACAAGTGGATCTTGGAAGAACCTATTTGCAAGTGCAAGGGCAAGAAGACTACTTTGCATTCCTGCAAAATCAAAAACATTATAGGATAGTGTTCTTTTGCAGATGCAGATGCAGAGTATTACAATGCTGTTAATGGCTAAAAGGTGGGACCTGTCTCATAGGATAGTGTTCTTTGCAGAGCTTTCACATCTGTTGCCTTATGGAAGACTAGACCAGAAAAGAAATAACCAGCTACAAATGCAGAAAAATGAAATGCAATAACGAGCAACAAAATTGTCACTCCAAAAGGAGATAAAACAGAATCAATGTTAAGGGCAAGTGGTGCTCCAACACAGAGAGCTATTACTGATAGTGGAGGCAAAATTGGCCGAATAGCATCACAGATCAGGGGAAAGAACCTGTAGGCACAAACATAAGAGACAGGTAGGGACCACTAAAAGAGTTCAATATGTTATCAAGTTATATGGAGTTGTTATATCACCGATTCAATAGCAAGCCTGCAGCAATGGGCACAACTACTATCTGCGTAACGCTAGACATCATTCCATCAACAGGCAGTCTCTTTCCAATGAGCAAGTGATAACAATGGTGTGATGAATACTGCAGTAGCAGTAGACAATGATGTCATGATAATGCTTAGAGGGGCCATTAGTTGGTCTGTGAGAAAAGTAGCGTAGTTTGAGAGCTGGGCCCCACTAACACAAGATACCAACATAATCCCAGCACCTGTTACATAGATTAAGAAAATGTTAACCCAGTGTCGGCAGGTTTTTGAAGGTGAGATTGATAATAGCTATCAAAAAAGAAAGAACAATATATATATATATAGAGAGAGAGAGAATACTTACCTATGGAAGGTGGTAGACCAAATAGTGTAGCTGAGATTGTGCCAAAAAGATATCCAAGGAGAGGCTTCACAATGAATTGGCCAACATAACCAGCAAAAATAGCTGCTGGTCTCTTGAATGCTTCAAGGAAATCATTTTCTCTGGAATTGACCCCAACTGCGAACATTAAAAACGCCAATGCCGGTGCATAGTACCTAGAAATAGAAAAAAAAAATTTTAAAAAAAAAACATGAATTATGAGCATAAGCTTTGGATAAACATTGTAAATCTTTTCCTTTTCAGTTTTTGTTAGAAATCAACATTATGAACTAAGCCAAAATTAACTCCTATCCCTCACTGGTTTCACAAAAGTAACATAGCAAAAATAATGATGTATCTTTTTCATGTTCCATAGATAAAGACTGCGAAACTTATCCTACTTTAGAAAAGTAATTCAAGTAGATAAATTCTTATATATAATTTTTGATGCATTTGTCGATGACTCATAACCTTAGAGAAATTAACTCCTGCTTTCTCCACATTTTAGACGGTAAAGAAGATCAATATGCAAATGGCTCATCATTTTTCCTTGAGGTTGCTCTTTGATGCAACTTTTTACGTAATCAGGCACACATTGACCAACCAATTCATCTAAAGAGTGTTCAGTCACCTGGTGGTAAATCATGTAAAATAAGGTGGGTAGACAAGAGCCAACAGCGTACTACCAAGGACTACATGAGGCAAAAGGGAATTTGATTCCCTCAATATTTTCACTATAGAAGAGTCCTTTTGCTTAGGCACCTGAAACAAGACATGCAGCAGTGTGATCAATATGGCATGAAATAACTCTGCAAGTGAGTTGTCTATATCAGACTAAAGGGTAAAAAGTCATATATTCCCTTGTTTCACAAACCAAATATCCTTATGTTACATGTATGCGTCTATTTAATACATTCATAATTGACAAAATTGTAGCAATCCACTGTATGGAAAAACAGTCAACCAACCAATAGAGGTATAATCAGGATAGGATTGAGCATGTTCTAAGTTCACCTCATGCAGGTCCTCATTTGAATAACGAAACTTAAGGTTGCTAAAAAGAGGATGGCTAAAATTGAAAAGCATGATGGCTCTGATTCATTATTTGACTTGCTTCAACCATCTCTTGACCCAAAGAAGAAAACTATTAGTCTGGCCTTTGTCAACTTAGAAGGTGGAAAGGAGCAGCAGCACTTATATTTGTCTTGCCAAAGTCGACGTAACGTAGTTGAAGACTTGGTAACAATAATCAGAAGCGTCAACGTCTTCTAATCAAAAGATAAAACAATAAACTCCGCAAAGTGTTTGAGAGAAATTCTCTGATTTGATATGTGATATCTAGGTTATCTTCTCCTTCTTTTTGCTTTAAGGAAAATCAAAAGTCCCACCATTAGATAGGAACCAAAACTATCAAAAAACAATCTGCTACAATAATTGCAACATTGTTCGTGGTATTACAATATTCTGTGGTGCATTTGCGGTGCTACAACAGTCAGTGCCATTAAATAAAAATTCCTTGTGCTGCTTTCCTACAACATATTTGGCATTACCGTTCTTGTCCAACATTATATTCTCTCTAATCTGTCCTATATCAATTTGACTCATACCTGATTTATGTTCTTATCTTTCCCTGAAATCCAAATTGTAAAAACCCCAAACCGCATATCTATCAAATAGCTACCCAAGAATTCAATTTTACCATTGGATTACATTTTCTCCCTATATCCTTTGTACTAGCAGAACATGAAAAAGAAGGGATATTATGAGTTATCTCATCTATAAAATATTCACATTTCAGTCTTTTCACATTTTAAAAATATACAAAAGATAATGAGCATATGGATTAAATAGTAAAAGATACGTCATTCATATGAAATTTGGTGTGCATGTTGAGTGAACAGAATGTGTAACCCAAAATATTAATCTAATTGATAGTACACCTCTGGTCAATTAGACCCTTCAGAAACTTTTCATGAGATGAGTATTTTGACAAACCCTCATTGGAGTTACGGAGTACATGCTCCCTATAATATTTATGCTCCACAAATATCAAGATTATCAAACATATTCAAATTTTTTTTTGGTAGTTCAAAAATACACAAAGTACTTGAATTTATGCAATTGACATGAACTTTGGTGTGCATCTAACCGTGGAATTGTCAAGATATTAATTTGTTTAAAAGTTACTAAACAACATAAAATTAATGAAAAAAATTAAACCAGATATAAGTTGAATGTAACGTATACGCACACACACACACATAATGACATACACAATGTAAAGGTACATTTCACTATTTGAACACCAAGATCAAGGCTCCAATGCACAGCCTTTCTTTAAACACAAGTACACAACCCATATAACACTTTAAAAATTAAAATTGTACACACCTGAGCTGACCCGGATTCACCATTTGGGCCCGGAACCGGTTCCGGAGTACCGGAAAACTTATCAGGTACACAGCTGCTGACCAACAGCCTTGTACTCCAATCTGTCATTGAAACAATATGCACACTAAAACATCCAAATACATAAAACACAAAAATCAAAAATTAAGAAAACGAAAATAACATCAAACCCCACGTGGGAAATCCGAGCCAGAGCGAAATGGAAACCCCAGAGACCGCGAGAAAGACAGAGTTGGCGACGAGGGTGGTGAGCGATTTCGCGGCCAAATTGGGTGCTGGAGTTTTCGTGTACCAGAGAGATTTTGAGAGTGGAGCTCCGAGAACTGTGGACGGTGGATCTGTAGCTGCTTGTTGGTACTCAAATTCATTCTCAAGATCAAAATTTGGAAGAAAAAATAGAATTTTTTTTCTGGTTTTGGGAAGAGAAGTGTTTACCAGCCAGCTTGTCACAGTTAACAGTGGAATCGTATATATTTATGCGCGTTTATATATATATATATATATTTTAGTAAGAATTTATCGTTATATCTGTGATTCTGTAGCTCCAGACGACAAAGGTCAACTACACGCTCGTTTCAGAGCGTGTGCGAGATCGTCAACATGTGACATGTAGGTAATTATATTAACGATGTCACTGAAAATAATAATTATTATTATTACCATTGAAATTTGATTTTAATAGATTGTCGTTACCGCACACCAATTAGGTGCCGTGAGAACCGATTGATTCAATACACGCACCACATCTCTTCCTCTTACTATGTGCCTACCTGCAAAAATCTTTAGCAAAGTAGTATTCTCTACACACAATTAACAATACCTATGTATTTTCTCCATCACAAAATGAGTAACCACTCACCGTTGTTATTATTAATTTACATGGATGTTTTCCAGCCAAGCTTAGCGCAACATAACAAAAAAGTGTTAAGTTCTAAAAATTCATAAAAAGGCTTAACTCTTTTTATTGTAAGAATAATAACCCAACAATAAAAGATTATTTGACAAACAAATTAAATTAACATAAATTTGAGTTCAAATAATCGAAAATTCTTTCAATTAAAATATTTTCACTTTCAATACGTATACATGAGATTAAGCTCTTTTTTTGATAAACAAATCAATTATCAGATTTTTTTCATAACAAAATATTTTCACTCAAGAATTGATTTCATCGTTCTCGTATGCGAATTGTATACCACAAACTTTTATAGTATTTGACTTTTCACAAGTTTAAATACTGTTGTTATAGTCATAACCAAAATATTTGTGCAACCATCACGAATCGACCTTTAAGATTGTTGAAAATAATTTTGGATAGTGCACAAATTCCCATTTATATAAAATAATTACAATATGAAAATTAACAATAAAATAAATAAAATACAAGAGATAAAAAGTAGAGTATGAAAAGATCTCACAATGCTATAGAATCACGCAAGAGCGTTGTCCTTAAAGGTTGATTCGTGCCTCCCGAAGTGTATAACTCGGTGCAATCGGATTATTTGACACCCAACCTCCCAGAATTAGACTATAGCGTCTACCTTCGTTAATGACACACTTTCAATAATGAAGACTAGTAGAATTACCCTTTAATCTTCTTGATAAAAAACCGCAAAGAGAAAATAAAAATTGAATAGAATAGAATTCTATGCAATTGATCTACTAAAATAGGACAAAACTCTTTTATAAAAAAAAAAAATGAGTTTGCCTTTCTTTCTATCTTGTTGAAAACTCACTCTTCCATAGGATTGGGGATTTTTCTTTCTTTATATAATTAATGACTAAATGGTCATAATACCAAAAAAGGGTAAAACATTTGTTAATAATTAAATGATCAAACTACAATAAAACTTGTTAAAGACTAACGGTCAAAACGGTAAAAATCAACTAAAACTATTTTTTATTTAATAACTCATAATCAAGTAATAAATACAAATGGTCATAAAACTTATATCTCATAACCAAGTAATAAATACAAATGGTCATAAAAACTTATATCGCATAACCAAGTAATAAATACAAACGATCATAAAAGTTATATCTCATAATCAAGTAATAAATACAAACGGTTATAAAAAAAAAAATGGTTAAAGATGATTTTTATTTCTCATAAAAACTCGTGAAGATATTATCAAATTATAAAACATTTTCAAATGACTGAAAAATGAATGTTTGTAACAAATATTACAACACCGATGACTAAGAAAGCATTCATAATAGACTCCTCAAATAAAAGTTAAATTTGAGGAGAAAAATTTTCTTTATCAAATTTAGAGGGCCACTTTTAAAATGAGTCAAATATCAATTTTTTTTTATATATTTCTCTACTTTAATTAAATATTATTATTTTATTAGTTTTAAACCAATCGAAAGTGAGGAGAGTAAACAATAAGCTTAAAAGAATATATTACTTTAGCATTTACCCTCCTCTCTCCAATCGAAGGAGAGGATGGTAAATGCTTGACCTGACATTAAGTCTAAGACTAACAATTGGACTAACCCCATTTTCATGGAATGCGCCACATGTTATTCCCTCTCTGCCCTAGGGGTTTCAGACACTCACAATTTAAACATAAGATCCCATTCTAAAAAGGTCTTTTTCCTGAGTCACCGCGTGTTTTCAAGCCAAAAACTCATTGTTTTTATCTTTAAACATTAATTTAAAGTTATTTCTTAACCTTTTACAGAAAATACTTGTTCATTTTAAGGGGATTAGGATCCGCTTTTTCCTATCTTGTAAGATACCAACATATTATTTTCCTAAAATGATAAAATTTATTATTTCAATCATTTTTATTTAATGAAGAAATAAATCTATCAATAAATTTGTATATGTTGAAACTAGTAGCTCATATTAATATTAGTGGAAGGCCAGGTAGACAGGAGTAGAGTGAACGTCGCGATAGCGATGTTCACAAAGCGAAATGAAGTATTTTAGAAATTTTCTTAATATGTCCGTACAAGTAGAGTTTATGATTTTTCCTATATATATGTTATGATGTAATCCCGAATTATGAAGAGAAAAATACAGTCACCTTTTTGTGGATGTAGGCAAATTGTCGAACCACGTTAAATTTGTGTCTTAACTCTCTCTTTCTTAATTTTTTTCTTTTCGATTCTATATTGTTCATCAATTATTATGTACAGTAACAACAGTATATGACCTACGTGAGTCTATAAATCTAATAATTAAAATAATAATTTGTAACATATTTCTTATTTTCCAATCACAAGGGATACCCGTTGCTTTGTCACAATTCACAAACATCACCCACATGTCGGTTCATGAAGTCTCTCCATCAATGTCAAAAAAAACCAAAGAAACGTCACGTCAGGTGATCTGTCTGACTTAACGACTTGTTAACGTTAACGTTAACGAAGCCAATAAAGAGCGAGTCAACCGGCTCAACTCGGTAACTCAGTGTGAGAACAAAGAAAAAGAAAATGGAAAAGCAGCGAGCATTGACGGTGAAAGCCAAGATAAAGCCTCAATGGCGCAAAACCCCACTCCCGCAAGTCATCACAACTGTCTCTCACCAGCACCCATCTCAATATATTTATTACTATATTTTATTACAATATCTTAAATATTTAATTAAAATTTAAAATTTAAAATCTTAAAGTAATAATATATATTAAAAAATTTAGAGAATATTGATCCATTGAAGCCCAACCTAGCATTATCCTAGTGAGTTCTTCAAACTTTAGTTAAATTTGAGACAAAAATTTATTTTATTTTAGTTAGTTACTTTTTAAATAAATCAAGGGTTTACAAGAATTTTTTTTTTTTTTTTTTTTTTCCGAAAGGAAGAGACGGTGAACAATCTTTAAAATCAAAAAAGGGATGGGTTCCCGTCAATAAACCAAAAATAAAATACAATGGTACGAAAATACATATAAAATGTAGAAATAAGTCAAACAAATGACTTCGCCGGTCCTCTCCAGGGTCGCACAACGCAAATAAGATTGATGTAGATTAAGACAAACATATCTAAATTCTCACTTAAAAACAACAGCAACCACTGAAAAGAAACTCTTCAATATTTTCAAATTGGTTCGGGGATAACTTCAAGAGTGAAATCTAAATATCAGGAAAACAATAGTTAGTTCATGGATATATTTACATATACCAACAAAGTTCTTATACTTACATATACCAACAATCCAAACAAAACCCTCGACTCAAATCGATGAACATTAATAGTAAATCGAATCTACACCCAACATAGTTCATAAAAAAGTCAGTTCCAAACACATACATATCAACAAAAAAAACAAATCATTCCCATCAGCTAATAATAAAAATTAAAAAAAAAAAAAGATTGTTCATGTCATCTTCAAAGTCTGATCTGATCATTAAACTAGGAAATGCAGTTTTAATGTCCCTGCAATGAATGGTTATGGATGAATCAATTGAAACAAAGATTTCAAGGTCAAATCAGATGAATAGAAACCAAGAAACAAGATGAAAGGGACTTACTTCAGATATGGAATAGTCATATTCTTCAGTATGGATGGATTGCGAGACACAAACTCCTGCCACTCTTCCATATCAATTTTTCCATCTTGTTTTAAATCTGCTTCCCTAAATGTCTGTACAATTGCGGAGTGAAAGGTATACTCAATGAAAACATCATTGCATAGATTTTTACACATGCTGCCATCTTAAGCCATACCTTATCAATAATGGCTTCAATGATATCATCAGAAAGGATCATGTCCAAATCCTTCAGAAGCGCCAAAGCATTTCCTTGACCTTTCACGAGTGTGAACAGCATAGTATGTTAGTTTTCAATTTCTTTTCCCCTTGCCATGCATTATTTTGTAACTTAACCAAGCTCTAGGGGCCTTTTAGCTTAGTTTTTCTTATGAAAAATGTTAGACCTACAACTCTTCTACAATTTGTTGACACTTGTTAGCATGTGATTAAAAGCTGTTACAATATTATTTTAGTGGCTGACGTGGCTCCAATCACAAGAATTAAGGTCAAAATATTACTTATTACCTCTTCAAGTTTGATAAAGCCTGTTTGCAATATATCATGTACTTGAAAAGAAACTGCAACATCTGATATAAAGCTTTAGTACATTCTTTAGACACACACACACATAAGAACTCACAAAATAAAGAAATTCATACAAGCTATTTTTTCGGCTTTAGGTGCTTCTGGGTGAAAGACACTCAGAGATCGAACAAACTAACCAAATTCTATCACCCCATCATGTTTGGAGTCGAATAGTTGGAAAATTTGTTAAGTTCAGGCAAGCAAAAACATTCTTGTCTCAGCATTTTGACATGTAGTCATAAAACAAGCACGGAGTACTAAAGATGACAATGTTGTTTTAAAAAAACGACTGTTAACATGGACCAAAAACATGTAATTTTGTTGAACAAAAACATAAATGAGCCGCAGTTTAAGAACAAAAAAGCAAAAGGCAGAAATGGCATGAAGTTAATGAATAAAAAACAACTAAATAATGAGAAAACAAGACTAAGAAATCAAGAAAAATGATGATTTGTGGCCAAAATTTCTGTTATCAGATATCCTGTCATTCAACTCTTTTCAAAAATGTCACTCTGCCCCTACATTTCATCTTAAAATCAAAATTAAGGCCAGGCAGCTGACCCTGTCTGCAAAGAGACTTTGATTCTTGCTATTCCTGAATAATCCAAGCTGAAACTCTTCTTGCAATCTCGAAACTGAGATCAGAATGGATACTGCCCTTTGAAAGAAGCTTACTATATGTTTTAGAATAAGATTCAAATCAATCTGGGATTAAAATAGCCAATCTTAAAACAATTAATTTGAATGTAAAATATTATCTGAACAGGTCTGCCAACTTCATATCAAATTTTGTTGCATCTGTATATTACAAGTCTATATGTTCATGCATAGAAAGTGGTGCCTAGGAATAAAGGGTGAAGCTTTCTTTGCTTATGACCGCATCATTAACTATTGAACTGCTTAGTTTCATGAATAGATCATACAAAGTTTCAACCTCGGTCACATTAACTGCAAGAATGCAAGGCATACAGATTCATTTAACAAGTAAAACCCAGAAAGGAGATTCCAGCCTGAGAATAATAAGTAAATGAAAAGTGAATGAAGCTTACATCTCGTTTGAGAGGCGAGAACAGCCGGATCTTCGCCCTTAATTTGCTGCTTCATGCAAATGCATCCCATTGTAAAGCCCTTGATGTTAACAAAAAGGCTTTATTTTCTGCAATAATAAATATGGTATGTCATAACTTTGATCAAATACAAGAATCTGCACATTAACCATTCTTTGGAAAATAGGCCTCAGAGGAGGAACATATGTGAGAGTGCTGTACCTCTGTTGTGGTTTTGGTTTTATTCACCAAGTACCTAAAAAGTCTTATAAAGGTACCAAACCTTTTGAAACTGAAGTAGGAAATCTCTTTGAGTCTGCATGACTCTTTATTTTGATTGTTTTGGTGGGCACTGGAAAAAGGCTGGAAAAAGGCTGCACCAGTGATTGCTGTTCAATGCAAGTAGCATCATGGGGTACATGTGTCCACGTTGAGAGAAATGCGTGACTGCCTGGAATTTAATGATGCCAAACCCATCAGGACCAATGCCATTCTGCAGTAAAAAAAATCATCCATAACATCCCCTTTGCATAAAGCAAATAGGAACCTTAGCAGGTTCTCTGAACAAATCAAGGAATAATACGACTTTGAAGCATCATTTTTCATGCACGAAATTCTCGAATTGTTGGAGCCCTTAACTTGTAACTGAGGAAGGAAATGGCATAATCTTTTGCGATATTCCAAAAATTAGTCCAGACTAGAGCATTAATAACACTTTGACATCTATATTCTCTCCTGTTTAAAGAGAATCCACCTGATTGACAGATAGTTGGAAAAGAACATTAAAGCTGGAAACTTGATTTCTTGCATCTTCTCACTTGAAATCTTGCAACGGTAACTCACAATATTTCATCCTTTCATATCATTTTCATTCTCTGCAAACAGAAATTTTAATAGTGATTTTAAATGCCACGGAGTGTAAGAGTTTAATCAAATTATAAAGTTACTGGCTTGACCCATGATGACAACAAGAAAAAAAAAATGACGATAACAGGACAAAAATAATTGACAACCTTTAGCACGTAGCAACATAAAAATTTACATTTTATCGGTGGAAATATCCCAATTAAATACTCTAATCATCAAGAAATGAAGCTTACAAAGATGTCCTGTCTCACAACAACACAGCATGCTCCATGAGTGGGAATTTGAGTTCAACGAGCATTTGAATCTCTAATTGGAATTAATATAAATTCATGCAATAATCACCAATCTTCACTAATATGTTTCTTATATTATAAGACGATTGCATTTCAAAAAATTTAGATGCAAGCATTTGATTAACATTGAGGAAGATGATATACAGATTAATAGATAGATAATTGGGGGCCACCAATTGAAGATTTTCTTGAGAAAGAAGGGGCTAATCTGACAGTACAAATGGTTATAGTCCAACCCGAAAGGTAAACAAGTCTTGATGGACTTGAGGGGGCCTGACGTTGACTGAAGCCCAAGTGAACACTTGATAAATGATATCACCATTAACATTAGGATAGTATGTGACCACATATAATAAACTATATATATCTATATAGTTTGGAATGATAATTTGGGTATGTTTATGTTTGCAAACTTGAACCATAAACGTACCTTAACAATCACACATTATGGGCGTCATGTTAATAAGAAGTGGCCACACGGCCCACACTACACACGGAGTGAAGATCATGTTCTAACAAGTTGCATACGACACTCAATGGGTGGGAATGGGATTTTAAGAAACAAAATAAAACGGAAAGGGAAAGTTTCACATAATCCCTTGAATTTCTATTATTTTTGTAATGTTCTTCTCAAAGTTCAAAGACTCTTAATTTAGTGCATTAAACTTTTAATTTTTTGCAATGTCACCCTCCGATAGTGTTTGGTTTGGAGTTAATTAAATTAGACAAATTAAAAAGTGTGAAATAGATTCTATACGCCTAAAATTTTTATAAAATTTCAAATTTACCCATAATTATTTATTTATTTTTTCTAAAAGTGTCATACGACGGGCCATTCTTTTTCTTTTTCTTTTTTAATTTTAAAATGAGGGTATTTTGAAAACACCCTTGTTAGAATTAAAAAAATAAAAATAAAAATAAAATAAAATAAAATAACAGAGTTGTATGTAACATTGCAAAAAATTAGAATTTCGATAACACTAGTACTCCAACTCTTCTCAACCTTGCTTGCTTCTTGGGTTTGATTTACACATATCTTTATTCAGCCTTCCTATTTTTGTTTATGGTAAGTTTGGGTCATTGGAGGATGGATGCTAACTTTTTTAGGTCAAAATTACCCTATAAATTCTAAAACTATTGTCAAAATCAAAGATCTAAAATAATATTATTGGAACCATAGGGTAGTCTAGGAAGTGGGAAGGAACATAAGTATGGGGTCCGGGTTTTTCCATTGTCTCTGGACTTTTTAGTAATTTCATCAATAAATCTAAGGTAAAGTCTACTTAACCCCCCTCAAACTATCACCCCAATGACAATCTACTCCCCAAACTATCAATTACGACAATTTAACCCTTCAAATTATCAAAACAATGACAATATACCCCCTAATGCTAGCAAAATGACGAAATTACCCCTATAAAATTTTCAATAAGACAAAAATGCCCTTAAAAATTTGAAAAAAAAAATTAAATTTTAGTATTTTTGTTTTTATTTTAGTAAGGGTAATTTTGTCATTTTAAAAAAATTGGGGGTACATTGTCATTGTTTTGGTAGTTTGTGGGGTATATTGTCGTAATTGATAGTTTAGGGGGTAGATTGTCATTGAGGTGATAGTTTGAGGGGGTTAAGTGGATTTAATCCATAAATCTAATTTGTCTTATAAAACCTTTTGATTTATCACTAAATAATATTGGGCTTTCATGCCAAGTGAACCTTTGATTTCTCACTAAATAATATTGGGCCTTTTGCAGTCGTATTCGTTTAGTGCAAGCCAAGTCCTACTTTGCTCGACTCTTTGCTAGCTCTTTACTCTTTGCTCTTTGGTTTGATTTACATGCATCTTTATTTAGGCCTTCATTCACCTTTTGTGTATGGTAAGTTTGGCTCACATTAGGATGATCATTTTTCGGGTTAAAATTGCCCTCTAATTTTTTATGGAAGCCCATAACCCTTGAAGTGGTCCTCAACCCATGATAAATATATGAAACCCAAATGTGCATTTTACAATAAAAAAAAAAAAAGAAAAAAAGGGGTTTTATCATTAAATGTGCCTTGCTACACAGATGTGATATTCTAAATTATGAGTATTGGGATGGTATAAGCATACATTACGTCTTTACAATGACTAATTCTTTTGGACTGTGATTGTCTACAATCGATTATCCAAATTGTATATAATTTAGGTAGCCTCATTAGGAGGAAATTATGAAGCTCACCTATTTCAGGCAAGTGAACAACACATCTTGAATTGTCTAGAGTAAGTGGGCCTAGTAGAAGAGTATTCCTTATTATTGGGTTGTCTGAATTTTTGTGAAATTTTGGACAGTCTAAGAGAGGAGAGTTGCAGGACCCACTTATCCCGAGCAATTGTAATAGCTTAGGATGTGGGACTCAATTGCACCAGGCAGATAGGCCCCACAACTCCTCTATCTTAGGTTGTTTGAATTTCACCCCAACTAATCTATTTTCAAAGCCCACCGGATTAAAATATCTTACAATTAGGCATCCAAAATTGATTATGCAAAGTACATAATATGCAAAACACATTCATGACTAGAATTTCCAATCATTTAACCTCGTTTATTGGATTTCATCTCACATTTCGAGCATTTCTGATCAACATAAAAAGACCTCCTTTACATCTACAAATAAAATCGTACCTTATCTTAAGAAAAAGAAAACAATAAGAAATAACAATAGATGTTTATTTTCCATAAATATCATAAATTACTTAAGAAATAACAATTTTTTTTTTTTTTTTTTATCAAATGCCACACACACACACATATATATATATATATAGAATGCCAAAGTTATTCATCCAATATGTCACCCAACAAAATTCAAGACATTGAAAACAAACATAATTGGTCTCAAAATTCATACCTCACAAACATGTGCTAGTGTGCTCAAGATAGATTTAAATTGAAACAATAAGCATCTCATGTTGCCAAAGGTAAGTAACAAGACTCAAAATTCCTAAGTCATATGATCATGTGTTCACAACTTTAAGCTTACCAATGAATTTCAAACCAAAATCAAAGCTCAACCATATGCTTAAGAATGACATAACAATAATAATGGATTGTGTTTTGTTTTTCGATACCCCCAAACTTGAATCATATATTGTCCTCAATGTATGCATAGAACTAAAGAATAAGATCAAGAGTATAAGAATACCTGAATGAGCAGATGGGGGCATATCACACCCCCAAACTTGTATGCAAAAACACATGTCCCTAAAAAAAAAGTGTTACTCCAACCAAATACCAATCAAGTGCATACATTGTTGTAAAAATATAATCAAATAATGAAACAACAATGGATAAAATAAACCTGGATGGAGATCATGTACCCTGGTGAAGTAAGGAGTTGAGCACATAAGGCCTGCACTCAATCCTATGAGGTATTTCTCAATTGAAGTACGAGTTCCAAAGGATCTTACCTCGATCCTTTAGAAGTCCAAGCAAGCTCTTTCATCCCTTCTTCTTTATGATCATGTAGCACTCCATAAGGAAGATAGATGATTTCTCTTAACATCCCGAAACTGCTTCCCCCAGCTAATAGGTCTTGATGCTCCCCATGACGATGTTCAGGGTGTTTATCCCGAACTGGTTTCATGATCAATCTCTTGTCTTTATGAGAGTTCTCAAAAACTGGGGTAGCCAAGGAATTTGCCAAAAAAATTTCCACCCCAATGAAATCCACTTCAGCAACCTCTGGATGAAATAT
The DNA here is from genome assembly GCF_901000735.1 of Corylus avellana. Classification (NCBI taxonomy): domain Eukaryota; kingdom Viridiplantae; phylum Streptophyta; class Magnoliopsida; order Fagales; family Betulaceae; genus Corylus; species Corylus avellana. Next base: position 29,540,100 of record NC_081543.1, on the reverse strand, counting down.
GTCTCATGTGGGGTTGTCATCAAGTGGTGGAGTACTTGAAGTGAGAGGCATAGGCTTCGATGGGTTTCTCCATGATGGTGCTCTAGATAGAGGATCAGGAGGTGGGTCTTCAACAGTTTCTCCAATGTCATCCAAAAAGAAACATGCATTTTGATCAGGCGCATTCTAGAAGGCATTGAAGATGTTCAATCTGATTTTCATATTCCCAAAAGAGATCTTCATTACTCCAGTTTGGCAATTGATGCATGCATTAGTTGTAGCGAGGAAAGGACGCCCAAGGATGATAGGAATCTGCTTCTCTAGATTTAAGACCGGTTCTGTGTCTAGAACTATAAAGTCAACTAGATAGTAGAACTTGTCCACCTTGATAATGACATCTTCTACAATCCCACGGGGTTTCTTGATCGAGCAGTCAGCCAATTGCAAGACAGTACTCGTCTGTTTCAATTCCCCTAAGCCCATTTTCTGATATACCGAGTATGGAAGCAAATTAACACCAGCTCCTAAGTCAAGTAGAGCTCTCTCAATCTCAGTGTTTCCGATGACGCACGAAATTGTAGGCGCTCCAGGGTCTTTGAACTTTGGAGGAGTGTTATGCTGAATTAGAGAGCTTACTTGCTTGGTGAGAATGACCTTCTTGGGAATGTGCTTCCGATTCTTCCTCTTTTTGAGTGCATAAGATCTTGAGAAATTTTGCATAGGCTGAAATTTGCTTGATGGCATCAAGGAGTGGGATGTTTATTTGAATTTGCTTGAAGGTTTCCGCCATGTCTTGTATCTTCTCTCTGTGTTTCCCGAAGTGGGAGGGTGCCTTGAGCCACTCTAAAAATGGGACCTTAGGCTCATATAGTACCTCAGGAGTGAGAGCAGATGATGAAGATGCCTCGATGCTTACTTGTTTACCTTTGTCCTGATGCAGATTCTGTGGAGCCTCAATTTGTTCATCCTTCTTTTCTTTCACATGATTGTCAACCAGTCTTCCGCTTCGCAATGTGGTGATGACTTGAACTTGCTCTAGATAAGATGTGCTTCCTTCTACCATGTAGTGCCCCTTAGGATTTACCACTGGCTGACTTGGAAGCTTTCCTTCGTCTCTTCTGGTGAGGGTGTTGGTAAGTTGTCCGACTTGAGCTTCTAGCTTGACAATAGATTGGGAATGTGAGCTCACTATCTCCTGTTGAGATTTCATCGTCTGCTTTATCTCGCCCACCTGGCTGATCAGCTCATTCATCATTTTTAGCATCTGATCCTCAAAATTAGAATTTGAGTGAGGTGGTGCGGCCTGGTAATTGCTGCTATGGAGGCCGGTAAGTGGAATGAGGTTGGTAGGGCTGCCTGTTGGATTGAGCTTGATTGTGTGGCCCTGGGGCTGAGTTACCCGAATTTGGGTTTTTCCATGAGAAATTGATATGATTTCTCCATCCAGGGTTGTAGGTATTGGAATACGGATCATTACCCAGTCTGGAGAAAGCTGCATTAACCTGCTCATTAGCAACATCAATATAATTTCCAGCAAGAGGACAGTTATTTACATGATGCATAGGACTAGAACAAAATGAGCAAGATTCATGTGGTGTGTGCATGTGGGCAGTATTAGGAGCAAAACCAGCAGTCATCAAAACTTGATCTAGCTTCTGGGTGATAGCCTCAACCACTTGGGTGGCCATGTTTGGGGAATGGCCTGCTTCATACAAACTCTCTGTCTTGAGTGCTTTAGATGCTGGTGCCCTTCGTCTGGTGGAAACCTGCTGAAGAGAATTATTACTCAAATTTTCAAATATAGACCATGCTTCATCTTCGCTTTTTAACATGAATGTTCCCCCACAAGATGCATCTACCATTTTTCTATTAGACTTGGTCAAGCCATCATAGAAACACTGCACTAGCTGCCATTTCGGAACAGCGTGGTGTGGGCATGATCTAAGTAAGTCCTGCAGCCTATCCCAAGTCTCATGGAAATCTTCTCCCCCATATTGGGAGAAGCTAGTGATAGCTCTCCTAGTGTCATTGGTCATTCGTATGGGAAAATATTTCTTAAGAAATTTTTGCTGCAATTGAGCCCAAGAAGTGATAGAGTTGGGTGTTAAGGACTGGAACCAATGTTTGGCTTTTTCCTTGAGGGAGAAAGGAAAAAGACGCATCCTTAGGGCATCCTTAGTAAATCCCGTCATTTTAATGGTAGAACAAATTGCTTCGAAATCACAGAGAAAGTCATAAGGGTTTTCAATGCTAAGCCCTAGGAAAGAAGGTAAACTTTGTATAGTGCTGAGCTTAATTTCATAATGGGCTGCCATAACCTCCGGCAGCCGGAGACATGTGGGAGTAGTGTAAGTGGTAGGGAGATAAAGATCTTGCAAAGCCACGTGGTTAGCTTCTCCCATGGTCTCAGTGAGATGCTCTTCTAGCAAATTAGAAGTCCTTTAGGATTTAATTTGTCTAAGAGTGTGTTTAATTTCAAGGACACAAGGAATTAATGGAAAAGACAAAGAACGGCGACCTAGCATAAAAAAATAAAATAAAAAGTAAAAAGAAAAGAAAAACTAAGCTAAAACAGAAAAGTAAAGCTCACAAACGACCCTTAGATGCACCTAGGGTTTTGGATGCAGGCTGCTGCTAGTGCACTCGATCGCACGGCAAGGTGCGCTCGAGCGTACTGCCGCAGATGGGAGCAAGCATAGGAGGGGGGGGCTCAAGTGCTGCTGGCTTGATTCTTGCTAGAGTGCGTCCGTGCGCTCGATCGCATGTGATCTATGCTCGATCGCAGTCACAGAGAAGGCAGCTATGAACCTGTTTGCAAATTCTAAAAAAAATAAAAACAGAATTAAAGTTAGCAACTTAAAACAGAAAAATAAATTACTAAGCTAAAATCAATCCGTAAATTTAGATAATGAAACCGTTGAGCAGTCCCCAACAACGGCCCCAAAAATTGATGTATATATATGTGTGTGTGTGTGTGTGTGTGTGTGTGTGTGTGTATGAAAAACCTATATACGACTTCAAACGACACCAATAAGGGACTTGTATAGGCGTATGCAAATAATACGCGGAATTAAAAATTAAACAATCATACAACCAAAATATGTAGAACAATAGATCACAGAGACACAAATATTTTGGTTACGAAGAGGAACCTCACTATAAAATAATAAGAATTACAAGAAGTTCACACTTACAAAACCTTTGCAATTAACACTCCCTTGCATAAGACAAGGGACCCACTTGACTTCTACCATAGTAGCCATTTTCAAAACATCTGGCACAATCCTTCTACTTGATCTTCTTTACCGGAACTTCAGTAGACTTCGATTGTATATGATCTGTGATGAAAACACAACCTTTAACTCTAAGAGAGACTAACCCTAACGCTCAATATCTTAAACGCTCTCTTAGCACATGGAATTCTTAGGTGGAATTCCTTACAATTTCGTGCATAACAGCTCTCTATATATAGACTACAAGAAAACCTAGTACTAGTTAAAATGGGAAGAAAAACTAGTTCTAGTTGGAATAAGATTCATCCAAATTTTCTTCCTTATCTTGCAAGACGATTTTGGCATAGTTAACTTTTGAATTTTGAAAATCTTATTTCACAAAGATTTGTATAATTTTGTGTTAGCTTTCCAATGCCGCTGGTTTCACCTCAATCTGATTCTCGAGCCAAAAGTTATTGTCCGAATACTGATACATGTGCAGGATATAAAATTTAATCATATCATATAGGTCTTCTATTATAATTGGTTAAACTTAACCACATCTTCTAGGTCTTCTCTTGACACAACACCTCGTATATATGCACTGCTGACGGGATTGCAGATGAATTAATTTTGTCACTGAATTTGGCAATTCAAAACCTAACAATATATATATATATACATGGCAAAAATGATTCAATCTTAGAATTCAATATTATGTGAAAGACCAACACCCATCTGTTTAATAAGAAGAAGATACTTTTTCTGCTCTAATTTCACCAAACACAAACCATAATTAAGTAAAAAACAGAAACCCCAATACCTATCTATCCAAAAATATCTACACGTTTTTCTGGGCAACCAAACAAAAACATCAAACGGTAAAACCCCAAACCACCCACCACCCAAGAAGAAACGGAGAAAAAAAAAAACCCAAAAAGAAAAGAAAAACCCACAAATCTTATCCTCCAACGGCTATTACATCAGCAAAACATTTTTAATAAACATATTATATATATATATATATATATATATATATATCCACACCCATATTTAATAGCTCTTATTCATTTGAGAGGAATCTTACTTTGTGCTTGCTTTTGCTTTTGTCAATTTCACAACATGAGTTCTAACTTAAGTCTCTCCATATTTGTCCCACCAGTTCCTAACTCTGATTCCATTCTAAATTAATTAATTTAGCAGCAAAATATTACTGGCAAATAAAATAAACTGAATTTTTTTTTTTTTTAATAAAAATGTTCTAGCATTAATCGCCGTACAAATTTCGTTGTGAGACTATGATTGATAAAGCTGTTTATGGTTAGAATTTTTATTGAAATAATTATTATTAAGGTGTGAAATATGTTTATGTATATATATATATATACATATACACATATGTGTACATATATATAAAAAAAAAAAAAATACGTTTATCAAAAATGTTTTGATGTTGGATGATATTAATGGATGACAGTTATGAAGCATTTACTAATAAGTATGTATATGGGGTAACAGAGACACCGTAAGCTTGCCTTGTTTGATCTAATCTGACGAGAAATATTAAACTTTGAAAACGTATAGATAATCAATGGATCATATTCAACAAGTACACCAGATCTAAGTAGAGACAACCACATGGGATAAACTTTTTTGGTAAAACAATCAAACCGTTAATATTTAAAATTTAATTATTTTTTCAAATCCAACGGTTGCAAATTAGAGAACCCAAATTTAACCTAAATCTATCATCTCTGATCTCTTCATTCTCTCGACTCTCGTCTCAGTCTCCACCATCCCCCTCGCCTCCTATCTCTGTTGCCGTTCCCACCACTCCTCCAGTGTCCCCAACAGCAACCACCACCGCAGCAACCACACACATCGACGCCTGGCTGAAGCTGAACGGCTCGTGCCCGGTTTCCAGGAACTTGCCGCTGCCAATCCCGCTGTCCACGCCGCTTTCGGAGGT
>NC_081543.1:29506996-29534840 GCF_901000735.1 Corylus avellana | reverse complement strand
TATGTTTTAGAATAAGATTCAAATCAATCTGAGATTAAAATAGCCAATCTTAAAACAATTAATTTGAATGTAAAATGTTATCTGAATAGGTCTGCCAACTTCATATCAAATTTTGTTGCATCTGTATATTACAAGTCTTTACGTTCATGCATAGAAAGTGGTGCCTAGGAATAAAGGGTGAAGCTTAGTTTGCTTATGACCCCATCATTAACTATTGAACAGCTTAGTTTCATGAATAGATCGATCATACAAAGTTTCAACCTCGGTCACATTAACTGCAAGAATGTAAGGCATACAGATTCATTTAACTAGTAAAACCCAGAAAGGAGATTCCAGCCTGGGAATATTAAGTAAATGAAAAGTGAATGAAGCTTACATCTCCTTTGAGAGGCGATAACAGCCGGATCTTCGCCCTTAATTTGCTGCTTCATGCAAATGCATCCCATTGTAAAGCCCTTGATGTTAACAAAAAGGCTTTATTTTCTACAATAATAAATATGGTATGTCATAACTTTGATCAAATACAAGAATCTGCACATTAACCATTCTTTGGAAAATAGACCTCAGAGGAGGAGCATATGTGAGAGTGCTCTACCTCTGTTGTGGTTTTGGTTCTATTCACCAAGTACCTAAAAAGTATTATAAAGGTACCAAACCTTTTGAAACTGAAGTAGGAAATCTCTTTGAGTCTGCATGACTCTTTATTTTGATTGTTTTGGTGGGCACTGGAAAAAGGCTGCACCAGTGACTGCTGTTCAATGCAAGTAGCATCATGAGGTACATGTGTCCACGTTGAGAGAAATGCGTGACTGCCTGGAATTTAATGATGCCAAACCCATCAGGACCAATGCCATTCTACAGTAAAAAAAATCATCCATAACATCCTCTTTGCATAAAGCAAATAGGAACCTTAGCAGGTTCTCTGAACAAATCAAGGAATAATACGACTTTGAAGCATCATTTTTCATGCACGAAATTCTCGAATTGTTGGAGCCCTTAACTTGTAACTGAGGAAGGAAATGGCATAATCTTTTGCGATATTCCAAAAATTAGTCCAGACTAGAGCATTAATAACACTCTGACATCTATATTCTCTCCTGTTTAAAGAGAATCCACCTGATTGACAGATAGTTGGAAAAGAACATTAAAGCTGGAAACTTGATTTCTTGCATCTTATCACTTGAAATCTTGCAACACTAACTCACAATATTTCATCCTTTCATATCATTTTCATTCTCTGCAAATAGAAATTTTAATAGTGATTTATTAAAATGCCACGGAGTGTAAGAGTTTAATCAAATTATAAAGTTACTGGCTTGACCCATGATGACAACCAGAAAAAAAAAAAAAAATGACGATAACAGGACAAAAATAATTGACAACCTTTAGCACGTAGCAACATAAAAATTTACATTTTATCGTTGGAAATATCCCAATTAAATACTCTAATCATCAAGAAATGAAACTTACAAAGATGTCTTGTCTCACAACAACACAGCATGCTCCATGAGTGGGAATTTGAGTTCAACGAGCATTTGAATCTCTAATTGGAATTAATATAAATTCATGCAATAATCACCAATCTTCACTAACATGTTTCTTATATTATAAGACGATTGCATTTCAAAAAATTTAGATGCAAGCATTTGATTAACATTGAGGAAGATGATATACAGATTAATAGATAGATAATTGGGGGCCACCAATTGAAGATTTTCTTGAGAAAGAAGGGGCTAATCTGACAGTACAGATGGTTATAGTCCAACCTGAAAGGTAAACAAGTCTTGATGGACTTGAGGGGCCTGACGTTGACTGAAGCCCAAGTGAACACTTGATAAATGATATCACCATTAACATTAGGATAGTATGTGACCACATATAATAAACTATATATATCTATATAGTTTGGAATGATAATTTGGGTATGTTTATGTTTGCAAACTTGAAAGGGAGAAAGGAAAAAAGACGCATCCTTAGGGCATCCTTAGTAAATCCCATCATTTTAATGGTAGAACAAATTGCTTCGAAATCACTGAGAAAGTCATAAGGGTTTTCAATGCTAAGCCCTAGGAAAGAAGGTAAACTTTGTATAGTGCTGAGCTTAATTTCATAATGGGCTGCCGTAACCTCCGGCAGCCGGAGACATGTGGGAGTAGTGTAAGTGGTAGGGAGATAAAGATCTTGCAAAGCCACGTGGTTAGCTTCTCCCATGGTCTCAGTGAGATGCTCTTCTAGCAAATTAGAAGTCCTTTAGGATTTAATTTGTCTAAGAGTGTGTTTAATTTCAAGGTCACAAGGAATTAATGGAAAAGACAAAGAATGGCGACCTAGCATAAAAAAATAAAATAAAATAAAATAAAAAGTAAAAAGAAAAGAAAAACTAAGCTAAAACAGAAAAGTAAAGCTCACAAACGACCCTTAGATGCACCTAGGGTTTTGGATGCAGGCTGCTGCTAGTGCACTCGATCGCACGGCAAGGTGCGCTCGAGCGTACTGCCGCAGATGGGAGCAAGCATAGGAGGGGGGGGGGCTCAAGTGCTGCTAGCTTGATTCTTGCTGGAGTGCGTCCGTGCGCTCGATCGCATGTGATCTGTGCTCGATCGCAGTCACAGAGAAGGCAGCTATGAACCTGTTTGCAAATTCTAAAAAAAATAAAAACAGAATTAAAGTTAGCAACTTAAAACAGAAAAATAAATTACTAAGCTAAAATCAATCCGTAAATTTAGATAATGAAACCGTTGAGCAGTCCCCAAAAATTGATGTATATATATGTGTGTGTGTGTGTATGAAAAACCTATATACGACTTCAAACGACACCAATAAGGGACTTGTATAGGCGTATGCAAATAATACGCGGAATTAAAAATTAAACAATCATACAACCAAAATATGTAGAACAATAGATCACAGAGACACAAATATTTTGGTTACGAAGAGGAACCTCACTATAAAATAATAAGAATTACAAGAAGTTCACACTTACAAAACCTTTGCAATTAACACTCCCTTGCATAAGACAAGGGACCCACTTGACTTCTATCATAGTAGCCATTTCCAAAACATCTGGCACAATCCTTTTACTTGATCTTCTTTACCGGAACTTCAGTAGACTTCGATTGTATATGATCTGTGATGAAAACACAACCTTTAACTCTAAGAGAGATTAACCCTAACGCTCAATATCTTAAACGCTCTCTTAGCACATGGAATTCTTAGGTGGAATTCCTTACAATTTCGTGCATAACAGCTCTCTATATATAGACTGCAAGAAAACCTAGTACTAGTTAAAATTGGAAGAAAAGCTAGTTCTAGTTGGAACAAGATTCATCCAAATTTTCTTCCTTATCTTGCGAGGCGATTTTGGCATAGTTAACTTTTGAATTTTGAAAATCTTATTTTACAAAGATTTGTATAATTTTGTGTTAGCTTTCCAATGCCGCTGGTTTGACCTCAATCTGATTCTCGAGCCAAAAGTTATTGTCCGAATACTGATACATGTGCAGGATGTAAAATTTAATCATATCATATAGGTTTTCTATTATGATTGGTTAAACTTAACCACATCTTCTAGGTCTTCTCTTGACACAACACCTCGTATATATGCACTGCTGACGGGATTGCAGATGAATTAATTTTGTCACTGAATTTAGCAATTCAAAACCTAACAACATATATATATATATATATATATATATATATATATATATACACTATTATATATATATATATATATATATATATATATATATGATTCAATCTTAGAATTCAATATTATGTGAAGAGACCAAAACCCATCTGTTTAATAAGAAGAAGATACTTTTTCTGCGCTCTAATTTCATCAAACACAAACCATAATTAAGTAAAAAAAAAGAAACCCCAATACCTATCTATCCAAAAATATCTACTCGTTTTTCTGGGCAAGCAAACAAACACATCAAACGGCAAAACCCCAAACCACCCACCACCCAAGAAGAAACGGAGAAAAAAAAAAAACCCAAAAAGAAAAGAAAACCCCACAAATCACCTCCAACGGCTATTACATCAGCAAAACATTTTTAATAAACATATATATATATCCACACCCATATTTAATAGCTCTTATTCTTTTGAGAGGAATCTTACTTTTGTGCTTGCTTTTGCTTTTGTCAATTTCACAACATGAGTTCTAACTTAAGTCTCTCCATATTTGTCCCACCAGTTCCTAACTCTGATTCCATTCTAAATTAATTAATTTAGCAGCAAAATATTACTGGCAAATAAAATAAACTGAATTTTTTTTTTTTAATAAAAATGTTCTAGCATTAATCGCCGTACAAATTTCGTTGTGAGACTATGATTGATAAAGCTGTTTATGGTTAGAATTTTTATGGAAATAATTATTATTAAGGTTTGAAATATGTTTATGTATATATATATACATATATGTACACATATATGTACATATACACATATGTGTACATATATATATAAAAAAAAAAAAAAAATACGTTTATCAAAAATGTTTTGATGTTGGATGATATTAATGGATGACAACTATGAAGTATTTACTAATAAGTATGTATATGGGGTAACAGAGACACCGTAAGCTTGCCTTGTTTGATCTAATCTGACGAGAAATATTAAACTTTGAAAACGTATAGATAATCAATGGATCATATTCAACAAGTACACCAGATCTAAGTAGAGACAACCACATGGGATAAACTTTTTTGGTAAAACAATCAAACCGTTAATATTTAAAATTTAATTATTTTTTCAAATCCAACGGTTGCAAATTAGAGAACCCAAATTTAACCTAAATCTATCATCTCTGATCTCTTCATTCTCTCGACTCTCGTCTCAGTCTCCACCATCCCCCTCGCCTCCTATCTCTGTTGCCGTTCCCACCACTCCTCCAGTGTCCCCAACAGCAACCACCACCGCAGCAACCACACACATCGACGCCTGGCTGAAGCTGAACGGCTCGTGCCCGGTTTCCAGGAACTTGCCGCTGCCAATCCCGCTGTCCACGCCGCTTTCGGAGGTCGTTTCACTCTCGCAGTACGCCGCGGATCGGAGGCGGAGGAGGTGATAAGATTTGTGGGTTTTTCTTTTCTTTTTGGGTTTTTTTTTATTCTCCGTTTCTTATTGGGTGGTGGGTGGTTTGGGGTTTTGCCGTTTGATGTGTTTGTTTGGTTGCCCAGAAAACTGTGTAAATATTTTTGGATAGATAGGTATTGGGGTTTCTGTTTTTTACTGAATTATGGTTTGTGTTTGATGAAATTAGAGCAGAAAAAAGTATCTTCGTCTTATTAAACAGATGGGTGTTGGTCTTTCACATAATATTGAATTCTAGGATTGAATCATTTTTGCCAAATGCATGTACATATACATCCCAAAATTAATCGAGCTCGAACTGGGTTCCAACCCTATCGAGCGGAGCTCGAGCAACATTTCTAGGCTCGTGTCGAGCTCGAGCCTGGCCTCAAAGTAAACGTTACACCCCTTCTTGGTTTACTAGAGCAATAGGAAATGATCTTGATAGAAGAGGATATCTGGGGTTTATGTATTTTTAGTATTTGGATATACAGTTAATGGTCTACTTGAATTCACTCTTGCCCAGAAGCTCTAAGCGTTCATTATTGTTTAAATTTTCAATAGAACATTGTCTTTGAATGCTTTTTTTTGACTCAGTTTCAGATAATAACTAGATTATTTTCCCGTTGTTAGTAGGTTCTAAATCACATTTTTGGATAAAATTTGTTGAAATGGGTGATGGCAAATCTCCTCCTGGGTCTCCTAAAGAAAACCCGGATAACGATTTGGATGCAAACCCTCTTACCAAGGATGATAGCTCATTGGAGACCATAGTACGGAAATTCCAAGACACGTCCCTCAAGAGGCATAAGTTTTGGGAAACCCAACCTGTTGGGCAGTTCAAGGATGTCGGTGACACGAGTGTACCAGAAGGCCCTATTGAGCCCCCGGCACCGTTATCAGAAGTCAAACAAGAACCGTATAATCTGCCGAGTCCCTATGAATGGACCACATGTGACATGGACTCCGAGGAGACTTGCACTGAGGTTTACAATTTGTTGAAGAATAATTATGTTGAGGATGATGAGAGCATGTTTAGATTCAATTATTCCAAGGAGTTTCTTAGGTGGGCACTGCATCCTCCTGGTTATTACAAAAGTTGGCACATTGGTGTTCGTGCCAAATCTTCAAAGAAGCTGGTTGCTTTTATTACTGGCGTCCCTGCTAGAATCCGGGTCCGGGATGTGGTTGTGAGAATGGCTGAGATTAATTTCTTGTGTGTTCACAAGAAGCTTAGATCAAAGAGACTTGCACCTGTTATGATCAAGGAAGTCACTCGGAGGGTCCACTTGGAGAATATTTGGCAAGCAGCTTATACAGCTGGAGTGGTTCTTCCAACACCAATAACAACTTGCCAGTATTGGCATAGGTCTTTGAACCCAAAGAAACTTATTGATGTTGGGTTTTCGAGGCTTGGCGCAAGGATGACAATGAGCCGAACCATGAAACTTTACAAATTACCGGATTCACCGGCTACCCCTGGATTCAGAAAAATGGAACTTCGAGATGTCCCTGCTGTTACTCGGTTGCTTAGGGACTATTTGAGCCAGTTTGTTGTTGCACCTGATTTTGACGAAAATGATGTGGAGCATTGGCTTCTCCCACATGAGAACGTGGTTGATAGTTACTTGGTAGAGAGCCCAAAGACTCATGAAATCACTGACTTCTGCAGCTTCTACACACTTCCTTCGTCTATCCTTGGCAATCAGACTTACTCGACTTTGAAAGCTGCTTATTCTTACTATAATGTCTCCTCGAAGACTCCATTGCTTCAATTAATGAATGATGCTCTTATTGTAGCGAAACAGAAGGATTTTGATGTCTTCAATGCGTTGGATGTCATGCAGAACGAGTGTTTCCTGAAAGAACTGAAATTTGGACCTGGAGATGGGCAACTTCATTACTATCTTTATAACTACCGGACAAGGCATGCATTGAAGCCATCTGAACTTGGTCTTGTGCTTTTGTAGTTTGATATTTTCCAGTGTTGGTTTTTGGTTTTGTTCGCCGGATCTTTAATAACACAGTTTTGTTGGCAATGCATATTGTTCATGACTTTATTGAAAGGAAAAAGAAGTTTTCTGGATTGAATTTTGTTGAGATATTGCATGTCTTCTCATTCCGTTTTTCACTTTTTGTTTTCATCTTATCGACCTCCTCTCCCTACATGTATCTGCAGTTCATTCTGTAGGCAGCATGAACTCAAGGTTCACATTGAGTAAAGCTGATTGCCTTTGAGTTACTTCTCTTTATGTGCCACCACAGTATCTCCTTGCATACTTGATTATTGTCACAGATGATATTTAATTTTAGTTCTAGCTCATATGATCTCTTTCAGTTCCTTTGGTTCCTCATTCCAAATGTGTTTTTATAACTTGCTTTTGGCATCTATCTGATATTATGACTAATTGAGTTATGGCAAGCAAATATGAAAGGTTGCTCCACGGCAAAATTAATTTATTATTGTTAGATTTTTTGTTTTGCAAGTTATTGCTAGATGTTTGAGTAGAACTGGTAGCTTTTTTATTATTTTGGTCTTATTAAAAGAGCATATTATTAGCTCCCAGGAGGTACTCGGACTGAATATATATCATAACAAAAGTTTTAAATTTGTCTATGTGATTCGCCCCAATAAAATATTTTGTATTGAATCTCATTTATTAAATAAGAGTTTGAGTCGCATATGAGAGAGATTGTTAATTAAACGATTCAATTCAATTTTTTTTATCGGTCTAACTTTTTCCTATAAAGGCAACTTTAAAATGGAAATTGAGATTAAATTCCAATTTTCAAGTCCCATTAGCTTATGTCAACCAAATAGATGGACAAGGAAACATAGGAAGCATCATCAATGTTTCTTGTAATTGTCCTTGTCCTTTGGTATAGCGATTAACGATTGCCTCAAGGCTTACACCAGCAGCCAATCAAATGGCTGCCTCTATTGCCACTCAATGGATCTGAGGTTGTGTGGGTGAATGCTGGGTTTTGGCATAGATCCCATATATATATATATATATATATAACAAGGTAAATTATATGAATATCTTTATCAATTCAATATGTTCTTACTTATTTCACATTGATTGTTGTTAGAGATATTATAATTTTTACTATAATTTTTTTATAAATTTATATGATAGTACATATATCATTTATTATGTCAGTCATTAAATAATTAAATTTATTTATAATTTTTTTTTTAATTTTTTTTTTTTATTATTATTTTACCATTAATATACAACACATGTAAATTTCTAACAAAATTATAGCAAAAACTGTACCAACAAGCATTTTCCTTTCACATTTGGGTATTTGTTTATGCATGTGTGCTTAGAGCATCTCCAATAGTAGTGACTATTTTAACTACTCAATATATATATATTTCAGTACAAATTTTAACAGATTATTTTTTTAATTATTTTTTTTAAAAAATATTTTTATTGAAAAGATGGTGAGAGAGAAAAGAGGGAAAGAGAAGGAAGAAAGAAAAGAATAAAAAGGTGACCCGAGGTGGAGAGCGATTGAAACGATGGCGTTGTGGATGGCATGTTCAGTAGCTCCGACAAGTTCCTTTTTTTTTAATTTTAATTTTAATTTTTAATTAATATATGGACACCTCTCGATTTTTTAATGGTGCTGACGTGGCTTTCCATCAAATTTTGGACGGAATTTAAACAGAGTTACCTCTTGTGATAAAAAACTAAACCATAGGGGTAAAAAATAAAGCTGTTAAACCACAGGGGGCAAAAATGTATTTAACCCTTTAATTTATGTGGAGTAAATTAAAGGTAAAATACATTTTTAGTACCTAGGTTTTCACTTTTTAATTTTTTCAATTAATTAAAAGTGAGTTTGACATTGCGATTTTGTATACTAAAAGTGTGATTTTAAACTAAAATGAAAGATTTTGTAATGTTTGAAAGTACGGTTTTTTATATATATATTTGAAAACATAAAAAAATTGCAAAAAATTGCATTTTCAAATCCAAGGCAAAATAATATATTTTAAAAATCGTATACTATTTTAAAGGCTAAACTACGATTTTAATTGCCAAAATACGATTTTACTTAACTTTTCAATGTGTTTTAAAAATTTACGTTTTTAAATTGTACATTTTTAAATTGCTATTAATAAATCGTATTTTTACAGTTGTGAGCATTATAATTTCTTTCTTCATATTCAATGTACTAAACTTCCCACAACAATTGAGCAACACTGACTTGACAACTTTCAGACGCTCACCCTCCTCCCATGGGCACCTACCAAGAGTGGAGTGTTTTTTGGTTATATTTGTTCTCGTCATCATCGTGGTTTCCCCTACAAATGTGTCGAGTCTTAGTGTAGGAAAACCTTTGACTCTCAATGCAGTTCAATTCCAAAAACCCTACAACATGAAGGTCATCAGCACAACCTTTTCCTTCCTCCCCATTCTAATAGGACATGCAAAGCTTGTCCTAAGGATAACAACATGTATGTATTCGTATGCACCAATTGCGATTTCACCTTGGGAATCAGATGTTCAAATCTTCCACTGGTAGTGAGGCATAAATATGATACACATCTCCTCAAGCTCACCTACATTACTAAAGAAGATTCTGGAGAATATTATTGTCTAATTTGGAAAGGAGAAAGAGACCCAAACCACTGGTTCTATTACTGTGAAAAATGTGACTTTTTTGCTCACCCCGAATATATTATTGGGAACTATCCATGCATTACGATTAGAAGTACTTACAAAAGTGAATATCGTGAGCATCCTCTCACTTTTGTTCAGAAGACTGGAGACACTAGATGAGATGCTTGTAGAGATCATTTTGATGATGTGGCACTAGAATGCCCTCAGTGTAACTTTAGTGTTCATTCTCCAAGACCTTACTTCCCTGATTGTATGTGTAAACGAAGTGAACGGGGATGGTAGAGTGTTGTATATGTGAGAACGGGTTTCATGTGGAGCATCTTGGGCTTTAATCTTTTGATGAAGTTGGGCATTTGTTCTCTATTCTTTATTTTGCCATCTTGTCCTTCTTGAACCTCATTGAACGCTCAGCTCAGCTGGGCTGTTTGTATTGCTTTGTTATTTGGTTTGTTGTGTGTTTCTTTCTTGTGGGTCCTTGCTGATGGTCTCTTTCTTTGTATTTTGTTTCTTTTAATTCAATACTTGTTTATCCAAAAAACTAAAATTTACAGAATAATTTTGAGGGAGTAAATTATTTTAGAGACCAGTCTCTAAATGTTTTGTCCATTATTAGAATTTCAAATAACTCTTACAATTTAACATGAAAATCAATTAGGTCATGTTAGAGGTTATGGTACCTGCATAATAATTAAATAGACATAGTTGTGTATACATAAGCAGTGGCAGAGGCTTTTTATATTTGCCACAACCGATTCCTTCCAAGATCCTCTTAAATATGCAACTTTTTATATCATCTTTGAAGGAAAAATTGACACGAAAGGAAGCCACTCATTCTTTACAAGAGATGATGTAAGAATGACACCTAAAACGGCAACCTGAAGGTCCCATCTTCAAGTGGTCAATGACATCTTCTGCATTGCCCATTCACCTCAAGATATGATGGATGGACAAAGTCACAGCATATCAAGACTTGTAGTGCTGTTTCAAATCATACTTATTCTTTCCTCTTAGCCCAAACGATTACAAGAGTGAAGCCCATCAAAGACATTATTACAGTCTGCAAATCATATAGAAACATTATGGATATTACTCAAAATTATACAAGACAGACTATTGTGCAACCCCAGATGCAGCCTTATTCAAAAACAAAATGCGGGAGAAAATATTCTAGCACACGTATGGTAACATTCTAACAATTGGAGTAAGAAGGCATCATCTTCGGATAAACCACTTACTCCAAAAATTTAAGCCTATAGGAAGAGATAAATAAAATTATTTTATTAATACTTTAATACTCCCCCTTACGTTTGGGCTCAAACTCTTTTTTAATAGGCGAGGCCCAACATATGAAATATTTAATTGAAACAAAGGATGATTAATTGATGGAGTTAAGGTTCAAACTCATGGACCTCTAGCTTAAATCACCACTTGTCCAAAGAGAGAGAGAACTTCGAATATAATCTGGCCAAATTCTGTAAATCATCTGCCTGATTTTCTTATCATTTGATATGTGATATGATTCTATATTGGCTGTGAACGTATATCCAGTAAATAAAAAAACAGCAAGCAAAGGTTATTCTAGATAGGAAAACCAGAGTGAGTGTGAATCCATGACAATCAAACTATACAGGATGGAATTACTATATAGGGAGTTGATTTAATCTTATTCATATCAGGGGCAAAAAACCCTGCTTCTCCCAGTAAGAGAGAGATGATTTAACTGAATTCGTTTTTTGGAGGAAAAAAATAGGAGAAATTTGATACAAAAGCGATGGCATGAACTTACTGAGATTGCTGGAGGCACACCCACAAGTGGATCTTGGAAGAACCTATTTGCAAGTGCAAGGGCAAGAAGACTACTTTGCATTCCTGCAAAATCAAAAACATTATAGGATAGTGTTCTTTTGCAGATGCAGATGCAGAGTATTACAATGCTGTTAATGGCTAAAAGGTGGGACCTGTCTCATAGGATAGTGTTCTTTGCAGAGCTTTCACATCTGTTGCCTTATGGAAGACTAGACCAGAAAAGAAATAACCAGCTACAAATGCAGAAAAATGAAATGCAATAACGAGCAACAAAATTGTCACTCCAAAAGGAGATAAAACAGAATCAATGTTAAGGGCAAGTGGTGCTCCAACACAGAGAGCTGTTACCAAGACTGATAGTGGAGGCAAAATTGGCCGAATAGCATCACAGATCAGGGGAAAGAACCTGTAGACACAAATATAAGAGACAGGTAGGGACCACTAAAAGAGTTCAATATGTTATCAAGTTATATGGAGTTGTTATATCACCGATTCAATAGCAAGCCTGCAGCAATGGGCACAACTACGATCTGCGTAATGCTAGACATCATTCCTTTCACATCAACAGGCAATCTCTTTCCAATGAGCAAGAGTGATAACATTGGTGTGATGAATACTGCAGTAGCAGTAGACAATGATGTCATGATAATGCTTAGAGGGGCCATTAGTGGGTCTGTGAGAAAAGTAGCGTAGTTTGAGAGCTGGGCCCCACTAACACAAGATACCAACATAATCCCAGCACCTATTACATAGATTAAGAAAATGTTAACCCAGTGTCGGCAGGTTTTTGAAGGTGAGATTGATAATAGCTATCAAAAACGAAAGAACAATATATATATATATATATATATAGAGAGAGAGAGAGAGAGAGAGAGAGAGAATACTTACCTATGGAAGGTGGTAGACCACATAGTGTAGCTGAGATTGTGCCAAAAAGATATCCAAGAAGAGGCTTCACAACAAATTGGCCAACATAACCAGCAAAAATAGCTGCTGGTCTCTTGAATGCTTCAAGGAAATCATTTTCTCTGGAATTGACCCCAACTGCGAACATTAAAAACCCCAATGCCGGTGCATAGTACCTAGAAATAGAAAATTAAAAAAAATTAAAAAATAAAAAAAAAACATGAATTATAAGCATAAGCTTTGGATAAACATTGTAAATCTTTTCCTTTTCAGTTTTTGTTAGAAATCAACATTATGAACTAAGCCAAAATTAACTCCTATCCCTCACTGGTTTCACAAAAGTAACATAGCAAAAATAATGATGTATCTTCTTCATGTTCCATAGATAAAGACTGCGAAACTTATCCTACTTTAGAAAAGTAATTCAAGCAGATACATGCTTATATATAATTTTTGATGCATTTGTCGATGACTCATAACCTTAGAGAAATTAACACCTGCTTTCTCCACATTTTAGACAGTAAAGAAGATCAATATGCAAATGGCTCATCATTTTTCCTTGAGGTTGCTCTTTGATGCAACTTTTTACGTAATCAGGCACACATTGACCATCCAATTCATCTAAAGAGTGTTCAGTCACCTGGTGGTAAACCATGTAAAAGAAGGTGGGTAGACAAGAGCCAACAGCGTACTACCAAGGACTACATGAGGCAAAAGGGAATTTGATTCCCTCAATATTTTCACTATAGAAGAGTCCTTTTGCTTAGGCACCTGAAACAAGACATGCAGCAGTGTGATCAATATGGCATGAAATAACTCTGCAAGTGAGTTGTCTATATCAGACTAAAGGGTAAAAAGTCATATATTCCCTTGTTTCACAAACCAAATATCCTTATGTTACATGTATGCGTCTATTTAATACATTCATAATTGACAAAATTGTAGCAATCCACTGTATGGAAACAGTCAACCAACCAATAGAAGTATAATCAGGATAGGATTGAGCATGTTCTAAGTTCACCTCATGTAGGTCCTCATTTGAATAACGTAACTTAAGGTTGCTAAAAAGAGGATGGCTAAAATTGAAAAGCATGATGGCTCTGATTCATTATTTGACTTGCTTCAACCATCTCTTGACCCATAGAAGAAAACTATTAGTCTGGCCTTTGTCAACTAAGAAGGTGGAAAGGAGCAACAGCACTTATATTTGTCTTGCCAAAGTCGATGCAACATAGCTGAAGACTTGGTAACAATAATCAAAAGCGTCAATGTCTTCTAACCAAAAGAGAAAACAATAAACTCCGCAAAGTGTTTGAGAGAAATTCTCTGATTTGATATGTGATATCTAGGTTATCTTCTCCTTCTTTTTGCTTTAAGGAAAATCAAAAGTCCCACCATTAGATAGGAACCAAAACCATAAAAAAAAAAAAAAAAAAAAAATCTGCTACAATAATTGCAACATTGTTCGTGGTATTACAATATTCTGTGGTGCATTTGCGGTGCTACAACAGTCAGTGCCATTAAATAAAATTCCTTGTGCTGCTTTCCTACAACAAATTTGGCATTACCGTTCTTGTCCAACATTAGATTTTCTCTAATCCGTCCTATATCAATTTGACTCATACCTGATTTATGTTCTTATCTTTCCCTGAAATCCAAATTGTAAAAACCCCAAACCGCTCATCTATCAAATAGCTACCCAAGAATTCAATTTTACCATTGGATTACATTTTCTCCCTATAGCCTTTGTACTAGCAGAACATGAAAAAGAATGGATATTAAGAGTTATCTATAAAATATTCAAATTTCAGTCTTTTCACATTTTAAAAATATACAAAAGATAATGAGCATATGGATTAAATAGTAAAAGATACGTCATTCATATGAAATTTGGTGTGCATGTTGAGTGAACAGAATGTGTAACCCAAAATATTAATCTAATTGATAGTACACCTCTGGTCAATTAGACCCTTCAGAAACTTTTCATGGGATGAGTATTTTGACAAACCCTCATTGGAGTTACGGAGTACATGCTCCCTATAATATTTATGCTCCACAAATATCAAGATTATCAAACATATTCAAAAAAAAAATTTTGGTAGTTCAAAAATACACAAAGTACTTGAATTTATGCAATTGACATGACTTTGGTGTGCATCTAACCGTGGAATTGTCAAGATATTAATTTGTTTAAAAGTTACTAAACAGCATAAAATTAATGAAAAAAATTAAACCAGATATAAGTTGAATGTAACCTATACACACACACATACACACATACTGACATACACAATGTAAAGGTACATTTTCACTATTTGAACACCAAGATCAAGGCTCCAATGCACAGCCTTTCTTTAAACACAACCCATATAACACTTTAAAAATTAAAATTGTACACACCTGAGCTGACCCGGATTCACCATTTGGGCCCGGAACCGGTTCCGGAGTATCGGAAAACTTATCAGGTACACAGCTGCTGACCAACAGCCTTGTACTCCAATCTGTCATTGAAACAATATGCACACTAAAACATCCAAATACATAAAACACAAACATCAAAAATTAAGAAAACGAAAATAACATCAAACCCCACGTGGGAAATCCAAGGCAGAGCGAAATGGAAACCCCAGAGACCGCGAGAAAGACAGAGTTGGCGACGAGGGTGGTGAGCGATTTCGCGGCCAAATTGGGTGCTGGAGTTTTCGTGTACCAGAGAGATTTTGAGAGTGGAGCTCCAAGAACTGTGGACAGTGGATCTGTAGCTGCTTGTTGATACTCAAATTCATTCTTAAGATCAAAATTTGGAAGAAAAAAATAGAATTTTTTTTTTCTGGTTTTGGGAAGAGAGGTGTTTACCAGCTTGTCACTGTTAACAGTGGAATCGAATCCATTTATGCGCGTTTGTATATATATATAACGATAAATTCTTACTGGTATAAATATCAGTAAGAATTTGTCGTTATATCTGTGATTCTGTAGCTCCAGACGATAAAGGTCAACTACACGCTCGTTTCAGAGCGTGTGTGAGATCTTCAACATGTGACATGTAGGTAATTATATTAACGATGTCACTGAAAATAATAATTATTATTATTACCATTGAAATTTGATTTTAATTATTACTATGTTTGTTATTTCCTTTTTTGGTATGTTTGATACGGATCCGGCATATATGCTCTTGTTTTACCTGCAGCAAACAAAACAATAACATATGAGTTAGTAAAATTTAGGTTTGGGATTTCGGTTTTAATTAGTACGATTTTAAAAATTATATTTTAAAAATTTGTGTTTTTGAAATCGCAAAGACTTTTGATAAAACATATTAAAAATTACATTTTTATCAAATATTTGTTATGCGAAATCGTGCTTTTGGTTTAAATTTGCGTTTTTTCAAATAAGAACCCTCTCCCCTAGCTTGCTATAGAAATCGCGAATTTTTTTTCTTATTTTATATTATGTGCTTTTAAAATCGCAATGGCAAACGTCTTATGTTTTGTAATCTCTTTTAAAAATACAAATTATTTTTAAGAAATCGCAATTTCAAACGCACCCTAAATCATTCCACAGTTTAACTACAGTACATAAGGCGAATTTGTTAGATAATACTTTTTAATAAGTATTTGTTGTTAGAGGGCTTGTCCCACACCCACCAAAGAACACGGGATGTTTGAGTTTATAAGCATTACGAGTCATTTTTTTGTCGGCAATTGTTAGGATTACTCCCCTTTAAGATTTAATAAAGAAACTTAACAGATTAGTGACATTGCAAAAAAAATTAAAAGTTTGATAATTATACATAAATAAACCATAATATAATTGAGAGTCAAATCTTAAAATAAAAAATAAAAGTAATCAGTGGGTTTGAATACTTTATACCAACCATTTGATTTAATGGGTTAAAATATTTCATAAAATAATATTCGCAATTTAATATCATACATTTGTCTAATACATAAGGTAATCATGCCAAATTCATCAACGCAATTTATATCTCTATTTTCTTTTAAAAAAAAAGTTTCGAGTAGATTTGTTTTGTTACAAAGTCTATATATATATATCAAGTTTAGAAGGAAGGAAGATTAACGTAATTTTCAAGTTTAGTTATGCCTTCACTTGTCGTTGCTGTCGCTTTGAATTGTTTCCCATTCTTTGAATTCTTTACTCTTCATCTGCCCAAACGAAAGGAAATGTGCGTTGACAAATAAGAATAATAATTGGCTAACTAGTGCCAATTGCCTACTCAATCCAACCATGACTATTGTCATGTGATGTTTAAAATTATAATAATAAAATTAATATGGGGATAATTCCCGCAATTTAGTTGTTTGAATCACAAGCAATTACAAGATTATCTAGCTCACACTAAATCAAATAAAAGTTAAATTTGAAGAGAAAAATTCAATTTATCAAATTTAGAGGACCACTTTTAAAATGAGTCAAACATAAAACTTTTTAGACATTTGTCTACTTTAATTAAACATTATTATTTTATTAGTTTTAAACCAATCGAAACATAGGAGGGCAAACAATAAGCTTAAAAAAATATATAACTTTAGCATTTCCCATCCTCTCTTCCAATCGGAAGAGAGGATGGTAAATGCTTTAAGCTGACATTAAGTCTAAGGGCCTGTTTGGAATTGCGTTTGAGAGCCCTAAAAGTGCTTTGAACACTCACTTGTTTGGTAACAAAATTAAAAGGGCTTTTAAGGATTCAAAAAACCTAAAAATGGTCAAAAAACACTTTTGGCAAAAACTTAAAAATGAAACTTTTGTCTAAAAATTTTTTTTGACTTAAAAGCTCTATTTCTCAAACTCAATCCCAAACAGACCCTAAGACTGACAACTGGACTAACCCATTTTCATAGAATGCGCCACATGTTATTCCTGCTCTGCCCTAGGGGTTGTAGACACTCACAATTTAAACATATGATCTCAATCTAAAAAGGTCTTTTTCCCGAGTCACCGCGTGTTTTCAAGCAAAAAACTCATTGTTTTTATCTTTAAAAATTAATTTTAAGTTACTTTTGAACCTTTTACAGAAAATACTTGTTCATTTTAACTTTTAAGGGGATTAGGATCCTCTTTTTCCTATCTTGTAAGATACCAACATATTATTTTCCTAATAATGATAAAATTTATTATTTCAATCATTTTTATATAATGAAATAAATAAATTTATCAATAAATTTGTATATGTTGGAACTAATAACTCATATTAATACTAGTAGAAGGTCAAGTAGACAGGAGTGGAATGAACATTGTGATATCGACGTTTACGGAGCGGGTCCCCACAATACGGTATGGGGTATTTTGAAAATTTCTTTTAATACATCCGTACAAGTATATGTTGGAACTAGTAACTCATATTAATACTAATGGAAGGCTAAGTACACAGGTGTGGAGTGAACGTTGTGATAGCGACGTTCACAGAGTGGGTCCCCGCAGTACGATATGGGATATTTTGAAATTTTTTTTTAATACGTCGGTACAAGTAGGGTTTAGTATTTTTTCTATATATATATATATATATATATATATATATATTATGATGTAATCCTGAATCATTAAGAGAAAAATACCATTGTCTTTCTGTGGACGTAAGTAAATTTTCAAACTACGTTAAATCTGTGTCTCGACTCTCTCTCTTTTTAATCTATATTGTTCGTCAATTATTGTGCATAATAACAACAGTATATAACCTCCGTGAGTTTATAAATCTAATAATTAAAATAATAATTTGCAACATATTTCTTATTTGCCAATCACAATGGATACCCGTTGCTTTGTCACAATTCACAAACATCACCCACATGTCGGTTCAAGAAGTTTCTCTCCATCTCTGTCAAAAAAAACCAAAGAAACGTCACGTCAGGTGATCTGTCTGACTTAACGACTTGTTAACGTTAACGTTAACGTTAACGAAACCAATAAAGAACGAGTCAACCGGGTCAACTCGGTAACTCAGTGTGAGAACAAAGAAAAAGAAAATGGAAAAGCAGCGAGCATTGACGGTGAAGCCAAGATAAAAGCCCCAATGACGCAAAACCCCACTACCGCAAGTCATCACAACTGTCTCTCACCAGCAACCATCTCAATATATTTATTATTATATTTTATTACAATATCTTAAATATTTGATTAAAATTTAAAATCTTAAAGTAATAAAATGTTTGTAGCGGGAAAGAATGTAATAAAAAAAAAAACTAAAAAACTTTCATTTTCTAGCTTGATAAATGATTTTTTTTTTTGTAAGTTTTTTCTAACTTTTAGAGAAAATGTAGAAATAAGGGGCTAACTATGAATGCTCACACTCTATGCCAAATTGGCAATGTCATGATTTTCTAAGTGTTGAAATATTTATAAATATGAAAGATAAAGAAAAGAGAGTAGAAGCGAAGATATACATATGAGTTACATCTTGTATATTTATTATATGAACTAATATTACATCTCATAATTATCTCGCAATGCTAATTTGGTAGTTTCAACCCACCCTTAAAATCAATTATTGGTAAAAAAAAAAAAGTGGTATATATAAAGAGAAATGCTATGTGCTCTCATAATCATGATCATCATCTGTATATTATTTTATAAAACCATCTCGACCTAGTTTTTAAAAAATAAAATCTACCTGAAATCAAGAGAATACTTAAATAGTATTTCTCATATGAGCCATTTCAAAATAAAATAAAATAAAAAGAATATGATCAATTTTTTTGGTCTAGATTAAATTTTATAGCTTTAATAATGTAGTGCTTTAAAAATTTGTAGAAAATAACTTGAGATGATATATATCATTAGAAAGTAGCTCTTAATCCAATGGAAAAGATCCTGATCCTCTTTAATCATTGTAGATATTAGGAAGTCTATTACGTTTTCTTAGGATATTTTATCATATATATATTTTTAATTTAAATTTTTTATCATATTAATATTTGTCTTTGTTAGCAGTTTAATAAGAAAATCTCAATTATTAAATTAAAAAGCAATCCGTTGCTTAATGTCAATATCGTAATTTTAAAATCCTTTAAGCAATGTGTGCTTTTGGAGTATTTTACGTTTGGTTATTGTTTCATCCATAACCCCCTTCGCATCGCATCTACCGGTCTCCCTTGGCTTCGCATCTCTCTCCGGTTGTCCCGCAATAGTTTCCACATTGCGCGCAGCTAGGGTTTGCGATTTTCCAAAACATCGAGATTTCCTACTCTCACCGTAGGAGGGTCTCGGTGCCACCGATTTCTGGGGCTCTATGACGATGTTTAGCGAGGAAGATGGTGGTGGTGGCGGTGAGGTGGTGCCGGAGCTCAGTCTGAGACTTGGGGGCGACGGTGACAATGGAGGCTACGTGAAATTGGGTCCGGGTCCGCGCGATTGCGATGCCGTGGAAGGGCTTGGTGGGGTTCGGGAAGAGCCTTTGTCGCCGAGAAATCGAGCAGGAGGGTGTTTGTGGAACTTTGTCAAGTTGGTGCTGCTGGGTGTGTTCTTGGGGCTGTTGGCTGCGGTTTGTATCAAATGGGTCGGGCCCTTTTTCATGGATAAGGTCGGTTTTCGATGTGAATTTGGTTGATTTTTTTGTGTTTGTGGTTGTGCATGTGTGTGTGTGTGTGTTAGAGTTGGTACTTCGGGTTTTGCATAATGGGTCTTTGTTGAATTGACATTTAATTGGGGTTTCCTCTTGGGCTGTTGGCTTCGGTAATGAGAAAAGTCGGACCCTTTTTCTTGGATGAGGTCGGTTTTGGGTGTGAATTTGATTGCTTTTTGTGGTTATGATTGTAGATGTATATGTTAGAGTTGATACTTGGGATTTTGCATGATGGGTCTTTGTTTAATTGACATTTGCTAGAGGTTTTGGACTGGTTTTTGTGGATTGAGTTGGCTGCGATTTGTATCAAATGGGTCGGACACTTTTTCATGAATAAGGTCAGTTTTCGAAGTGAATTTGATTCCTTTTTGTGGTTATGGTTATGCATGTGTGCGCGCTAGAATTGATACTTGGGGTTCTGCGTGAGGGGGTCTTTGTTGAATTGTCATTTGCTTGGGGTTTTGGGCTGGTTTTTGTGGGTTGAATCAAATATATTGGAAAAATGTTACTTTTCTCGTGCACTTGAATTTTCTTGCGTCAGTGACTGTCTAACATATATAAAGTATTTGTTAGTCATGAATGTGTAACTTCTAGTTATATGGGAATGCATGATCGTCTAAGTTCCTGGGAGAATCTTGTTGTAGTTTTGGTATTTGCGATTTTGTTGCTGGTCTGTGAGTTTGCTCTAGAAGCCTTGTACTTTTGTTGCAATTTGCTCTAAACAATGTGGACAGGGGAAGGGAAAAGGAACTTGGTATCTGTAAGACTATAATATTGGCAGTTTTGATGGGTAACTGTGTAGTAGATCTTTGGATTACAACTGGTAAGCTTGTTTTAGAATGTCATGTATGCGTACTGCAACTCTGGCAATGTTGATGGCCAAATCAATTATGTGTCAATTTAAGTCTCCTCCATTAGAAGATCTGGTTCCCTTTGAAATGTTGACAAGTGATTTAGTCTTATGGTTTTGGCCTGAGTAAGTTATAAAATCTCACTATTAGATACTTGATTTGATGTACCAAAGCTCATTTATCATATGATACTTCATTTACCTAAAGAAATGGATCCTTCAACACAAACTATTTGTTGTATTTAATCGGGCTTGTAGCTGATTAATATGTAGTGTAATATGCCATCTTCCAACACAAACCAGATGCTATACCAAATTCTGATAGATTAGGGTATCACTACTTTCTGATTCCAACAGATTTGTGAAAATGTGTTCATATATGTTGTGAATATGCTTGCAATATAAATGTTTTGCACCTTTTCCTATTCTGACTTATGAGATAATATTTTACAGGAGATTATTCCAATTATAAATTGGGAAACAACAACATTCAGTACTCCAGTTCTGGCTGTTCTGGTCGTTGCTTCTGTGGCATTATTCCCTACCGTACTTTTACCATCTTCACCCTCTATGTGGGTTGCCGGCATGACTTTTGGTTATGGCTACGGATTTTTACTAATCATGTCAGGGGTGGCTGTGGGCGTTTCACTTCCATATTTCATTGGCTCTCTCTTTTATCATAAAATTCATGTGCGTACCTTGTGTAAAATATGCCCTTTTTCTCTCTCTCTCTCTCTCTCTCTCTCTGCGTGTGTGCACGCGCATGCTACTGGGAGTTTCATGTGTATTGGCATCGTGGGCTTCTGGTATTTGTGTGTTTAACATTTCTTGATTCTTATACAGGGGTGGTTAGAGAAGTATCCAAAGAGAGCTTCCATTCTAAGATCAGCTGGTGAAGGAAATTGGTTTCATCAGTTTCGATCTGTAGCATTAATCAGGATTTCTCCTTTTCCTTATATCATATATAACTACTGCGCTGTGGCTACAAATGTTAAGTATGGTCCTTACATCTTGGGGTCCCTGGTGGGGATAGTGCCGGAAATATTTGTTGCAATCTATACGTAAAGACTCTCTCCCCCTCTCTCTCCCATCCATTTTATTTTTTCATTTTGATTATTACTATTCATGTCCTTATGCATGTATTTCTAGAATGCTTGCATATATTCTATGATTCCTTGGACAAAAAATTTGGCTGGTTGCTTTGTCCTGGGTTAGCTTGAGGATGGCCCATGGTGTAGTATTGAACTTCTATGGTGGTGGTGGTGACTTAGCGAACGATCCATGCATGCTCAAAGACCCATTGTCACACAATAGACAATAAGATTGTCTGAAACTAATATGTTGCTAGATACATTGATATTGGCAGTCTTTCAATATTATGTTCACTTTGGACAGCTGCGGTTGTTGGCTACTTTCTAACCCTCTCAGAGAAAAAGAGAGTTTTCTATTTCCACGTCAAATTGTCACTTTAGGTATCATTCAAAAACTGATCGTATCAATATGCAGGACTTTGTCAACTGAAAATCTTTAATTGTGGCTGGCTTTGAGTCTAAATCAAATGTATCAGATCTAAAAGTGTTTGTCAACTTGTCACTGATGGGCCCTTGGTACCTCTTGTTCTTCCTTTCGCTTCCTTCTCGAGTTAGGGCGATTTGTTCATCCCCTTGTATTCTGCTTAGGAAGAAAGAACTCCCTTCAACTTTTTTCTTCTCACAATAATCAGCACTCAGATCAATCTGTGTTGTCATCACCTTCAACTTGTTAGTCATACACAATCTTGTTCGTAGTTTTTGGGTGGTCATGACCAAACTTTGGTCAGCAAATGGAAAATGCATGGTGCCATAAGTTGTGAGAAATATTTCCTTCTCTTTCTCATTTCTGAACCCTTTTCCTATCTTGTTTTTATGGGAACTTTTCATTTTCACCAAACAAATGCTTTTACAACATGTGTTGTTAAATCAGTAATATAAGAAGCATGAGGGCATTCTGTGGGCAACAAAATATTTGGTGTCAATCTTTCCCATTTTCTTTATTCTTTTCCTAGCATTATGTTATTAACTAAACAAATTCTCAGTTGTTTGATGTTTTATTTTCTCTATATGGTGCAGTATTACTTCTATGCTTTCCTCATGTAGGCATAATACTAGTTAGTAAAGATGGGATGTAGATATACATTGTATGTATTTGACAGTCTCCTGACTCATGGTCACGTTGTTTCATCACAGAGGGATCCTTATTCGGACTTTGGCCGATGAGCGGCACTCCCTTTCAGCCCCACAAATCGTCTTCAACGTTGTTGGCTTCGCAGCCACTGTGGCCACCACTATTTTCTTCACACTGTACGCAAAAAGGCAGCTCGGCCATTTACAAACTGATGACGAGCAATTATTGCAGTAACTAGTAAGCTTCTGCTTTTAGTTTGGGTTGGGGGGAAACCATCTTCCACAAGCCAGTTCACTGTTCAGAATTGCAGGTGAAAACATGGTGCATGACTGGATGAGGTTTTATTTATTTAAAACGACTTCATCCATGGAAGTGGTTGATGTATATGATAAAATGGTGCTTCTCAGCTTGTGTAAAACAGTGGTAGGGGTGATGGAGAGGAAGCCAAGACAAACACAGCTAACATGATTGACATATGTGTTTTAACACCTGCACTTTTTTTTTTTTTCCTTAAAAAAAAAAATTGTCCTCTCTCAATCCTCAATTTGTATATGATTGGACAGGTTGCATTAAAGGGTTGAATTGGACTTGGACAACATTCTTCATTGTATAGTTAAATGTAACGTGTTGTTTGCTTGCTGTAGATGATGTATAATGTTCTGCAGAATTTTTTTTTTTTTTTATCTTTTTGGAGAGAGCTATGCGTAGATTTCATTAGTGCCCAGGCTACCTAAAGAACATGGTTTCGGATTTCAGCCCAGGCTACCTAAAATTTACTTAGGCACGTGGGTTTCATATTAACTGTGTCATATTATATTAACTGAGAATCTCTATCCCAAAGAACACATCAAAAGGAAAAGAAAAAGTGAAAAAGTAAAAATGGAAAAAATTCGGCCCTGCAAGGCTAGGTGTAAGAAAATCATCCAGCTATATGAAGCTCCTGATCTTGCTTAAATTGCATGTTATTTGGACAGTCTCGGAGAAGAGTTGCAAGATTCACTTGTTCTAAGTTGATGGGTGATAAAACTTCTCGAAGTGAATGGAGATTCTTCATCCGGGTCTTTAACCCTTTTCTTTGTGAGAATCGTCACACAATTTAGACAATCAATTATAAAGAATCTTTATTTCTTAATTACCCTGGTTTCCCAGCCAAAATTCAGATTCAACCTAACTACATAACAATGTAACATTAATTACCTTGATTTCCCAGTCAAAATTCAGATTCAACCTAACCACATAACAATGTAACATGGACTATCCATGGACTATCATCAGGTTTATTTTATCTAGAGAATAACTTATATAAGGAGGTTGCACAAAATGTGAGTTGTGAGCAACCAATCAGAAGTTGACATCTAAGCCAAACTTATCAAACTTAAGTTTTTTTAAAAAAACTTAACTACACTAGATTATATCACAATGAAATAAAAAAATTAATTGTTTATAAAAAATTATAAAAAAATAAAAAAATAAAAAGAATTGAAGGGTCTCCCACTTGGGGTGGCTGCCGGCCACCCCTACTCCTAGGGGTGGCGGCGCGGCCACTCCCATGGCCTGTGGGTGGCTCGCCGGCCACCCCCATCCCATGGGGGTGGCTCGCCGCCCACTCCCATAGCGGCCACCCCTAGACCTAGGGTGGGCAGTATAAGTATAATGAAATTAACTGATGTGTCAGCTTTTTATTGGTGGCACAAAAGTCACCTTTTGTGCAATAGGTGCACCCAAGTCGCTCTCCTTTATCTATCACAATGCAAAACAACCCCTTTTTTAAAAAAATAACTAAAAATGAAACAATTAGGAGTATGAAATATGTTTTGATAAGAATTTTCATAAAACGAAATCTATCAGTCACAAGGCCCAGATGGCCCATTAGATTTTTATTGGGCCATAAGGCACAGTAGCTTTTTTTTATTTTTTATTTATTTATTTATTTTTATTCAAAGTGGGGGAGGGAAAAAAGAAATTACAAGAACAAAAATGAAAACGACATAGAAATCCTAGTAACAATCGGGAATGAGTCAAATAAATGACTCGGCCCATCAAGCTAACCAATACGGCCAAAAGAGTCTGTTATAAACGACCAATAAGGCACATTAGCTTGATTAGACAGCATGATATCTGATATTCAATAGGGGTGTCAAAAATTATCGGGAAACCGGAACCGAAACCTAAAAACCGAAAAACCGAAAACCGGGGACTCAGTTCCGGTTCCTGTTTGAAAAATTCAAAAAACCGGGTACCCCGGTTCCGGTACCCAGTTTTTACCATGAATACCGAAACCGGGTTTATATTTTATTAAATAATATTTATATATTATTATATTATATATATTATTTTTTTAAAAAAAAAATTTTACGCTTAGATTTAGGTCTCCCATCTCCAGTTCTCACTTCTCCCCTAAGTCCCCTTCATCTTCTTTTCTCACATCACACCGCAAGCCCCTCCTCTTCTCCATTTTCTCCTCTAGTCCTTTTCTTCATTTCACTTCTCCATTTTTACTTTTTATTGTTTTAATGTTTTCTTTATGTACCTAAGTTAAAATGATTTTTAGGGTATTTTAAAAAATTGAATTTTTACTTCTAAGGCCCATATAGGCAAAAACATTGATTTTTTTAGGATTTTGGGCTTTTTTAGGTTTATTTTTTAATTATTTGGAACAATCACAACAAAGTCTCTTTAATTTAGACAAAAAGACTAATAAATTTTATTTTATTTTTTAAAAAAAATGAGCTAACTTATGAAAAAAAATGGGCTTATTTTAGGTATTGGACCTAAAATAAGCCCAAAAACTAATTTATTCAAAAATCGGTTACCGGACCGGGTAAAACCAGAACCGGCCGGTAACAGGGACCGGTCCGGTTCCGGTTTCCCAAAACCGAGAACCGGGGTACCCCGGTTCCGGTTCCGATTTTGGCCCAAAACCGAGAAATCGAACCGGGTTGATACCCCTAATATTCAGGTTGGGCTTCACATGATCGGCCTTTTCCATTTCGGCTTTAGTAATTGGCTTTTCACTGTTTGAGAAATAAGTAGGAAACAATTTGATAATAGTTTTGAAAAGCCCCCTTTTTTTTTTCATGAAAAAAAGCTTTGATGTGATATAAATATGAGAAGTGTTTTTAAATGAAGTCTAAATTTAAAAAGTGTTTGTTTAGATTTTTTAATGATATAAATAAAGAAAAAAAATGTTAGATACTATAATTCTATCCAATGATACCAACTTGGCATTCCAAATTAATTATTGAATTATTATTTTTTATTTAATAAAAATTAGTTATAAGTGTCACATCAGCCATGTTAATAGAATTATAATATCTAGTGGCTAGAGCCTAGCGTTACTCAGTAAAGAAACATAGTAATTGTGCTTGCGTTGCATTAAAACTCTTCATTTAAAAATAAAAAAATTAAAAAAAAAAACTCATCATGTTTTTTTTTTTTTTTTTACATGTCTATACAAGAGAATGAGAGAGATTTAAACTAATAACCTCAACTTTATGGGCATAATTTTCAGCTGATTGAGTTACTCCTTAGGGACAAAAAAAAAACTCATCGTGTTAATGTGTGGGAGAATTCGTATATAGGTGTATTCCAATCATTAAAGCCATATCAATGATCAACTTGAGTCCAATTTTAATTGGAATATGACTCGTTAGAATTGAGACACACGTCTTTTGTGTCTTATTATATGATATGTGTCCCAATCCAACGGGTCCATATTAACTAAACTGGACTTGAGCCAAATTCTATCAATCAATGTAAATAATCTTTAATAACTTCCAAATTTTTGGTGGTGTTTCTTTATTTTATTTTATTTTCTATCATCTCTCAATTTATGACTTTACCATTTTCAATCACTTCTCCTTATGTTTTCGTGGCAAAACTTAATCATTTGTAGTATACTTATTTGTAATGATTTTGTTATTTTTTATATGCTTTTTATGTTTGATCTTATAAGTGACCAATTGATATCACAGCTATCTAATAATTTGTTATTACTTCTTTGTAACTTTTGACAGTAACAAAGTTTTTGTTAGGCAAACACTTGCTAATTTTGTAAATATAGATTTAAATTTCGAATTTGAACTATATATATTTTTTCATTCTATATAAAATCCTGTTTGGGATGAGTCTCACATATCAATATACATGAGATGAGCTTCACAGGTAACACATGACACATTTCATTGGAAACATATTCTTCATGAACTGTTATTATGAGTGTTGTTAGGGATGTTCCTGTACAAATCACTTACTAATTAATCTTACAGTTCACCCACATGATAATGACATTTATTATGCCAATCACTAAAACGTGAACTACATGATACATATTACGTTTATAAACTAGAATGACGGCCCTTTTAGCACTTATCAAGTCAGCCGCTAAAATGCAGACTACCAGGTAGCACTCATTTTTATAAAATATGAACTACCATGTAATTAAGTATGTTAGAGAATTATAATAAAAGCTGTAATACTTAAAATAATAATAAAATAATAATAATTATTATTATACCTAAATATAAGTGGCACTTAAATCATTTTAATGACAATAATTGCCATATTGCTAACATTTTCTTTTTCTTGATTGAGATTGCTTCACCCTTTTTTTTACAAAATAAAAAATAAATAATGTTAAAAATCACACTTTTATCTTATTACTATCTCATCTTATTGATGTAGCAGTGTCAATCAATTCTTCAATTAGCCCTTCTTAAAAAAAAAAAGACCAAATTAACACCGTCATGTCAACGGGGTGAATAATGATAAGATAAAAATGTGATTTCTACTAGCCTTACTCTTTTAAAATAAGTGCATCATCAA
>NC_081543.1:29449526-29506896 GCF_901000735.1 Corylus avellana | reverse complement strand
CAGATCTAAAAGTGTTTGTCAACTTGTCACTGATGGGCCCTTGGTACCTCTTGTTCTTCCTTTCGCTTCCTTCTCGAGTTAGGGCGATTTGTTCATCCCCTTGTATTCTGCTTAGGAAGAAAGAACTCCCTTCAACTTTTTTCTTCTCACAATAATCAGCACTCAGATCAATCTGTGTTGTCATCACCTTCAACTTGTTAGTCATACACAATCTTGTTCGTAGTTTTTGGGTGTTCAGGACCAAACTTTGGTCAGCAAATGGAAAATGCATGGTGCCATAAGTTGTGAGAAATATTTCCTTCTCTTTCTCATTTCTGAACCCTTTTCCTATCTTGTTTTTATGGGAACTTTTCATTTTCACCAAACAAATGCTTTTACAACATGTGTTGTTAAATCAGTAATATAAGAAGCATGAGGGCATTCTGTGGGCAACAAAATATTTGGTGTCAATCTTTCCCATTTTCTTTATTCTTTTCCTAGCATTATGTTATTAACTAAACAAATTCTCAGTTGTTTGATGTTTTATTTTCTCTATATGGTGCAGTATTACTTCTATGCTTTCCTCATGTAGGCATAATACTAGTTAGCAAAGATGGGATGTAGATATACATTGTATGTATTTGACAGTCTCCTGACTCACGGTCACGTTGTTTCATCACAGAGGGATCCTTATTCGGACTTTGGCCGATGAGCGGCACTCCCTTTCAGCCCCACAAATCGTCTTCAACGTTGTTGGCTTCGCAGCCACTGTGGCCACCACTATTTTCTTCACACTGTACGCAAAAAGGCAGCTCGGCCATTTACAAACTGATGACGAGCAATTATTGCAGTAACTAGTAAGCTTCTGCTTTTAGTTTGGGTTGGGGGGAAACCATCTTCCACAAGCCAGTTCACTGTTCAGAATTGCAGGTGAAAACATGGTGCATGACTGGATGAGGTTTTATTTATTTAAAACGACTTCATCCATGGAAGTGGTTTGTATATGATAAAATGGTGCTTCTCAGCTTGTGTAAAACAGTGGTAGGGGTGATGGAGAGGAAGCCAAGACAAACACAGCTAACATGATTGACATATGTGTTTTAACACCTGCACTTTTTTTTTTTTTTCCTTAAAAAAAAAAATTGTCCTCTCTCAATCCTCAATTTGTATATGATTGGACAGGTTGCATTAAAGGGTTGAAATGGACTTGGACAACATTCTTCATTGTATAGTTAAATGTAACGTGTTGTTTGATTGCTGTAGTTGATGTATAATGTTCTGCAGATTTTTTTTTTTTTTTTTTTATCTTTTTGGAGAGAGCTATGCGTAGATTTCATTAGTGCCCAGGCTACCTAAAGAACATGGTTTCGGATTTCAGCCCAGGCTACCTAAAATTTACTTAGGCACGTGGGTTTTATATTAACTCTGTCATATTATATTAACTGAGAATCTCTATCCCAAAGAACACATCAAAAGGAAAAGAAAAAGTGAAAAAGTAAAAATGGAAAAAATTCGGCCCTGCAAAGCTAGGTGTAAGAAAATCATCCAGCTATATGAAGCTCCTGATCTAGCTTAAATTTCGTGTTATTTGGACAGTCTCGGAGAAGAGTTGCAAGATTCACTTGTTCTAAGTTGATGGGTGCTAAAACTTCTCGAAGTGAATGGAGATTCTTCATCCGGGTCTTTAACCCTTTTCTTTGTGAGAATCGCCACACAATTTAGACAATCAATTATAAAGAATTTTTATTTCTTAATTACCCTGGTTTCCCAGTCAAAATTCAGATTCAACCTAACCACATAACAATGTAACATTAATTACCTTGATTTCCCAGTCAAAATTCAGATTCAACCTAACCACATAACAATGTAACATGGACTATCCATGGACTATCATCAGGTTTATTTTATCTAGAGAATAACTTATATAAGGAGGTTGCACAAAATGTGAGTTGTGAGCAACCAATCAGAAGTTGACATCTAAGCCAAACTTATCAAACTTAAGTTTTTCATGGACTATCATCAGGTTTATTTTATCTAGAGAATAACTTATATAAGGAGGTTGTACAAAATGTGAGTTGTGAGCAACCAATCAGAAGTTGACATCTAAGCCAAACTTATCAAACTTAAGTTTTTTTAAAAAAACTTAACTACACTAGATTATATCACAATGAAATAAAAAAATTAATTGTTTATAAAAAATTATAAAAAAATAAAAAAATAAAAAGAATTGAAGGGTCTCCCACTTGGGGTGGCTGCCGGCCACCCCTACTCCTAGGGGTGGCGGCGCGGCCACTCCCATGGCCTGTGGGTGGCTCGCCGGCCACCCCCATCCCATGGGGGTGGCTCGCCGCCCACTCCCATAGCGGCCACCCCTAGACCTAGGGTGGGCAGTATAAGTATAATGAAATTAACTGATGTGTCAGCTTTTTATTGGTGGCACAAAAGTCACCTTTTGTGCAATAGGTGCACCCAAGTCGCTCTCCTTTATCTATCACAATGCAAAACAACCCCTTTTTTAAAAAAATAACTAAAAATGAAACAATTAGGAGTATGAAATATGTTTTGATAAGAATTTTCATAAAACGAAATCTATCAGTCACAAGGCCCAGATGGCCCATTAGATTTTTATTGGGCCATAAGGCACAGTAGCTTTTTTTTATTTTTTATTTATTTATTTATTTTTATTCAAAGTGGGGGAGGGAAAAAAGAAATTACAAGAACAAAAATGAAAACGACATAGAAATCCTAGTAACAATCGGGAATGAGTCAAATAAATGACTCGGCCCATCAAGCTAACCAATACGGCCAAAAGAGTCTGTTATAAACGACCAATAAGGCACATTAGCTTGATTAGACAGCATGATATCTGATATTCAATAGGGGTGTCAAAAATTATCGGGAAACCGGAACCGAAACCTAAAAACCGAAAAACCGAAAACCGGGGACTCAGTTCCGGTTCCTGTTTGAAAAATTCAAAAAACCGGGTACCCCGGTTCCGGTACCCAGTTTTTACCATGAATACCGAAACCGGGTTTATATTTTATTAAATAATATTTATATATTATTATATTATATATATTATTTTTTTAAAAAAAAAATTTTACGCTTAGATTTAGGTCTCCCATCTCCAGTTCTCACTTCTCCCCTAAGTCCCCTTCATCTTCTTTTCTCACATCACACCGCAAGCCCCTCCTCTTCTCCATTTTCTCCTCTAGTCCTTTTCTTCATTTCACTTCTCCATTTTTACTTTTTATTGTTTTAATGTTTTCTTTATGTACCTAAGTTAAAATGATTTTTAGGGTATTTTAAAAAATTGAATTTTTACTTCTAAGGCCCATATAGGCAAAAACATTGATTTTTTTAGGATTTTGGGCTTTTTTAGGTTTATTTTTTAATTATTTGGAACAATCACAACAAAGTCTCTTTAATTTAGACAAAAAGACTAATAGATTTTTTTTTTTTTTAAAAAAAAATGAGCTAACTTATGAAAAAAATGGGCTTATTTTAGGTCCAATACCTAAAATAAGCCCAAAAACTAATTTTATTCAAAAATCGGTTACCGGACCGGGTAAAACCAGAACCGGCCGGTAACCGGGACCGGTCCGGTTCCAGTTTCCCAAAACCGAGAACCGGAGTACCCCGGTTCCGGTTCCGGTTTTGGCCAAAAACCGAGAAATCGAACCGGATTGATACCCCTAATATTCAGGTTGGGCTTCACATGATCGGCCTTTTCCATTTCGGCTTTAGTAATTGACTTTTCACTGTTTGAGAAATAAGTAGGAAACAATTTGATAATAGTTTTGAAAAGCCCCCTTTTTTTTTTCCATGAAAAAAAGCTTTGATGTGATATAAATATGAGAAGTGTTTTTTAATGAAGTCTAAATTTAAAAAGTGTTTGTTTAGATTTTTTAATGATATAAATAAAGAAAAAAAATGTTAGATACTATAATTCTATCCAATGATACCAACTTGGCATTCCAAATTAATAATTGAATTATTATTTTTTATTTAATAAAAATTAGTTATAAGTGTCACATCAGCCATGTTAATAGAATTATAATATCTAGTGGCTAGAGCCTAGCGTTACTCAGTAAAGAAACATAGTAATTGTGCTTGCGTTGCATTAAAACTCTTCATTTAAAAATAAAAAAATTAAAAAAAAAAACTCATCATGTTTTTTTTTTTTTTTTTACATGTCTATACAAGAGAATGAGAGAGATTTAAACTAATAACCTCAACTTTATGGGCATAATTTTCAGCTGATTGAGTTACTCCTTAGGGACAAAAAAAAAACTCATCGTGTTAATGTGTGGGAGAATTCGTATATAGGTGTATTCCAATCATTAAAGCCATATCAATGATCAACTTGAGTCCAATTTTAATTGGAATATGACTCGTTAGAATTGAGACACACGTCTTTTGTGTCTTATTATATGATATGTGTCCCAATCCAACGGGTCCATATTAACTAAACTGGACTTGAGCCAAATTCTATCAATCAATGTAAATAATCTTTAATAACTTCCAAATTTTTGGTGGTGTTTCTTTATTTTATTTTATTTTCTATCATCTCTCAATTTATGACTTTACCATTTTCAATCACTTCTCCTTATGTTTTCGTGGCAAAACTTAATCATTTGTAGTATACTTATTTGTAATGATTTTGTTATTTTTTATATGCTTTTTATGTTTGATCTTATAAGTGACCAATTGATATCACAGCTATCTAATAATTTGTTATTACTTCTTTGTAACTTTTGACAGTAACAAAGTTTTTGTTAGGCAAACACTTGCTAATTTTGTAAATATAGATTTAAATTTCGAATTTGAACTATATATATTTTTTCATTCTATATAAAATCCTGTTTGGGATGAGTCTCACATATCAATATACATGAGATGAGCTTCACAGGTAACACATGACACATTTCATTGGAAACATATTCTTCATGAACTGTTATTATGAGTGTTGTTAGGGATGTTCCTGTACAAATCACTTACTAATTAATCTTACAGTTCACCCACATGATAATGACATTTATTATGCCAATCACTAAAACGTGAACTACATGATACATATTACGTTTATAAACTAGAATGACGGCCCTTTTAGCACTTATCAAGTCAGCCGCTAAAATGCAGACTACCAGGTAGCACTCATTTTTATAAAATATGAACTACCATGTAATTAAGTATGTTAGAGAATTATAATAAAAGCTGTAATACTTAAAATAATAATAAAATAATAATAATTATTATTATACCTAAATATAAGTGGCACTTAAATCATTTTAATGACAATAATTGCCATATTGCTAACATTTTCTTTTTCTTGATTGAGATTGCTTCACCCTTTTTTTTACAAAATAAAAAATAAATAATGTTAAAAATCACACTTTTATCTTATTACTATCTCATCTTATTGATGTAGCAGTGTCAATCAATTCTTCAATTAGCCCTTCTTAAAAAAAAA
This sequence comes from Corylus avellana, assembly GCF_901000735.1. Taxonomy (NCBI): domain Eukaryota; kingdom Viridiplantae; phylum Streptophyta; class Magnoliopsida; order Fagales; family Betulaceae; genus Corylus; species Corylus avellana. Next base: position 29,501,444 of record NC_081543.1, on the reverse strand, counting down.
AAGACCAAATTAACACCGTCATGTCAACGGGGTGAATAATGATAAGATAAAAATGTGATTTCTACTAGCCTTACTCTTTTAAAATAAGTGCATCATCAAGAAGGTTATTGCATGCAATACTGCTCAGAACAGGTGCATCATCCATAATCCATTATATATGAACGCATCCCCTATAATCTTTGCTGGCAAATCATGTTCTTGAAAAGGTTTAAGTTGTTTGATATCCATAAACACAAGAGATTTATGTGTGATCATGTGAAGATGGAGCTTTCTAACTTTGATGACCACTGTTATGATTGCAGAAGGATCAAAGCAACTTCTCCCAACTCAGGCATGCCTTTGCATTCATTAATATCTCGCATGCAGGGGTGGAGTCAGGCTTTAGGGAATTAGGATCATTTCCAGTTTATTTAAACTGGATAATATCCAGTTACTATATTTGAGAAGTATTTTTGTTCCTTCAAAAAGTGGAAAGACAAAAATACTTCTCTAATATAACTAACGGTATATTTTCCGGTTCAAATGAACTGGAAATAATCCTGTTCTGGCATTAGGTTGTGGCTTCGGCCCTCAAAAAATTTTTTTTTTTTTTTAATACATATTTTTTATAAGGTAGACTACTTAAATTAAATTTTTTTCCCTAAAAAGTCTTATAATTTTGCCTTCCATAATATATATATATAATTGCCTTCCATATAAATTTTTTTTATTCTGCCCTGCTCGGCTGCTCGCATGTTTCATTGATATTATCTCCAAACAACCTTTGTGTGTTGGAACATTGTTTTCTTGTCAGTGACACCCATTATTAAACACAATCATCATAACATTTCTTTGATCTTCCAAATACCAAACATTATCATCCTACAAGTTTGAATAGAATCATTAAAAATATATTGGATTTTGATTGTTGACCCAACTATCTATTTAAACTTGGACTTCAATGCTTTATATTCAAAGTAGCATCATCCAAAGTTCGTTGCTGGTATGGACCTCATACCGCAAATTGAATGGCACGCCATCATTTTTTCGCTATTGAATTTGTTTTCATTTGGTTTAGCGGTTTCAAAGAGAAATGCTATAGTTTTTCATGGTATTCTTTCTGAACTTACGTGAATATTATTATTATTTTTTTTAAATATATGAGGGATTAGTGGGATAAGTTTTTTTTCTTTTTTTTTTACAAAACAATATCTACATATGATCATAAGAACACCAGAAGAAACCGTAGCATTCCTCGTTTCAAAACTTGCGGTTAAAAAAAAAAAAAAAAACACTTTTAATTCTCGATTTTTAAAAACGTAGTCAAGCGTTTGGTAAAATTTGCGGTTCGCAAAAATGGTGCCTTAAACGACCTTTAAAATCATGCATTTTGAAAAAATGCAAGCGAATTTTTTCACGTTTTTAAACTCCTATTTTTTTCAAACACTCTCTTAAACGAAACATTTTTCGTAATTTTGATTTAAAAACACACGTTTATCTAGCGAAATCACGGGTTATAGGCACTCTTTGTCCAAATCTAAGATCTGTGAGTTAAACCATGCTTATTATACAAATTGGGTTGCTTACAACCTTGTTCAAAAGTTATTCTCATTATCTACCTAACAAAATGCTGAAATTAAAAAAAGGCTTAATTGCACTATAATATTGTCTCATGTCAGAAAATTATTCAAAGAGATTCTGACCCAAGACCATTAGCAAATGCTTATGGGCAAAGATTTTCAGAGTCACGTTGTTTGCTGCTTATAATTAACAGTACTAATCGCGTGATTACTGTTCATCACGCCCCCATGAATTTGTTTAGCAAAGAGCTAATATATATATATATATATATATCCCCCAAGAGCTACTATATAGTTATTGGGTAATATTGCTAAAGGGTGACATACACGCGCCTTGACGGTCCGTGTACCTTGCTTTCCATGCCCGACCTTGGAGCAAAAGACCATAAAGGGCTTTGCAGCAGTGCTTTGGTTAAAAGTGATTCGTGACAGCGAGTAGTGTGAATGAGAGTCACTGTTTGGGACCACAAACAAAAATGCCAACTGTTGTAGGACGCATTTAAGGTGTTTCATGGACTAGCCAAACGCGGTATAGGAACCAGGACCGAAGACCTTCTTCTGATAGGGCCAGATGGTTAAGCCGCAATAAATCCAACGGTCGTTAGTAACTTAACATTAATATTTCTCGTGTACTTTTCTTCGCCATGGATTCTTGCCACCCTTCTTAGTCAAATGCAAACGGACACGGTTTGAAAGGGATGGCGTAACGTTATGATTGAGTTGGCAAATGGGTACGCTTTTATTACAAATTAATTTAGCAGTGACATTTGTAAGGTGAGTTGGTAGTTCACATAAAACCCTTTTTTTTTAAAAAAAAAAAAACAAATAGGAAAAAGCGGGTTATAGGACTAATTGACAACAAAAGGGGTGAGCACCCCAACAACAAAGCCCACAAGGTAAACACAGTACAAAAATAGTAACTGTAACAGAATCTAGATCAGGTCCAAAATGACCCAATAGCAGGCAATGATGTTGCCGATAGTTTTATAAGAACCATAAACAAGTCGGACATTTTTCAGGGCCGCACAAGGCAGTGACAAATTACAAAGAAACTCTGTGAAGAAACCTTTGTGGTAAAGGTAACAACCATGGTAAAATGGTTATTGCAAGACAGGCACTGCATAAAACCGAATAGGATTTGTAGAAGAACAAGCACCAACATCAAAAATCTTCCTCACAAGATCACACCACATCAGAACAGGGAGATTGTAACCCACAGAAAACAAAATAAACAGCGAAAACCAAAAGAAAATACAGAAAAGCAACAAATAAATTACAACAAAAAAAAAACAGCTACAAAAAAGCAACAAACAAATTACAACAAAAAACTAGCTGCACAAAATTGTTGCACCAGAGGACGAGAGGCTGATGGAGGAGATCAGAGTGCACATGGAAGTTTGAGTGAGGATCAGCAGGTGACGGCAGGAAGCTAGAAAGCCATTGGGGAAGGTGGAGAGAAGCGATTGGCGGAGGAATCGACATGGGAGAGTAGAATTTATCAAACCGTTCATATAGCATTTATCACGTCAGTTATTAAAATGTGGACCGATACATGAAAAATTCACATTATACTAATTTTCTTTTCGGATAGAAATTCACACTTGTCACTTATTAGAGTAAGTTAAAAGAAATTTATGTTATTTTCATAATATGTGAACTCCTATATAATTTTTTTTTTTTTTTAAAAAAAGTCTATAATAAAAATTGCAGTACCCAATCAGTTTTCAATTCCATAAGACAATTTCAATTTTTTAGACTCACAAGTTTTGGGAGAAGACATAAATTTCTTTCAACCGCAACACACTTGTTAAAAATATCATGTGTCTCTTAATACGTGAGAATTATATAATTTTTTAATTAACACTTACGATATACATATCATTTTTATATCCGCAAAGGATTTTTTCGGTAAATGATTACAACCCTGAAAAAAAAAAAAAAAAAATTAAAAAAGTTGGTCAAATTGTAAAACCATACAAACACGTGGCATGATTTGTTATGGACCGCTATCTAAGTATACTTATTATATTTTTTTAATCCATGAGGTTAAGAAGAAAAACGTAATTATAAGAAAATTGATGATGCAAAATCTGTACATAAAGCATATGAAGTTCCTCAAACTCAAAAGTTAACTGAGATTGACATCACGCACCAATTAGATTTGAAAGAGTCTTGTCAATCACTCTTAATCAAACAAAAGAAGAATTATAACTTTGAATCGAATTTTTCAACAAATTTTGATTATACAATTTCTACCTCAAGAAAAAAAAAATCCTTTTTCAGAAATGTTAATGCACTCTTAACCCAAACTACTTTGACGTGGCAGTTAAAATTACAATTTCATTGTCACTCTAGTAAGTATGTAATTAGGCGTATTTCTCGCATTTTTTAATAGGAAATTAGAGGTTTTCATTTAAACTATTTTAGACAACATTTTTTTTTTTTTTTATTTATAATTTTGTTAAACTGACATTTGGTTTTAGAGAATATTTTTTTAATTTCCTATTAAACTGGCATTTGTTTTTAAAATATATAACTCTCCCGTGCATTTTTAAAAAAGTATGTGAGAATTATATGTCATGAAGACATATATTAATTTAATAGACTAAATTAAATAAATAAAAAATTATTCATTTACCATATTGAAACAAAAAAAATTATTGTAGATCAAGCCTATGTTAATACTCTTAATTATTGACACAACCCATGAATCCGATACAAATTTAATACGAAATTAAGAAGTTAGGCTTGATGAGTTTAACCCATTTAATTAAATGGGTAATGTTATGGTTGCCGTATATAATCTTATGCCTATACCTCATTACGACCTGACTCTAACATACAACATAAAAATTAATAATTTTTGACACGATACGCAAATTTGATATAAAGTCAACATAAAATTAACATATTAGAATCACAGTATCTTATATATTTAACTAAATAAGTTAAGTTATAATAATTCTATATACTCTTATATCAATACCTCATCTTAACTCGAACTCAAACTCAACCCACAATCATGAATTGACAACTTAGTTAATGTCATATCCCTTTCTTAACTAATATTGGGAAAAACACACACACACATATATATATATATATATATATATATATATATATATATATTTTCTCTTATTCAATAAAAGGGAAAAAAAATTGTGACGTGTCACCTGCAAAATTAAATATGAGTAAACAAAAAAGTTAAAGAAAACAACGAATGTCTTCTCAAAGTCGCAATTGGAACGGATACAAAGAAAGTTCAATGCAAAGGAAAAAGCAAAGGTCTCAACGTCAAATGGTACAGACAGACAAGAAGGCCAAAAAAGCCTCCATTCCCTCTTCCCCTTCTTTTTATTTTTTAACTTTCGTTGTCTTGTATGCTAGAAGGAGTAACAGTAATGGCGGTTTGTGGTGGTGATTATAGCACTGGTGAAGTGGTTGGTGGGAGAGAATAAATGCTGGGTTTGAGAGAACAAAAGGCCCTACAGGGTGCTTATTATGAGTTATGAGGAAGAGAGAGAGAGAGAGTGAGAGAGACAGATTGGGTTTGATGTTTGATGCATATCATTGTGAAAAAAGAAAGTGTTTGGGAAAGAGAGAGAGAGAGAGAGGGATGAACATGCACGTGGTTGAGCTTCTTCTGGTGCCAACCGCTAAGTACATGGATTATTAAAAGGAGTTTTTGTATTAAATTTGGCTCACCTGCTTCCTTTCTTTTCCAGCCGAGACAAAGAGTCACCATTTCCACACATTCACTCCCATGCTTGCCTGCCCCCCCATTCTTTTTCTCTCTCTTTCTCTTTCTCTTTCTCTTTCTCTTTCACTAACTTATCAAGCTTCGATTTTGGTGCTTGGGGTTCGGCCCCAGAGAAGAAGAAGACCCAGATCTTTGTTGTTCAGGCTTGACAGAGAGAACCCAGAAGCAGAAGAAGATATTGTTATAGGTACTTGCATTTCAGAACTTTTGCTTGTATAAATTGTGTTCATATTTTCGGGGGTTTTTTCTTCAATTTCAGTGAGAAATATGTTATTCTTTGCTCATGATCGCGATGTTGTATTTCTCATACTCAAAAGATTGTTACATTCAGTAGGAAGAAAACCCAGATCTTTTCTGTGTTGGATCCAACTATGATAATGCCAAACGGATAGACTCTTTCAATTACCAGCCCAGTGTTGCGAGCATGAGAAGACTCTATCAATTCCGTCTTTCTCATGCTCTTTTGTGCTTTCTTTCTTGCTTTCTTGGAATTGCTACAGTTTCGCCGCTAACTGAGAAAGAGATTTTGCTTCAATTCAAGGGAAACATTTCCCATGATCCGTACAAGAGCTTACGTTCATGGGTTTCGAGTGGGGATCCTTGCCAATATTACAGTGGTGTGTTCTGTAACTCAGCTGGATTCGTTGAAAGGATTGTGTTGTGGAACACTAGTCTTGCTGGGATATTATCCCCGGCTTTGTCGGGTTTGAAGTATTTGAGGATTTTAACATTATTTGGAAATCAATTTTCGGGCAATATCCCACAAGAATATGCTGACATTCAGACCTTGTGGAAGATCAATTTCAGTTCCAATGCGTTATCCGGGTCAATCCCAGAGTTTATTGGTGATTTACCAAGCATTCGGTTTCTAGATTTGTCAAGGAATGGTTTTACTGGGGAGATTCCATCAGCTTTATTCAAGTATTGTAATAAAACCAAGTATGTTTCTCTGTCTCAGAACAATCTTTCGGGTTCTATTCCTGTATCAATTGTGAACTGCATGAACCTTCAAGGGTTTGATTTCTCTTTCAACAATCTCAGTGGTGGCATTCCCTCGGGTGTTTGTGATATTCCAATCTTAGAGTATCTAATTTTAAGAAGCAATATGCTATCAGGAAGTGTTCAAGAGCAGATTTCAGGATGCCAAAGCTTGAAAATTTTGGACCTTGGTAGCAATTTGTTTTCTGGGCTGGCACCATTTGGCGTTCTTGGATCGAAAAATATTTCTTTATTCAATGTATCCCATAATGGGTTTTATGGGGAGATTCCTGAGATGACGACATGCAGTGAGAGAATGGAGTTTCTGGATGCTTCAGCGAATAATTTGGATGGGGAAATTCCACTGACCATTACAAATTGTAGAAGTCTCAAGGTTTTGGACTTGGGGCTTAACAGGCTGAATGGGAGTATCCCAGTAGGAATTGGAGGCATGGGGATGCTATTGGTGATTAGATTGGGTAATAATTCGATAGGTGGGGCGATTCCGAAGGAGTTTGGAAGCATTGAGCTGCTCCAGGTTCTGGATTTGCACAATCTCAAACTTGTTGGCGGAATTCCCAACGATATAAGCAATTGCAGGCTTCTTCGTGAGCTGTGAGTTCAATCACCTTCTTAAATTATTCTACTTTCAATTCAAATTGCTTTGACTCAAATCTGAGAAAAATGCTAATATGTTTCTGCAGGGATGTTTCTGGGAATGCTCTAGGGGGGGAAATTCCCGATACCCTTTACAACATGACTAACCTGGAAGTCCTTGACCTACATCAAAACCAACTCAATGGGAGCATCCCTCCAAGCCTAGGAAACATTTCAAAACTCCAATTTCTCGATCTGTCACATAATTTGATTTCTGGACCAATCCCCTCTTCTCTTGGAAATCTTACAATGTTAACTCATTTTAATGTCTCCTACAATAACCTCTCAGGCACCATTCCTTCAACTATCCAGAATTTTGGTCCATCTGCATTTTTTAACAACCCCCTGCTCTGTGGCCCCCCCTTGGACACATCTTGCTCAGCAAATGGCAATAGGACGAGTTCGACATCAAGGAAAACAAAGGTGCTAAGCAATTCTGTCATTGTCGCAATTATTGCTGCTGCTCTGATCCTTATTGGGGTTTGTGTAGTATCCATCATGAACATCAGGGCTCGCAGTAGGAAAAGAGTCGATGAAACAATGGTTGTTGAGAGCACGCCTCTAGGTTCAACGGAATCAAATGTAATAATTGGGAAGTTGGTTCTCTTCAGCAAAAGTTTGCCCTCTAAGTATGAAGACTGGGAGGCTGGCACCAAAGCTTTGCTTGACAAGGAGTGTCTGATTGGTGGTGGGTCGATTGGTATGGTCTACAGGACTAATTTTGAAGGCGGGATCTCAATTGCAGTGAAGAAGCTTGACACTCTAGGACGGATCAGAAGCCAAGACGAATTTGAGCAAGAAATCGGACAGCTAGGCAACCTTCGACATCCAAACCTTGTAGCTTTTCAGGGTTATTACTGGTCCTCGACAATGCAGTTGATTCTATCTGAATTCATCCCAAACGGGAATCTGTATGATAATCTTCATGGGCTTGATTATGCAGGCACCAGTACTGGTGGCAGCAATACTGCATTGTATTGGTCTAGAAGGTTTGAGATTGCGCTTGGAACGGCAAGAGCCCTAGCTTACCTTCACCATGACTGTAGACCTCCAATTCTTCATCTCAACATCAAATCGACTAACATACTCTTAGGTGAGAAGTATGAAGCCAAGCTGTCAGATTTTGGGTTGGGAAAATTGCTTCCCATTTTGGATAACTATGGTTTAACCAAATTCCACACTGCAGTTGGGTATGTTGCTCCAGAGTTGGCTCAAAGTTTGAGACTGAGTGAGAAATGTGATGTTTATAGCTTCGGGGTTATTCTTCTAGAGCTGGTTACAGGGAGGAAACCAGTGGAGAGTCCTAGAGCAAATGAGGTGGTGGTTTTGTGTGAATATGCTAGGGGGTTGTTGGAGAGTGGCTCTGCTTCAGATTGTTTTGACAGAAGTTTGCGCGGGTTTGTGGAGAATGAACTTATTCAGGTTATGAAGCTGGGGCTCATTTGTACATCTGAGACTCCTTCAAGGAGACCAAGCATGGCAGAGGTTGTTCAGGTTCTTGAATCTATCAGAACTGCATTGGGGTAATATGATTAGTGTACATTAGAGGGTTTATGGACAACCTACAAAAATTAACAACATATTTTTGGAACAGATGTGGAAGCAAATGCTCTAGCTGCAATTGAACATTGTTTAGTTGTGCAGAGGAGACAAAGGAATTGCTCATTTAACATATATAAGAAATAGAAAATTGATTCTTTCGTATTTGTTTTTGAGTTATCATCATCAATTGTTCATGACATTTATAATCTTTTGTAATAAAATCATTCGTTTATTGTTTCTCATTTGCAGATGAATACTAATTACTAAGTGAATTAGATATTTCTCACTTTCTAATTCTCTTCAGCATACACAACCACACACACTGACACACACACCTCTGAGTTGAAGGGAGAGAGTCAGAAATGACAGATGGGTTAGCTACCAAGTGTTCTGATCCTACGTGATATTTTATTTTAAGAGCAATTTTAACCGTGTATATAAGTTTTTGTGCGCTTCCCTTTCGAGCCGGTTTTTAATGATGAGTTCTCTCTAAAGTTTGTATGTATCATTTGATATCAGAAACGGGCACCATGTCCAATATGAGATCAAATGAGTTGTGACTTTGTGGTCGAATCACGGAAGCGGTGACTTATAGGCTGGATTAAAATGTTACCATTGCTCAGTGTCAATGTGTTTTACTATTTCAACTAAAATCACTTTCTAGTGAGGGAATTGATGATATGAGTTTCTTATATGGTACAACTGTTTTACAACTTTCAACTAAAATGACTTTCGGGTAAGAGAGAACTACATTAGAGTAGAATCATTGCTCTCCAACACCTTATCAACAAAGGGGATTCATTTTCGTGTGTGCCTCTTCTTATTGTTTTAATCAACTCCAATTACCTTGATGGATTGGCTTCATACGAACTCTAGAGGGGAAAAGAGTTCCAATTATGAAAGGAAAGCAATAGTGGCTTGACTAGAACTTCACCAAGAGTTACTTAACTCTAGAGGGGAAAAGAGTTCCAATTATGGAAGGAAAGCAATAGTGGTTTGACTAGAACTTCCCCAAGTGTTACATTCTAACAAAACATATGATTCTATGATTGCCATGGGTCCCTCTTTAGATAGAGATTTTTAACAATTTTGTTGTTCGGATTGATAGCAATTCGGACAGCAAATGTGAAAGAGTTTCTATAAAGTCTATTTGTCTGAACATGTCTCAGTTAGTCTATCTCCTTATTTGGCAAGGTGAGCCATAAAGGTTATTTCACATTTGCTATCTAAATTGTTAACAATTCAGACAACAAATTATTGGAGATCCGGATCCTCCTCTCCCTGAGTTTCTATAACTTTTTTGTTTCAAGTGTCTCTTACGAATCAATTTGTGATGTCAAGAAAGAAGAAGGAAAGCATATGACTTTCACGGATTGACATTCAAGGATTCTTCTAAAATGTACCATGTTTCCCTAAGTTTGTCTAATCACAACCACCGTCGCATCATTTCAAATGGGGCACTAAACAGCAAGAAGAACCAAGTATGCTTTTAGTTGTCTGCAAATCTTTCGATATTTAAGATGCACTTAGTAAAGCTAAATGGCAGAGATGTTGGTGGCCTCTATGCCTTTTCCTTTAGGCCATGGTAGATATGGGCATTAGGGCATAGAGGCCAGACTTCTTACAATGAACTTTATATAAGGTCCACAATAAATTATTAACCAGGCTTTTTTTATAGACCGGGCTACTCGTTATTGACTACTACCTAAATTGCACGCAATTCAAATAACTTCACAGAGAAAGAAATATTAAAGGATCCACATGCCCCTGAGCAACATGGAGTATCCCATAAAAAAGAGTTGTGAAATCCACCTACTACGAACAGACAAGCTCCACACCCCAGATTGCCCACTCAAGGCAAGTAAACCCTGCAACTCCCCCATATGAGATTATCCGAATTGCATTGCACCCAATTATAGGAAATCCCTATCCTCTATTTTATCACCTCGGATACCATTTTCCAAATCTTAAGCACAAAATCGCACATTGAGCTGTAATACTTTGAAAGCCATTGTAAGCCTGAGGCACCTTAATCCACTGCATTGCACTTTTTTGTTGGATGCAGAGTTGAAGTCTGCAACAACCCCTACCAAAAAAAAAAAAAAAAGAAAAGAAAAGAAAGCTGAAGAAGAAGAAGAAAACGCTCTAGAATGAAGCAACAACATTTCAACTATGAGATTTACAGATTTCGGAAATTTTCCGAATTCGTTCCATAACAACAGGAATATCTTTTTGGGCCAATGTAGTGAAACAGAACCGAAACCATCCAGGTTCAATACAGTGACAACAAGATCCCGGAGTTACATTTACTTTAGCTATTTTCAACAATTTATCCCAGAGCTCAAGCTCCCCTTTCTCACTGTAAGACCGGATTAACGCACGCATGTCAACCCAACAGCAGAAGCCCCCGTTGCTCTTTATGCACTCTATTCCCAATTGCTTTAACCCGGCCACAAACTTTATGTGCATTCCTCGAAGCCTCTCTCTGTTGATACCAATGAACTGTTGAATAAATTTTGTATCCGAAAGCATAGAGATAAGTAAACGCTGGGATGGGGCCGAAATAGAAGAGAACCTAGTCAACTTTTTTGCAGCAGCCAGGACATTCTCATTGAAGGAGTAGATTATGCCCACCCCAAAACCTGGAAGAGAGAGGTCTTTTGATAGACCATATACTATGTGAACCCTGTTCCTGTCTAAATCTTCCGAATTGATGATTTCCGCCATGCTCACAAACTCTTCCTTTCCATGAGTTGATCCTGCAAATATTTCATTTGAGACAATATGTATGTTCTTCTCTCTGGCAAAGTCTAGAAGGCTGTATAGCGTTTCCCGATCAAGCAGATTGCCCACTGGATTTGAGGGGTTTGATATAATAATCCCACGAACTTTTATACCGCGTTTCTTGGCCTGGTTGAATGCTCGATCAAGAGCCGTTATACTTAAGCTGAAGTTGTCAGCACTACGGCAGGGAACGGGTATTATCTCCACCCCAGTTCGCCATTTCACATCCCTGTCAAAACTGCATATCATACTCAGATGTTCAGTATTCTCGCTGGATAGCTGGTTACCTAAAGAGAAATTTTGGAACACAAATAAACAGTTACCAAGGGTAATATGGTGTGGGAACAAGAAATGCATTTCCAGTGTCTGCTAGGCAGAAGCTAAGCATTTCAATTGCAGGGGTTGCGCCGGTGGTTAATATAATTTGTGAGGAGTTGAAGGAAACTGACTTATCCATGACTTGAGACATGAACCCTGCCACTGCCTGCAGGACAGAGAATTTTGAGAAGACACAAAAGTGATTGCTGTTTAAAAAAAATACTATACTGTTCACATACAAGAGAGCAAAACACAGTCCATGGAAGTAAAAGCACTACAAATTTGAATTTCTAAGCATCACATCTTTGCCAAAAAAAGGCATTGGCATCCCGGAAGAGATTAATGTCCAAGTTGAGACCCAAGCTTTTTTCAAAGAAGAGAGAAAAGGAACGATGCCCCAAACTTCTTTTTGATAAGTAAATCAATCTCATTAGAAAGCAAAGAAGGGCGTAACTCAAGTACACAAAAAGTATATAGGATAGATCCCTAAAAGGGAGAAAAACAAAAGTCCCAAAATGGACCGATGCCCCCAAACTAATAATTAATACTTATTATATAACTCTTCTAATAAGTTTGATTCACATGTAATCAAAGCTAGTTATCCAAATCTCCAATTATTTACAGCAAATAGTGCGAGCAATCAAGCAGTCAACCATTAAGTAAAAGAATAACAAACTTTCGAAGTTGCAATACAGAAATCAACAAGTATTTTAATGCCAATTAGCCATGCACAAAGAAAATAGCTCTTAGTCTCAAGTCACTTAAAATGAGCACTTTGTATTGGTTGTGTCAAGAAACTTGGGTATATACCAAATTTGGGACAAATTTATATATATAAGTGAACATAAATGTGGATTGTCAAGCATATATGTAACTGCTCATCCATTCTGTGTAAAACAAACATCACATATTATTAAGACATAAACCCTAAAATCAAGATGAATTTCATTTACTAACATGGGAAGATTAGGCCCTAAAACCAAGTACTATATTGGTACAGCCCACAACCAGAAATGGTGGGAAGATTAGGCGAGTATTGAGATATGATAGAAAGTTGAGCTGGCTGAGGCCTAAGACAGAGTTGAGACTCATAAACCTGCTGTGCAACCTAGTCTAGGGAACTGGACTCTTAAAAAAACCTATAGTTGATATAGACTAGGACATGTTTCGTAAGGGCATATCCAACAATTACGAGATGAACCTTACAGGTACTTTCCTTTTGTGCCATCTCTTCAAGCTTATAGCCGCATTGCATTATGGATTTAGAAAGATCTCAAATATCTTACTATGGTTTAAGGTTTTCTAATTACTTGAGAACCATGTCTATATTAGGTTGCAGAAGATGGGATTTTTCAAGAATCTTTTTTGTCTAAGCAGGTAATCTTTTATGTGGAATTAGTTTACCACCTTAGATACTTCCTTTATATATAGGGTGGGTTAGAATATGAGATTAAAGTGTATCTTATGCTCTACTAAATTTGAAGGAGATCTTTTATCATTAAAAACTGCTCTATAAGTTGATCCTGAATTACATCAATCATTTTAAGGAAAACAGATCTCTGGGCAGGTTGTCCCTGTAGGTCCATTAGCTTATTTTTACTTAGCCTTGACAACCTTAACTACCTTTCATGATTCAGAATGGACAAAAGAAAGTCCATAGTTCTCCAACATCTATATTCTCATATCTTGATGATCACGCTCTCCCGTCAAAGTAATCAATAGAAAATCAGTCTTTGATCTAGATCTTCTTTAAAAACTATTATATGCATGCATGCATGTGTTTGTGTGAGTGAGAGAGAGAGAGAGAATGAGCGTTAGTACAGATTTAGAACCGTCTGGTCAGGTTATTTTAATATTTTTATCAGACCATGCCTCCAGAAACACTTCTACTTTTCTTATAGTGGTGTAAAAACATTCACAAGCTACAACTGGCATTGAAGATTTATAGATGAACAAAATCATTCCGAATCTCTGTATACATCTTTGACATAAGCAGCCCAGAACAGGTCTATTTCATTATCACGCCTTATCAAACCACAATTTTCAAGCACCAACATTTTATCATCCAACAATCTCGAACCAAAAAAAAAATAGTCCTTACTAAAAATCAGTTCATATAAATAAAAACTTCGAACACTTTCAAACCAATAAAACAGAGAAAGTTCATATCACATTAACTTCTAATAATGGAGAACCACATACCCAATATATCAATAAACAAAATATTCCCATCATCTCCAAATCAATAGCACAGTGAGAATTACATCGAAAAAGAAATTATCACACAACTAGAGAGACTCAAATGAATTACCACTTTCAGCTCCATCAAACCGTCAAAAGGCTGGTAACTTGCAATCCCACCGATACTCGGCTCCCCACCACTTCTTCCTCCACCCAATATCGCATCCCTCGCATTCTCCACCATCCAATCTCGAACCAAGTCCAACGATAACTACAACAAAACCCCCAAAAAAACCCAATACCAAAAATTACTCATACGAAGCAAAACGAGAGAAAGAAAACCAAATACCCAAAATTACTCATACAAAGCAAAAATGAGAAAGAGAAACCAAAACCAAGCAAACCAATACAAAACAAAACAAAACAAACCAAACCCACTTTGTTTTCAGCTAAGCCAAGCTGAATAACGCCATCGGGGTTGCGCAACTCGTCATACGGATCCTCTGAGACCTTCCTCAACCCGACGTCGCACGGCGAGTCTCCACTTTTCGCCACCAAGCTCGCCCGACCCGACACGTACGTTGGTCCGCCCGAACCCCTCGGCGAGAGATGGGTCCGAGACAGGGACCTCGACAGCACAGCCACCTCCGGTAATTGATCCTCCGGCGCTGGCGGAGGGATCGGCGCCGAACGGTTTCGTCGTCTCAGATACAGCTGAAGAAAGTAGAAGAGCGCGCATGGTATCACCGAACCCAGAACAAGGCCACCTCTGCCTTGAACCACGCCTTGTAGAGGCACTATAACTCTCATGGTGGTGGGCTCGGCTGTGGCTTCCTCGGAGGACCGAGTCCGGGAGAGTCCGGTCCGGGTCATTGCAGAGAAGACATGGGGTGGTGGGTTCACCGGAATTAGGGTCAAAACGCCCCCGTTTTGGTGGGTGGTCGTGGTCGGAGACTACAAAGATGGGAGTGTGAGAGAGTGGATATTGGGTTTGTGTGTGGGGAGGGAAAGTGTGAGTGAGAGAGCGACGATTTTTTCAATTTTTTTTGTTGTGCGCCGTTCCTTGATTTAGGCCGAAGATGGGTCCCAGTCGTTGGGATTTTTTTGGGGGGCTTGTGTGGGGTCTTTTACTTTTATGCCCTTTGAGGATTTGCTATTGAATAATTCTATGTACTCATTTTTTTATTTCATTCCCATAACATTGAGATGTATCAACCCTAGGATTAGTTTTTATTAAAAAAAAAAAAATTTAATGGCGGATGAACATTATTATCTCAATATGGTAGTACGAGAGTGAGATGAGAGATGAATATTAATAATTACCCTTTGCGAGTTACGGAAAATTGGGTTGAGTAATGCTACGTGCTCATCTTTTATTTCACTTCCATAGGATCATAGCATTTAGATATATTAATCCTTTGATCAGTCTTTATTAAAAAAACAAAAAAATCAATGGTCGATGGGCACTACTACGTCAACATAGTAATATAAAAGTGAAATAAAAGATGAGTATTTATAGTTCCTTGGGTTGGTGTAGATCGTTTCTGCTTAGTTGTCCATGGTGGGGTTATTTGTTTGGAATTTGGCTTAGGTGCGATAGAAAAAACATTACAGTATAATATTTTATAATTTTTCAACTGTTTAGATTTAATTTTAAGTTTCATTTATGAGAGAGAGAGAGAGAGAAAGAGAGAGTGAGAGAGTATAATTAAATAATTAAATATGGACAGTTGAAATTGGTTATTTTGTTTTTTTGAAGTATTTTGATGCTATATTTTAAGAGTAATGTTACACTTCGCACTCATTTATCACACATATTTTATATTAAATGACATAATGTGTTTTAAATGACTTTTCATGTCAGTCACTTAAAAAAAATACTTAAAACACATCACATTAACCAACATAAAATAAGTGTAATAAATTGATACGAAGAAGAACATTTCTAATCTTGTGAAAAATGTAATGGTAAATTTGTTTTCCATATCAATGAACGAGTTTTGAGTCCTTGATTGATACAGTGTTTGGATAGCCAACAATTCAAGTGTGTGGGTTTATTTGCACATCGTCGATCTGATTTGTGTTCAGTTTTAGATCTCGTTGGGATTAAGACACGTGTCCCTTTTGTCTAATTATAAAACTTCTATCTCAATTCCCATTCAATGTTCAACTACAACCAAACTAGTCAAACTCATCTACAGGGATGAGATTTATCCTCATTATTATTATTATTTTTAAACAAAAAATAAAATAAAATTGGTAAACTGTCTTGTATGTAGTGAGTTGAATGGATTTTATAGTTTTATAAGATGTATAATTGGGATCAAAATCCTATAAAATTCATGGAAAATTCTAAAAATTATTTTCAAATTAGAGGTGCACATTTTGTTACCTCAACATTTTATAATACGTACGCCATATGCTAGCTAGGGTTCATAAACGTACGTAGTTGACATATTTTGTAGTAACTATGTAATTATTCAGATAAGAATTCCCCTATTTGGAAGAACTTCAAGTAGGGCAATTGATTAGAAAATAGTACTAAAATCGACAATTTGTTAATTTAGTCAAATAAATCATCATTTGTTCTTTATAACAAGTTGTCAAATGGGCTCTTCTTCACGCTACTAAACATGTGAGATGTCCACTCAAACAGGCAACAGTAGCCTCAAAAGATGCTGCCATTTCCATGTGGAAATGATCTCTAACCTAAGTCACTCTCATGTGTTAATGTTAGATTTAGTGTCATAATATTAAATAAATAATTGAATTTATCTTTTTATATATATAAGCTTAAGTTACTGAGATAAGTCGTTATCATAGTAGAAAGCCTTCCGTTCTAATATTGTCTCTATAATTTACTTTATATTTTAATTAAATGTTTTATGTATTGGACCTAGGAAGAAGCTATTTTATGATCAAGATTAAATTTTTTAGATTTAATTGTATATATGTTGTTACATCGATGTAACATCATGTATATCGTTAGATGTAAAAAATTATAATTTTGACAATAAAATTGTTTATTTATTCGGGAGTTTAAATTGACAAGTGAAAGAGTATTAAATATTAATTAATTAATTAATTAAATTTATCATTTTTTATAAATTTAAACTTTTGAAATAATTCGACTTCTGATGGTCGTGCAGCAAACCCTTTGGGGTCTTGTTCCATTTTCGGAACTTTGTCATCTTTAACAGCCTCTTTAGGCGGTATTAGTTTGTTTGATGGACCGGATCATTTATTTGCCAATTCTTAACCGTTCTCATGAAGAATTTGTCACCTTTATTTTTTATTTTTTTAATTCCCTTTTACCTTTCTCTAGCAAAAATAAAAAATAAAAATAAATCAACGACTTAGAATAATTGGTAGTTTAACCCTAGGGTATTATAGTAATTTTGGTGTGAGTAATCTAATTGTTTTATATATAAGCAGACATTGTTTATATCTGACTTTTCGTGGGGTTCTCTTTTCATTTGAAATCTCAAAGGAATCTCTAACAAAGCTTCGGTAGAATCTGGCCACAATTGGCCCCACAAAGATATTGACATGGCACTAGATGACAAAATTCCAATTTTGTCCCTTCTCCTCTCAACCACAACCAGAAGCCTAAGCAACCAGAGTCCAGCAAGGCAAGCCACCATCAATTCCCCAGGCATCACCATACAACACAAAAAATTATGGGCATCATCTTATGTATTCATGTGTCCAATTGTCTCATAGATTATGCCTTGTCACTTTCCTAGACCTTTTAGCCAGCATCATCTCCACAGACCACAGGCTTCAAGACTTCGATATGATTAGTTAAATGGGTCTTGCTCGTTTCTATTCATATAGTCGTACATTTATAACTTAATATATTGCAAACTTGACCCATAAACCAAAATGATTAATGTTATAAATTACATTTTATCTCATAATTATCATCTAATACTCATATGGTAGTTTCAATTAACTTTTAACTCAATTTTAAGGAACATGATCCTCTCAAATTCATTTGAACTGAAGAATATCCAGTCAATTATATTTGAGGGGTATTTTTGTCTTTTCATTTTTAAGTGGACAAAAATACCTTTCACTATAACTAACTGAATATTCTTCTGTTCAAATGAACTGGAGAGAATCCTAATTCCCATTTTTAGGACTCAAATTATACATCATAAAAAAGGGATCCTAAGCCAACTAACTTACAATCTAGAGACTCTCAAGCTATGTCCTCACCTTGGCTTTTCCAAGCTTGGGCCCTCCAACATCCTATGGGCCAAGAGAATTGCTAGACTTGCAAAGACTTTTTACAAACAAAGCCTTACAAAATGACGTGACAAAGAAAAAGACAAAAAAAAAAATTGAGACTAGTTGCCTATGAGAGACAAGGCTGGGTTGCACGCAGACCCATGCCTAGGTTTGGCCTAGACCCACCGTGCGTCATGGGTCTAGGCTAGACCCAGGCGTGGGTCTGGCCTAAACCCAGCCATGGGTCATCAGACCTACGGCGGGTCTGGCCACAACCGCACGCTGGGTCTCGGCCAGACCCAACGTGGGTCATCAGACCCAGACCCACGACAGGTCTGGCCTAGACCCTTGGCGCACGGCGGGTCGCGGGCAGACCTAGGCGTGGGTCTGCCCACGACCCAACCTTGTCTCTCATGGGCAATTGGTCCCAATTTTTTTTTGTCTTTTTCCTTGAGTAAGGCTTTATTTGTAAAAAGCTTTTGTAAGTGTAGCAATTCTCATGGGCCAAAGTGTATGTACCTTGTAGCTTATCTTTTCTTTGTGCAACTATAGTCATAAAATTAAACAATTTTATAGGTAGAATTGTGAGTCTACCGCTAAGCAAGCAAAAACTCTCAATCAAACTGTACGTGTAACTTGAGCTCCTTTATTCTGATAAACCCCACTCTCTCATTGTTTTACGGGAAAACGTTAAACACAAAATTGACTTTCCTTAAAAAAAAAAAAAAAACCAAGGTAGACTTTCTTTTAAAAACATATACTTAATTATTTGGAAACTAAAAGCGTTTTTGCGAACAACATTATGTAAAATAAATCAAACGAGGGAGACTTTTTTTCTCTTTTTCTTTTCAAAACCCCCAAATCATATCTGTGTTCATATCAATACCATCCAATACATTTTCTAGGAGATAGTATAAAGCAGCATGCTTAAAACAATGTATGCTTTACAGCTTCAAATGCATATACATATACATAATTTGCATTACAAAACCGGTCTTTCGTTTGTTTTCAACATACTTTGACATAAATAAAATTATGTAAGATGCAAGGCTTATATCACAATTAAATAACACATGCTTTAAAACTATTTATGCTTTACATATCAAATGCATTTCATGCAAAAATACATTTACATTATTGGTTGGTAGGGAGATTTACATACTACTTTCGTCCACATCCTTGCTAAACCTTCAAAATGTGTCACTTCTTTGTAATTTATTATATCATATCATTAGTCGGGATTACATTTTCGAGCCCTAAACTTTATTTTATAATTAACCACACGTAGCACTTCTCACTTTCCTTAAAATTGGGTTAGGTAATTCCGTTATCTCCTTGGCTATTACCCTATTATAGTCGTTAGATTAACAGTTCTTTAAAACCATTTCGTTAGTCTCATTTTTTTTCATCATTAAATTCCTAAGCCCTACCTCGAGTTTACCCTTTCCGATCCATATCACATGAAAAAAGAAAAAAAAAAAATGATGGATTGGCAAGGCCACGTCAATATAGTAGAATAATGATGTGGTATATAACATTACTTTTATAGGAAACTGTGAATAGTCTGGTCCCAAAGTTTTTTATTTTTACTTTGACACCTTGCAGTTTTGGACTAAGTTACCCATCCTAAATGGGGCTCTTTGGCTCGGGTCGTGTTAGGTGGAGTAAAAAAAAAAAAATTCTTACAAGATTATGGTATTTAATTTTTGTAACAATAATGTTATCTTAAATTGTTAAATTAGGACAAATTTTGGGGTGGGGGTTGGGTGCAAAAATTGGCTTGCGTTCGTGATATCAATAATTGACAACTTGGAAGTGTCTTTCCATTGGAGAATGATGGATATAACAGCTGCCTGCAAATCGTGGCTAAGAAAATAGCACTGCATTTGGATGGTAGCACTTGAGGTGGACATTCTTCTTAGCCAAATTCAACCTCTGTCGAACACTCAAAAAAAAAAAAAAAAAAAAAAAATCTTCTAAATGTTCTCTATATCAAAATATATGATAATTTTTATTTAGGTTAATTTGATTATACTCAAATCTTTTATATTTTATTACCATACTTGCATTATCTTTGCTTACCACATTTCTCCTATAAATATGAACTTTTGTATTGTGAATTAACTTGAGTAAGAACATAATGTAGCCTTTAGAAAAATTCTTAATGGTGGTTCCGCCCAAAATGGAAATGGACTAGGGTTATAAACTTATAATCTCTAATAGGATGATCGAGTCGATTCCATGATTATAAGTTTATTCCATAACAGAACAGATATGGGCGCAAGTTAGCCAACTTGGCCCATCAAGCCCAAAACACATCTAAGACTTAACATTTAATAAATTTGGATCAAACAACCTCCTAGCTGACACAAGTTTTGGACAACAACTCTCCAAGTTGATTCAGAGCTTGTTCTTGAGGAAATTTGTGAGGAATCATTTAGTTTCTTGGAATAGTTTTAACGCCACCTAAACTATTGATTAGAAAACTTTAACATTCAAAAGAAACATATAGCATGAGTGTTTTTGCCATCAAAGTTTCTGACCCAACCAAAAAAGAAAAGAAAAAAGAAAAACTCTTTTCACATATTTAACAACCATAGGCTTTAGGTATGAGATCTTAAATCATTTTCATGAATATTACCATTAAAGGGGCCATTATGAACTTCGAGAAATATTTTCTACAGAAGATAACATATCTTGCAAACCTAAATCTAAATGACATCTAATACATATCTTACCTTTATGTTAAGTTGAAATCACAAGACCTATTTTCGTGTATGTCATGTGCCGTGAATTAAACCATTAACTTAGGCATATTATTAGGAATTAAGTTATACTATAAATTAAATAATTTAATTAAGCATATCATTAGCTCTTATGGTCTCTTTTAAGAGGCTTTGATCCAATTTTTACTAAGTTAATTAGCCCACAACCAGAATAAAATTAAAAAATAAAAAATAAAAAAATAGCCCACTACCAAAAAAGACAGAAAAGCAGAGATGGAAGAAGCCAGATCCAAGACTAGTTAAAGTTAACTGGGATGCAGCCATCGATGCCACTTCAAAGAGGATGGGAGTGGGAGTGATCGTAAGGGATACCGAGGGGTTGGTATTGGCAGCCATGTGTAGTACTGTGCACCTTATTACTGATCCAACAATAGCGGAAGCAATAGCTGCATGGAAGGCTGTGGTTTTCTGCAAAAATTTAGGACTCTAAAGTATCTTTAATTTTGAAAGGCGATGCGCACAAAATTGTGAATAATTTGAGACAAGAAAACTCTTGTTGGAATTGTTACAGCCAATTAATAGAAGATACTCGAATCATGCTCAATAGCACATTATTTAGCTAAATTTGCTTTTAGTCTATCTATAGAACAAGTCTGGATAGAGGACGGTCCCTTGTGTATCCAAAATATTGTACATACTGAGCAAGAACCTTCGGATTAATTTCTTTATTTCTACGAAACAGACTCATTTCCAAAAAAAAAAAAAAAAAAAAAAACACGGCATTTACATGTAAGCCAAACATTTTGGACCAAATCACAAACCAAGCCTACGCCCTAAAGTGAGAAAATTACATATTCAAATATTAAACACATTAATTTCAAATATATAGTTGGGTTCATTCAATGTGTTCAAATATATATTTTGAACACATTGAATGAACCAAACTATATACTCGTACTCGGAATAAATGAACATTTATTGGACTCCAGCAAAGGTACCCCCAAATAAATTTAAGGGTAATAACCATTTGCCCCATAAACTACAATGCCTTAACATTTTTTTTTTCTATGAACTATAAACTATGACATCTGACCCCATCAAATTATCATCTTATAACAAAAAACCTCATTCCGTCAGTAAAAATGGTTAAAATTGACGGTCAATGATCATGTGCAAGTTCTGTGCTATTTAAAATTTTTTTCTTCCACTTTTACCCTCACTTCAGATCGAGAAAATGACGCTTATACCCTCCTCAACCATAATCCAACACATGAAAATAATTTAAAATGAGGGCAAAAGGTAATTACCCATAAATTTTATTTTATTTTTTAACCAAGATAATCTTATATGAATAATCCACTAATTAGATCTGATACCAATGCTATTGGCTATCGCCCAGCTAAATCTTAGAGACAAGGGACTAGTACCGAAGGGTAATAGTAGAAATTATATTTTTATTATACAATTGTTTTATAATGTTAACTTGGCAATTAATTTTTGGATCAATCATTATAAAAAAATTTAAAATTAAATTTAAACAATTGAAAAAACTACAATACATATATAATATATTATAGTTTTCTTAGAGCACCTTAAGCTAAATTCAAATGTGGTATATATAATATAAGCAACTAGGATTTCAAATTTCTTCCACCTGCACATAAATGTCAAAATCATGCCATTTTGTGTGGACTTTTTTGCCCATTTTGTCTTTGATTTTCTGCCATGCCAGATATTAGGCCAGGCATAGTTGATGTGTTGCTATCTAATTTCCTATTTGCTGAAGAAATTTTGTCCACATCTCTATCATTTTAGCCCCATTAAACGTGTTTGTCAAAACACTCCTATTGGTAGATCTAGAGATATAAAATTAGATTTCCACCATGTAATTGAAATTGTGTAATTTATGGTTAATCATGACCAAGATTAAGTGTTATTATTTATATTCGGTGGAAAAAAAAAAAATCATCTACATGGTTAGTAAAAAAAAAAAAAAAAATGTTACTATTCGTTAACCTCTAGAGTGATAAGCTCTGTCATTGTAGAAAAGCCAATAATTTACTGTTGAGATTTTGTGCACGCAGTGTAAATTACCTCTTCTCTTTTTTTATATGATATTTGTGTTTCCTCTAATTGAGATTTCGTGCACGTAGTGTAAGTTACCTCTTCTCTCTTTCATATATGTTATTGCATTATAAACTGTTTTTAGAGTTAGTGCACATCATATAATATCTAATATGCATCCCCATAATTCTTGGCGGTGACCAAGAGTAAAGCTAAAAATTACATTTTTACTTTATAACTGTCAAACAATATTAATGTTGCAGTCATAATCAATTTTTTTTTTTTTTTTTAATTTTTTTTTACCATGTCACCAATTTTAACTTTATAACTATCAAACAATATTAATGTGGCAGTCATAATTAATTAATTTTTTTTTGTTTTTTTTTTTTTAAATTTTTTTACTATGTCACCATTGTGAAATAATTATTTGATAAAAATATAATTTATAGTATTAATAAGTGATTAATATTTACTACCCATTATAACAAATTTAAGCTAATATTAAGAGTAAGAAAAATGTTATAAAGTGTGAACAATCTTTTGGATTTTTTTTTTTTTTTTTTTAACAAAAACTTTATAAGAAATAATTATAAGACGTAATTTTTAGAATTTTCTTAATATTATTAATGATAATATGTATAAATATTGAGATGCAATTACCTTCTTTTTACCCTTTATCCTCATGTATTCGAATTTGCTGGGGACGGGCCCCACATGCTTTCAGACTTCTGCCACCTGACAAATACTACCGTTAGGGTCATTCTTGCAATTCCCTCAAAACACAAAGGGCAAATCCATCAGGCGCCGAAATTTCAGAACCCCTCGACAGGATATCGCTTCCCGAAACGAGGCTCACAACCCGATAACACTGCCCCTGAGTTCAAAGACAAAAGAACTGAATTTCTTCGACCTCCCACTGAAGTTACATTCTTACCCTCAACTTTGCTCAAAATGCCATTACCCCCATCGGAACATAGCCTCTCCAGTCGTTTAGAGACCAGGGGTATGTTTGGCACAAAAATTAAATAATGTTTTCTTTTTCTTCGGAGCCATTAATTCAAATTTCGGATCGTTACAAAACCTCGCCGCTTTAAAAATAGGATTGATAAAAATATGTATTTTAAATAAAGAAAATGTTAGGTGTTCTTTTAGTATTTTTTTGGTATTTTCGCAACTGTGATGTAATTTTTAAAATTACTATTAAATTTGAGATTATCATCATTGACTTTTAATTTATTAGTAATTTTAAAATCACATCACAGTTGAGAGGATACTGAAAGAATACTAAAAAAAAATACTTAGCATTTCCCTTTAAATAAGAAAAAATAAAAAAGCATTTAATAAACAAAGCAAAATCCTTATATTCTCAATATAAATAGGAGTTTTATTTTGTGAATATTTATTTACTAAAGATTTTAGTCTGAAAAGAAAAAGAAAAAAGAAAAGAAGCACAGGATTTAAGATTTGCACTGTTTCTCTTCTCGGAGCCTGGCGTTTTCTTTTCTTTTGGAGTGAAAATATCCAAAAAGCCCTTCAATTTGACTTCTGACATCATAAAGAGCCTCGAATCCTACAGTGAGCTCTAGCGAACTCTTCGCCGTTCTCTGCTACCAAGCAAATCGTGGATCAGATTCAGAGCTCTGAAGCAGAGCGAGCGAGAGAAGAGAAGAGAGAGAGAGAGAGAGAGAGAGAGAGAGAAGCTTGAAGTTGATGGCGGTGGTGGAGTGAATGCTGTGGAGGGGTTACGCGCTTGGCATTGCAGAGAGAGAGAGAGAGAGAGCGAGAGAGAGGAAGAGAAAGGAATGGAGGTTGAGCCAGTGTTTGAGGTCCGAGAAGTGGACCTCGACTACGAGTTTGATGCCACCATGTACTTCGATTTCACTCGGCCGGAGAGTCCAGCCGAGGCTCGCCAGGTTGAGCTCTGGTTCGAGTCCGCCATAGAATACCCTCCTTCTCGTGAGCTCAAACCCTAATCTTTTTTCATTCTTCTAACTAAATATCTCTTTTTTATTTTTTATTTTTTAAATTTTGTGATATGAGTGCTAATTTGGTAATATTTGCTGCTGAAAATGTTCCATTTGTTCATTTTCGTTTTGATTTTTGATTTTTGATTTTTTTTTTTGCGATTCCTTTTTTTTGTTTTTTGTTTTTGAAGTTTTGTATTATCTACTTATGATTCTCCGTTTGTTTTACATTTTCCTAACAAAAATTATTATATATATATATATATATATTGTCTGTTGCAGCTTTTGTGGCAAAATTGGTTATGGGAGAGGATACCCAAATGGAAAATGTGAATACTTCCCCAAAATCGAAGGACATGGAGGCTATTGTGGACTCTGATATGGGTGTGGGCCGAGATTTTTGTGCATTGGATGTGAATAACAAAGGTATTGTTTTTGTCCACAATCTTGTAATTGAGCTTTTTCTTTAATTAATTAACCCAACTGCTAAAATTGGTATCAAGAGGAAGATTTCCGTTGTTAATCTTGTAAATACATGTTGGTAACCATGTACGTAGACTGACCCAGTTCAACTTTTGCCCCTTATCTTCTAATTGAACTTGTTATTTACTTATGACATAACCCAACTGCTAAAATTACTATCAAGAAAACGACCTATGATAATCTGGTCAATACATGTTGTAGCCATTTATGGAGACAGACTCATTGCCACCTTTCGATTATCTCCACCTTCATTAGCCAAAGCAACTGGGCAGGAAAGAGATGGCTACATCTAATAGGTTATAAGGCATCCTACCAAAGCAACTGACATCATTGATAATTCAACTGGATTACCTATTTCAATGCTAGATGAGTAATCTATGGAAGTCGCTTTCTGGTCAAGTCGGTATCAATGATGTCAGTTGCTTTGGCTAATAAAGGTGGAGACAATCGAAAGGTGGCAATGGGTCTGTCTCTATAAATGGTTACAACATGTAACTGACATCATTGATATCGACTTGACCAGAAAGCGACTTCCAAGTCACACCTTGAGGCATGATTCCCAACCCACAGGTGTCTAAAGCTGGTTATAGTCAAGCTTGCTATTGGCTAGGAACTCCTCAGATTTTCTGTACTTCATATATTTGCCACCAGCACACATTCATTATAAAATTAGTATGGTAAGTCTGTCGTAGGGCTGTTTGTAAATAGAATGATAGAAATATTAGTGAAGCTGTTGTTGGATAGTGCAAAACAAGGGGATTATGAAGACAAACCTGTTATCATATTCATTTTGATTCATGTCTAGACTGTGATTTTTCTAATAGTATGATATTTGACATGGTCTTCCAGAATGTGAAGGAATAGATAGAGGGATCTTCACCAAATTACAGAGTGGCAACCTGCAAAAACTTCTGAGTCAACCATTGGAATTAACTACAGGTGAACAGTTTTCTACTTTGATAACTGATGCTTGTGCATGGACAATCTTTTTAGAGGGTTAAAAGACTTACCAACACAACAGTTTATAGTGATTACTTAAATTGGTAGCAACATATAATATTAAGGGAAAAATGCAAAATTAGCCCTTGTGGTTTACTTGATTTACAATTAACTCCCTATGGTATCAAAATGAACTCAAAGGTCCCTGAGGTATGCCAAAAATATAATTTAGTCTCTACAATCAAATTCTGTCCACTAATTTAACAAATTTCCTTAGTATGATATTGACTTAAATAGGACAAGTATCACAATTATATTGGCTCTAATGTTTTACGCTATTAGAATCTGTTAAGTCAGTGAACAGAATTTGACTGTAGGGATTACATTATTTTTTTAGCATACCTCAGGGACCTTTGCGTTCATTTTGATACTACAAAGAGTTAATTGCAAATCAAGTAAACCACAATGACAGAATTTACATTTTTCCCCAATATTAATGTTATATCTTAGCAACATATAATTATAAATATTATATCTTTTGACTTGGGTTCTGTTGATCCATCTCAATTTACGGTGTAACGTTTTTAGTTTCTTGATCCATGCATTGCTACAATTGAAATCGATCACCTTTAACATAATAATAATTTGTGTCTTCCATAATTCAATCATGTTTCTTATAATCACACCATTATTTCTACTTTATTTTTCTTTTGTGTTTGTGATGCCCTTTCTTTGCAGGAATGACATTTTATGATCACAAATCTACTGGTGAACTAAAAGCTAAATCAAAGTCTGCTATCAAGCCTGTTTTCCCTAGGACCTCAACCTTGATGAAACCTACGGCAAGCCAGTTGGCCAAGCAAAATCGGCCTCTCCAAGTTGCTGTTTCCAGGTGATTTGAGGAATATTCTTCATTTCTGTTATCATACCATTCTCACAGTGATGGGTAAATTCTTAGGCTGACAATTATAAACCTGATACACTTTCAATATTCTTGAAGATTCTCCATTGTTGCTAGATGAATTTATTGCAAGTTTAATACTGTCTACTTTAATATGTTCTCTGTTCCGTCTAGTATGCACTGCAATTTAATGCTCCCAATATCTACATTCCATGCCTTGATTGCAAGGCATCGCCTTTAAACAAGATGTTGGAGATCCCCTTTATCTGCTATATTCATCTTTTTATTGTTCTACCCCTCCTTTGTTAGATATCAAATGCAAGTTCAAAACATTGGGAGGAGCTTACATACTTCTGGGGTTGAAAGTCAAGCTGCCAAGAGGCAGAAGCTGGACGGAGGTCATTTGCGTAAGGTACAGTAATTGTGTCAGTCTATGTTATCTTCCTTTAAGTAAATCCACTTATCTTTTGAAGAGCTTGTCAAAAAAAAAAAAAAAAAAAAAAAAAAAAAAAATGGTGCTGAGTTGCTGGCCATATTGAAATTTTAGTGATTGCCTAAAAAGCGATTTTCTTTGATGTTGTAAGAATTTGGTATCTCACAGTAATCAATAACTACCACGTGAAGGCATGTTATTAGAAGTGTTCACCCTTTTAGAAAATTTCGAAAGGTAACCTACCTTGCCCAACTCTTTTGGTGGGCTTGGTTGTGACTTCTTGCTTGTTCCAGCTTCCAAATTAGGGCATGTTTCAATGTTAGTTTTTTATGTAGTTTATCGTCATAAGGCAGGCTCCAAGCTCACCTGTTTCTCTGTATAACAGGTTACAGACACAAACCAGCAAACCAATTTGGTCCACAAGCCACCTAAGAAGGTATATTACCCATTCTTGATGCTTGAAGTTGTCTCTCAAATTAACTTTAATTTTTCTTGTACGTAGTCACTTTCTTGCATTTCAGCATTGTTATAGGCTGATATATTTAGTGGTTGACCCTCGTTGATATTAGAATCATATCCCAAAATCCCATTAGCTACAGTTTCATAAATCTCTTTTTTTGTAATTCGCAACTTTTGACAATAATACCATTGCCACAATGGTTTCGTTAAATGGAACAAAGTCCCACCTAACTTAATGGACCATTTCAACCAATGGGAAAAAAGTAGTTTATAGTTAACTTGGAGTTATAATTGGAAGCAGAAATATATTTTAAAGTTGCTGACTCTCAATGGGAAGTGTTTAACTTGGGTTTTTTCTTTTTTTTTGCTGGTAAAATGTCATTTTGTGGTTGGATTGACTCTAGAAAAATGGTAGCTTTGATTATTTGAAAGGTGGACTTTGAAAGAAAGATGAAGGTTGGTTGGAGGATTGTATAATGACATTTTAGTCATATTCAACATTTCTGGGTGATCTTGCAGGATGAAACAGTTGATAAAAACCCTGCACATGGCAAAATGAGGCTTACCATTCCAAGAGAGCCTGAGCTTGAAACAGCTCACAGGGCCCAAAGGATAAGGTATTCCGTTGTTTATATTTTTATCATATCTTCACATATAAAATGTTGTGTTGTCTAACTAGCTGCAGGGCACAAATGAAATTTTTATATTTCAGGCCTAAGAATAATACAGAACTAGAACATGTGAAACCAGCTGCACGGAGATTTAAAGCACGCCCATTGAATAGAAAAGTTGGTACTTGAAATTTATAACGATAGAATTTTATATAAATTGCTCTGTTTTCCTCTGTCCCCTCAACTATATAGTTTGTGATTTGCAGATTCTCGAGGCCCCTTCATTGTCACTTCCAAAGAAGAGCACTCCAAAATTGCCAGAATTTCAAGTAAGTGCTTCATGTCTGTTTCCTGCTTGTTGCTGGAGTAAAATTATTCTAGGTACAAATATCATGGCGAACCAAGATTTCCTAACTCAATTTTGCAAAACAAGTTTCTTCTACCATTTGTATCCTGATTTTGTTCTTCCTATTGCTTCCCAGGAATTTCACCTAAAGACGTTGGAGAGGGCTATGCAACACACAGCTGCTCTTTCATCATCCTTGTTTAATTGCAATGATTCTGACAAGGTTGTCATTAAGTTAATTGGATATTTGACATAACCTTATCCTGAAACAAAATTTATCATTGGTCCAAACGTTGTGCCCAGGAAGAGCTGGAGCAGTTATTTTGCTAGTGATATACGTGGTTGATGTTGTACATTTTGTTGCTTCTAGTTGGTGATTGCCCAGTGTTATGATTCCTGAAATTTAAAGTTCTTCCCTTTCAGGGATTGGACAAGCCTGGCACTTCTACTGTTGCAGGAAATGGAAATAAGGAATGCAGAAGGTAACTGTGTGAAGGTTTTCATTTTGACTTCGATATAAAGAAAGGAAACTCTCAAATTGCATTTGACAAAAACAAAGTGCTAACTTCAGTGTGACTTTTGTTTTGTTTAGACCAAGTACAATGGATACTCCAAAGCAGGATGGATGTGATGTAATGCACAATTTCAAAGCTCGCCCTTTTAACAAGAAGGTAATATTTTGTTCGATTAGATAATTTTGCTGAATGTTCTGCTTGCAGTTATCAGCTTTCGACTTATTTCCTATCCTAATGTAGATATTTTCAAGTAAAGGAGATATTGGTGTTTTCCGAAATAGCAAGCGAGAAACAACAGTACCAATGGTAGTCCCTAGATTTTTACTATTCCCTAGCACTGTATCAATTAGATTTCTAGTTGACTGAATTATATGACTGTGGCTTCCCCATATAGGAATTCAATTTCCATGCGGAAAAGAGAATTCAGCTTAATCCACCAACAGAACTTTTCAGTAAAGTAAGCCTTGAATAAATAAGTTTGCTTCTGTATCCCCGTTTTCTTTATTTTGAAAGTTCATTTGGCATAACATTTAAGCATTTTAATTGTAGTGTTAGATTTACCTCCTAGTTTTCTCATTTATTCTCTTTTTGAATGCTAGCTCTCCCTAATATCTGAACTCCAGCCAAGTAATGGATCTCAACTCAAATTTCCTCAGTCTTTCTCTCTTCCTACAAAGGTTATCTTTGCTACATTTAACTTTTACTTTTAATTGAATATATGTACTATTGATTTCAGTTTTCGTTTTTTTTATTACCATATTGAGTTTTTTTTTTCACTTTTTTGGTATAAGGGGTCAAAAGAAAACAGATCAAATTCTTTTCAACCAGAACATGGGGTAAGTATGCCACTTTATTTTATTTATTTATTTAATTTTTATAGGCAAACTGCCAAACACTAATGCGCCCATACAGAATCCTGTTACCTCACCCTCCAGCACTTTTAGCTGGAGGGAGGAGATGCCATTTGATCCAAAAGAGCCTTTGCTTTTTGGTGTTGGTTGTCATGTCATTTCTTTCCTATTGCAATGCTAAACACTTTACTCATTGTTAAAAGGATAGGAGTAGAAGGCTCTACCTTGTAGGTGAGGTGTCCCATTAGCTGTTGATTCATGAGCTGTATTGTCCTATATATTTGAATGAATGGAATGAATGCTGTAGAGAGATTCACTTCTAATTTTTCTAACATTTTCCTATTCCCATGATAACTAACACTCATAAATGTAAAGCTTTTCGTCATTCCTTCGTTGTGATGATGTGATATCATTTCCTATTGTAGACACTGCATCCGATGAGAGGAAAACCTCCTATTTTTGGTGGAAAGCAGGTTCAATGTGGGAGTGATGGCTGCATCTCTGAAGTTGGCAGGCAGAGTATGAGGTATGCCAACTGCATGAATTACTAACTGGTGCTAGAAT
The DNA here is from genome assembly GCF_901000735.1 of Corylus avellana. Classification (NCBI taxonomy): domain Eukaryota; kingdom Viridiplantae; phylum Streptophyta; class Magnoliopsida; order Fagales; family Betulaceae; genus Corylus; species Corylus avellana. Next base: position 29,470,576 of record NC_081543.1, on the reverse strand, counting down.
CTAGCTCTCTCTCTCTCTCTCTCTCTCTCTCTGTTTTTTTAAGTTTTCATATTCAAGAGTTTGGTAATCTTGCCTTTATACATTATATATTGCCACAGGAGTTTGGGAATCCGCTGAGAGGAAGAGAGGAAAATTCCATAAATAGTTTTCAGTGTTGGGAGCAGATTTGAGTCTTTTTCTGTTGAGAATGGAAGATTTGATGAATGTACAGAAAAATGTGCTATACATCAAAGCTGATCAAGCTCATTTACTGTATATGGAATCCATGGAAGTCCGCTTCTTAACTCAGCTATGAAGAAACTGTAGTTCTCACAATGTTCAATTCAATTAGCTTTTGCTTTTTCTTACAGTTTCTAGGTTTCAGTTCATAGTCAAAATAAATATGTTAATAGGCTGGTGTTGTATTGGCATCAAAGGCCACCTCACCCTTATAGCATCATCTTCCACCATTTTATGTAGCATCAACACCACATGTAATGATCAAAGTCGAGCAATATAAGAAATACAGTTCTTTCCTTGAAAGGTCATGTATGTTGAGATTAACTGCTGCAGGTAACTCTTTTTGCACTTGCCATTTTGAAATAATTTCCTTGATGTAGCAGCTAGAAGACTAAGATAAGAACAGAAAGAGAATGCCTCAGACAGTGAATAAATATTACATTGGTCGGAATCAGAAAGGAAAACTAAATCACTTAAAATAGGAAAGAAACTACCTTTGGTAAAGATAAACTAATTATGAAAACTAAATTGCCTCAAGATACATTCAGAAAGAGAATTTTCAGTGTTGATAGCTTGATTCCAGTAAGATTTCTTTCCTTTTTGTCCGGATGGGTTTGCAACTGAGCCTCTCTGAAGGTCTCCCAATGTGACTTCGTTGCATTCTCGTCTGGATGGGGTTGGAACCGAGCTTCTCGGGAGGTCTCTCAATGACTCTCGACTGCAACCCCGTCTTGACTGGGAATGCGACTGAGAATCTCGGCGGATCAACTAAGTAGCAATATGTCAATCGAGCCACTACCTGCCTTCGGATGGTGTTGCGGTTGAGTTGTGATGCCTTCCATTTTTGTTCTGGGGCCGTGTTACATCAGGCGTGCCTACTCTTTAAAAGAACTCGTCCTCGAGTTATACCGTTTGATGCTTCAATCTCCGGATGGTACTCAAAGATATCAGCCACGTTGGACATAATGGAAATTGCCATGTGGCCTAGAAGATTGATGATGTAAATATTGTGGTTTATTTATTTCTTTTGATCTTTTCGAGCACTCGATACAAAGCATACTTCTTGCTCTTCAACTTCTTGTAGGTGCCAGTTATAAGCCACCCTCCATAACTTGTTCTCCTTTTTGGAAATTCTTCATTCGCCGCCCTCGTCTTTCACTTCTTTATACTTTGCATAGGTCTCTTCCAATCGCCACCAATATACTTCCTCTTGAGTCGCTTTTACTTGTTCAACCAAATGTTCCACCGCCAACACTACCCCCTTGCATTATTTCATAAAGGTTTCTTTGGGTTAAAATCAGATTATAAAAGGAAAAAAGAGAGGATAAATTGACCATTTTGAGCGGATCTCAACTTTCAAAAGTTGCATAAAGTAAATAATGTTTTCAAAAGATCTAGCTTTTGGGTTGAGTTAGGCCTAAAACCCATTTATAATATGGTATCAGAGCCTAGCCCAATTAGCTGTGGCCCACTGTCACCCATTGTCGCACGTGTTGGCTTGGATGTCCTCCCACCACACGTGAGGGGGTGTGTTGGAAGTCTCATATTGCCTGTGTATTAAGGAGATTGACCATTTATAAGGGTGAGGGGAAACCTCAACTCTTGAGCTAGCTTTTAGGTTGAGTTAGGCCTAAAACCCATTTATAACATGCATCTTGTTGATTGCATGTTTGATATTTTTCATACAACATCTACATCCTTTTATAGAGAGGATTTGTAGCTTATTCTAGAAAAAAAAATAACAGTTACAGAATCACCCACTAATGAGAGGACTGCAATCATGTACCATCCCCATATAAAACTTTGCAGTTTTCAAAGCAAGCTGCAAGTTTGTTTTGAGCCTCTTCAACCCCCAAATCTTCACGATTCTTAGAGTATTCCTGTACGCATTTTTTATTACATTTTTTCAATTCATTCTTTCGCCATCTGAGAGTGCCCTCCACTCGTTGTCCGTCACGTCCCTTCTTTCTTGGTACCTTGCCATCATCATCTGGAGAGAGAAAGAGAAGTCGACCGGGAAGTGGCAAGGGATGGAGAGAAGGGGGCATATGGGGAGCGGAAAAGGGAAACGGGGGGCTCTCCGCATGCTTCAGAACTAGAAAAAGAGTCACTAACAACATTGTCATCCCTATAAGTCTCTTCATACCATTTTCTTCCATTGTTCCTCTCTCTTTCTTGAGTGAATTTATTTGTTTCTTTCGTAAGTTAAAAGCTTTTATATACAAATTAAAGTTATAAGATATTTTGAAATTATAGATATTTTAGTTTGGAATTTTATTTACTCTTAAAAAAAGCCTGATTTTTTTTTTTTTTAAAATATTTTATTTAGGTAGAGAATTGTTTAAGCATAGTGAACTTGTAAAGGTTTGATGGCTAACTTGAATTTTGGTTATGGTCATGTCTCCTGGCTCTTGAGTTTTCATTATAGTTATCGAATAATTTCTAAGATTTTTTTTTTAGGCAAAGTTGTGTCTAATCTAGCATAAAAGTTGTATTCAAATTTATTTAAGCGAAGATTTGTTTAAACATTGTGCCCTTTAGAAACATAGGATGACACTAACGTGAATTTTGGTCTTGTCTCATAACTCTTGAGTTTTGCTTAAGGCTGGAGATCTGATAAATGTCTTTCTCATTTCACACGCATATACACATGAAAATACAAGTAAAAAGGCACTTGAAGAGACATTGTAGGTGTGCCTCTTTGTGTTTGAGTTTGGGAATCCTTTTGTTCCAGAATGAATTGGTGTTAATGATGATATCGTATTCTCGTTCTTGTCTTTCATGTTTTGGTTGTTGTTCTCATTGTTAAGAAGGAATACAAGAAATATGGATATCATGTTCTTGCGGGTGATTGTTTATGTGTCAAAATGATTACAAACTCAAGTGTAGGCTATCACAAGTGATTAATTAAATACTTCGTCAGACTGAGGTCGATCCTCAGAGCATGTAAGTCCATCGGTCCACACAGTTGTCCATGTACCAGTAGAAGATTCAGCAGCTACTGCTGCCCCTGCTTCCTCAGGCGGAACTCCAGGTTGAGGAGTTACTCGGAACGCTGCCAAGATATTAGTATCTTTGGTTTCATAGTCAGGAGTATAATAAGTTAATTTATAATCTTTAACACCAGCTTTGAATCCAACACTTGCTTTAGTCTCTGTTTGTGGTGACATAAGTCCCTCCCCACAACTCATGAATTAAGAATTCTCGCAACAACAAGGTCTACTCGACATGAATTAGGAGTTAATGAAACCTTTCACAGGAATCCTTTCACAAAATTATCAACTAATTAGAATGGTTCGTTATTAGACCATGATATTTGATTCGCCAAATACACCATTATATGATAAACAATCAAGTAAAGTTTTTATTATCGTGTAGGAAACAAATAAAATAAGTTGGTTGTTGTTTTTCAATTAATTAAGAAGTGGAGGAATGGAGTGAATGGTAAAGTAAGATTAAATTAATAAAAATAAATTAATCAAACTAGAGTTAAGATTAAAGTTAATGGAAAACATTAGGGATTCAAGGATCCGGCCATGTCGAGTTCTATTATTAGGAAAGCATTAGGGCGGAAGGAATGGGGTTTAGGGGGAAAACGACCCCCTTGACCCTGCCCGAATTTCTATAATCCATACACACAAAGTTGTATTGCCCACCCTTTAAAAAAAAAAAAAGAAAAAAAAGAAAAGAAAAAAATACTTCAACCACTTAATGCCCTAGACCTCTAGTGTTGGGGAGATAAACACCGAGGGGTGTCAAAAAAAGAGTAAATTAATATACATAATTACATATTAGTACACCACTTCTAGCCAAAAGCTTATGCTAATGGGCTTGGAGTCCACTTAAGTATATTTAAGTACTTTCATTCTTTATATTTCCTCAATGTGGGACACAAACATCACAAGTTTATGTGCAACAAATCTCTCCTTATTGTTAGAACTAGTGGCTCATATTCTTTCAGGCATAGAAAGTAATATTAGAACACCAGTGGGGTATTTTTGTTGTTTTTGACCTGGCCTTTGGGTCGAGGATGAGTTTTTTTTTTTTTTTTTTTCTTGACCCTTGGGTCGAGGAGGGTTAAATTGGTGTAGGGATTATCTCTCACGGCCAAAAAAGAAGATAAGGAAAAATATGAGCTACCTATGTGTTAGATCTATAATACTTTTGGAGGCCGGAGCAGATCTGTTTTATAACTGAAGTTGTGCATGGGTTAGTGTAGGCTGTTGTCATAAATAAACTTTGATTGTAATTATTTTCTGATTATATATATGACTTTGTAATTACATAGCACTTGACCATGTTATATTAGAGCTTTATGCTTTGTGAGCTGTTATGCTCTAGATCTTCTATGAATGAAATTTGAAAGATTCTCTCAAGAAATAATCCAATGATGTGATTATGTGCAACTAAAACAATGGGATGCCATAAAAACTTCGCATCATTCTGTGCAAATATATGAGTATTAAAACTAATTTAATATGCTAGTATATATATGTCTAATAAAAAATAGCCATATGAATGTATGATAGTTAATCATATCCCACGTAAATCTATCGATTGATATAGTATTTGTTTATCCTTTATAGAAAAAGAAGCCAATTTATAGACTAAATATTTGAAATTAATTAGTATTTGTTTTTGGTTGGAGCACGGGCCTGTTGGGGTAATCTCACATCGGTTGTAAAAGGGGCTGGTGGTCTTGTGCCTCTCTCAAACCCAAAAGCTAGCTTAAGAGGTGAGACATTCCTTCACACTTATAAAGTGATCAAAATACCCTTTCACAACCGATGTGGGATAACTCCAACAATCTCCCTCTCACATATCGGGCCCTGGGTCGGAGCAGACTTGTTGGTAAACCTGGGCTCTGATACCAGTGTTGGGTGGTTTTGGGCTTCTCTCAAATTCAAAAGCTAGCTCAAGAGGTGAGGCTTTCCCTCACACTTTTAAACTGACCACCAACTCCTTCCACAAGAGATGTGAGATAACCCCAACAATCTCCCCCTCACACATCGGGCCTTAGGTCGGAACTAGGGCAACCCGTTTCTCCCGTAGACTATTGAGTCGAGACTTGTTGGTAAACCTGGGCTCTAATACCAGTGTTGGGTGGTCTTGAGCCTCTCTCAATCCTAAAAGTCAGCTCAAGAGGTGAGGTTTTCTCTCATACTTATAAACTGACCACCAGTCTCTTCCACAACTGATGTGGGATAATCCCAACAGGGCGCATAAGAGATTTGATTGGGACAATGGAACTTGAAAAATATTGAAATTTTATATGGTAATAAAATTAAGAACATGTTAACTTTATCTGGATAATTGTTGGTTACCCTGTATTCCATTCACTACGTACTACAGGCGTCAACTACTTACCACGACTTCTAAACAACCCAATAAACTCTAAGAGGCTGTTTGAAATTACGTTTTAGAGACAGAGTTTTATAGTCAAAAATTGTTTTTTGGAAAAACAAATAAAACTTTTGTCAAAAGTGCGTTTTGGCCATTTTTAGGCTTCTTGGACCCTTAAAGCGCTATCAATTTTTTTTACCAAACAAGTAATTATTATTATTTTTATTTTTTTTCAAACGGACTTTTTCCTTGAGTTTTAAATGTACTTTTAGATCTCTTAAACGCACAGCCGAACATGCCCTAACTTGCCGGATAGCTTTACATAGTGACGCAAAACTTTGTTCACAATTATCAACTTTGTTTGATTTTTTTTAATGGGTACAACGACAAAAAAATGATAAAAGAACAAACACAAGAAAAGCGAACGTCTCTAATACCAAATGATTGAATTTGAAGGATTCTATCTGTTCAAATTAGACAATGGAAAAAAATAAAAATAAAAAGAGAGGATAAACTGATCGCTTTGAGCTGAGGGCATATCAACCTGCAAAAGTTGGATAAAATAATGGACTTTTTATACTCTTTGATTTTCATACAGCATCTACAACTTTTATAGAAATGATTGCAGCTTATTCTAGAAAAATAACTTTTACAGAATCACATACAACTGAGAAGACTGTAATCAGGCAACTATAACATAATAATGCGTACAAAAGGAGATTGCAATAACATGCAATTATTTTGATATGGGGTTGCATTAAAGAAATGTTAGGGGATCCTATTAGGGATCTACCCGGAGCCATATAACTGTTCGCATTTTTCAAGACAACCAACAAGTATGTCTTTTACCTCCATACTCTTCATAACTTTACCATTCTTATTCTTTCTCTCTTCCGATCTGCATGTTTTGATACATTTTTTCAATTTACCGACTCGCCACGCATGGCTTCCCGCTATTCGTCGTTGTTGAGCACTCTTATAATCTGGAGAGAGAAAGAGAAGTCGAGCAGGAAGTTACAAGGGATGGAGAGAAGGAGCCATATGGGTAGTGAAAAAGGGAAGTGGAAGATCCTCTGCATGCTTCAGAACAAGAAAAATAGTCACTAACAACATCATCATCACCAAACTTTTCTTCGTACTATTTTCATCCATTGTTCCTCTCCTTCTCTTTGATTGCTTATTTTTGGAACTCCAAGATGTATCCGCTTTTATATACAAGTCTTATCGAATATTTATTCTTAAAAAAAAAAAGAACAAGGAATTGTTTAACCATTGTGACCATTGAAAGGTTTGATGGCTTTAACCAACCATCATATTGTTTAAGTATAGTGACATTTGAAAGGTTTGATGACTTTTGGATAACGAGAATTTTTGTTAAGGTTATGTCTCTTCAGTACTCTTGTTTTTTTATTTTTTATTATAATCATCTAGTAATTTTTAAGAGTTTTATTTTTTATTTTTGGCAAAACTCGTATCTAATCCAACATTAAAGTTGCATTTGAATATCTCAGAATCGTTGTTTACTGAATTGTGCTCGGTTGTTAGAGCCTGCTTTGTCCAACGCTTTAATATCATAGGCTTTTTTGAAGGGTTTCTTCTCTTTGACAAGTCGTCTCTTTGTTATGGCGATGGCGTAGTCATTTGGAAACAGTGTGTGCCACACAAAGGCATGAAGAAGGGTGGAAAACTGGAAATGAACAAAACGGACACCATTGCCGATGACATAAAAGAAAGGGTAATTGCAAGGCCCTTGCTTGGAACTGAAGGGACTTCCGCTCCGTACTTGATGGTCGCCATCGAGGCTGTTGTCATGGGGAACGTGTAAGACCACCATGCCACGGAAAACCTGCAAAATAGAGTGGAGTTCAAACTCTTCTTCAACAAGAAATGCCAGAAAACTGAGTTTTTATTTGAAATAAAGTTTGAACTCAGGACAATTGTTATGATACTACATTAAATAATCGCTTATTCCAAAAGTTTAAGTGAAAGAAATTAATAAACTCTATAATTTAAACACAACAAGTGAAATTTTTAACTGAAATAATGATATGAGTTGAAAGACATAGACAAATAAAGAAAATAATAAACTTACAAAAAAAAAAAAAAAAAAGAAGAAGAATAAAGGTCAAATATAAAAAATATTCTAAATATTCTAACAATGTTAAATCACTAATATTGATTATATATTTTTGGAACTCCAAAATGTATCCATTATAATCTACAACATCTAAAGTTTTTATATACAAGTCTAATCGAATATTTTGAAATTATAGATATTTGAGTGTGAAATTTTATTTATTCTTAAAAAAGCCTGATTTTTCTTTTATTTTTTATTTAAGAAAAGCATTGTTTAAACATGGTGACCTTGGAAAGGTTTTGTGGCTTTTGGCCAACTTGAATTTTGGCCAATGTTATGTTTCCTAACTCTTGAGTTTTTATTATCGTCGTTATCTCATTATTTTTAAGAGTTTTTATTTTATTTTTTAAAATTTTTGGTGAAAATCATCTTTAATCGAGCATGAAAGTTGTATTTAAAATTTTAGGTATAGGTGAAAAGTTATAGTCTAATTGTCAATTTTAATTTCATATATGTAACGACTCACCCAATGACACATAATATTGTTTGCTTTTGGCTCACCCGAATCAGACTTCCAAGAAGGTCACCCATCCTAGTACGACTTTCGCAAAAACATGTTTAACTGAGGAGTTCTGATGTGTTCATGACCATCACGGCTTTAAAACATATTGTTGTCTAGAAGAGTGTGAGTATACGTATAAGCAGATGCCCATCCCCATCCCCATACCTGATGTAGGAGAAAATTGACAAAATTGTTATTTTAATTATGCATTTTAATTTTTCTATTTAATAAGGACAAGGTTTTCCTTTTTTCCATTAGGATTACATTTTTTTTTTTAAATAAGGATTGGGCTTTTCTTTTCCTATTAGAATTTGTTTCCCTTTTCCAATTAGGTTTGCCTTTCATTTTCCTTGTTAATTTAGGAGATACCTAGCCTATATAAAGGCATTCAGTACTCTTTATTATTTTTCAAAATTCAATTTATACTATCAATTAAATTTAAGTATTTCAAAGTTATTTATCTGTTTGCTTATTTGGGGCAATTAGGGACTTTCTCTTCCCTATTTGTTATTTTCTCTCTTCATGAATTCTATTTTCAATTTTCAGTTCTTAGTTTCTGTTACTATCAAACGCTGTTTGAACAATCTTAGTTCTGCCCGGCATTAGTTGGTATCAGAGCTTAGTGTCTTCTTGGGATGAATTTTTTTCATTATTTTATCATGACTAGTGGTCGTGGTTGATGTGAATAGGTTCCGAATGAGGAAGTCCCTTACTATGAGTGCAATATACAAGATGTGATGATTGAAGATTTGAAGACGCAGGTTGCAGAGTTAACCCAGCATCTAGTAGTCTATAACTTGGAGATGTATTGTGATATTGACGATCACAATTCAGACTCCAATTTCAAGAACCGGTATCACAAGCCTGTTTTGGTTCATGAATAGCGTGTTCAGGACGAGCGGCCTGAAGACTTAGGCTTCAGAGTTGAGCTTCCAGAAATTTCTAGTACTCTCATATCCTTAACTATTGTTAGCAAGTCTTAAGTCCATCTACCAAATCCATCTCATGTGGAGGAGGAAGATAAATTTATTGAGACTGTCTCTCCACCGATCTATGATATCTATCCTGACGAAGAGAATTTATTGGAGGAGGTAAGTTTCGTAGTTAATACTGAAAATTTTATTGAAGAAAATAATAACTATTACGTGTTTGATGAAGACCCTAAATTTGAAGTGTTTGATTTGGAGGTTGAAGAAATCAGTTTAGTGGATTTTCATGGGGTAGACAATATTCTATCAAATTCTCTTGATGATGGTGATTTTGATCAGTTTTATGTGGTAGATGAGAATATTATGTTTAAAATAGAAGAGATCGTTGATCCCTTTTGGGAGATCTTCATGGCATGTGAAAGGGAGAAAATAAGTGGAGTATGTGTGAATATTTCATTATCTCAACTTGTTATAAAGAATTTTCAAGATGATACACACATTCTTGTGGTAATTAAGGGAGTGTTATTTATATCAGAATGTTACATTATTTTACTTTTAAAGATAAAGAGATGGAATGGATTGATTAGTCATCTGAAGGATCGAGGCAGGAATCATCATAATGCGAGGACGGATTATCTCCAACTCGGAAAAGATGACTTGAATTCGAGGACGAGTTCTTTTCTAACCCGGAGAGACTGATGCAGAAGAAAATTGACAAAACTATTATTTTAATTATGCATGTGTGTTTTAATTTTCTTGTTTAATAAGGACTAAGTTTTCCCTTTTTCCATTATGATTATATTTTCATTTTTTTAATAAGGATTGAGTTTTTCCTTTCCTATTAGGATTTGTTTTCCTTTTCCAATTAGGATTTGTTTTCCTTTTCCAATTAGGTTTGCTTTTTCTTTTCCTTTTCCTTGTTAATTTATGAGATGCCTAACCTATATAAAGGCATATAGTATTTGTTATTTTACAATTCAGTTAATATTATCAATTAAATTTTAGTCTTTTCCTTTTCTTTGTTATTTTTATGTTTACTTATTTGGGGTAATTAAGAACTTTCTCTTCCTTATTTGTTATTTTCTCTCTTCCTGAATTCTCTTTTCAATCTTCAAGTCTTAGTTTATGCTGCTATCATACGATGTCAGAACAATTTTAGTTCTGCCTGACATCAATATTCAAGCGATGTGGGACTCCACAATCTACATTTTTAAAGAATACGTGAAAAAACATGATAATTTGATTCAATAACACTTACAAGAAAGATTTGAATCAACTCTTCCCTCATACGTCTTGTTGGTTCAGAAGAGAAATGCCGTCGATTTTTGTTATTCTTTTTTGTTCTTAATTTGGACTTAGGTTCAAAATTTTGTTTCTTCCTCTTTGTTCTAAATTTTTTCCTTGTAGGTGATTTCTCTTGAACATTTCCCACGCTCAGGGTATACCCTATTGCTCGTAAGCCGACCCAAATAATGACCTATTAGTGATGACAAATATTGGAATCCAGATCCCCTGGAATTCCTAGGAGAATTTTAGTTTATGAAATTTTAGATCTAAGCCATTCAATTTTATCAAAGAGCCATTATCCTGCCATGTGTCCCACTATTAATAAAATAATAAAATAATGATGATTATTAATATCATTAATATCATTAAAAATTTATTATTATTTTATTAGTAGTGGGACATGTGATAGGATAATGACTCTTGAATGAAAATTAATGGCCTGAATCTGAAATTTCAGAAACTAAAATTCCCCTAGGAATTCCAGGGGATCCGGATCCACAAATATTGTGGTCGATGATAATATTTGGATTCTGCACTGACGGATTTGGAACTTGAAACGATTTGTTGACACTTAATCAGCACAAGGCAAGAGTCATATTTTTTGAACAACTTGTACTATAAATTGACAGTTCTTAATTGACATTAATTTTAGATCGTGATCAAAGTAAAACCACAGTTTTCCATCTAGTTGGATGTCTATTATTGGCTTGAAAAGCGCAAGTATTGCAAAGCTAAATAAAGAAAAAGGCACTAAAACTATCTGCTTAATTGTTCCAAACTAGTTTTCTATATGGTTTCTATGGTGTCATTAACTATCCCATTTTCTCAGAATCCTTGTTTACTGAATTGTGCTTGGTCGTTAGAGCCTGCTTTGTCCAACGCTTAATGTCATAGGCTTTTTTGAAGGGTTTCTTCTCTTTGACAAGTCGTCTCTTTGTTATGGCGATGGCGTAATCATTTGGAAACAGTGTGTGCCACACAAAGGCATGAAGAAGGGTGGAAATGAACAAAACGCACACCATTGCCGATGACATGAAAGAAAGGGTAAGTGCAAGGCCCTTGCTTAGAACTGAAGGGACTTCCTCTGCGTACTTGATGGTCGCCACCGAAGCTGTTGTCATGGGGAACGTGTAAGACCACCATGCCACGGAAAACCTGTAAAATAGAGCGGAGCTCAAACTCTTCTCAACAAAAAATAAAGATTGAACTCAGGACATTTGCTATGATATATTATGTTAAATTATCACTAATTTCACAAGTTTAAGTGTAAGAAATGAACTCTATCATTTAAACACAACAAGCATTTTTAACTGAAATACTCATGAAATGGCATGGGGTGAATGGAAAAAGAATAAAAAGTTACAAAAAAAAGAAAAGAAAAGAATAAAGGCGAAATATAAAAAAAAATATTCTAAATATTCTAACAATGTTAAATCACTAATATTGATTCTAAAAACTTAAAAATTTTAAAATAACTAGTGATTTATCAGACAGACATCTAAAATTTTCACTGATGAATTCCTTAGGTAAGGTTTTTTAAAGGATTAAAAGGCCATTAGAGTAGGAAATAGCTTACTTAAAGCCTGTGAAAAAGTTGATTCGCACAACCAGGGAGACATAAAGAAACAAGGCGATGAAGTAGCAAGTCCTTGACAACCCGTCAAACTCTTGATAGATTGTCTGCCAAGCAAGGCTTGCAGCAGATGGAGCAGCAATAAACATGGAGTACACAGGGTGTAGTTCCTTAGGTAATGCTTCACTGGTGGGCAATCTCTGATACAACGTCACAAACAGCACAAGATAATGTGCGAAGCCTACCGCCCACAAGAACTTGGCAGCCTCATTCCATCCCACTTTGGAAGCTAAGATAGCACCGACAAAGTTGCCGACGACCGAGAGGTGAGAAGAGGGGTTCGCCACCTTACAAAGCCGTCGCTTCCCGCCGGAAAGCCACTGGCCATAGATCTTGAGTTCAAGCACGAAATACGGAGCCATGAAGATGCACCATATGGCAGGGTGTAGGGTTTTGGGGGCTAGCATGGGAGGTAAACCAAGGGCTAGGAACATGCAGACGACCCAAGGGGCAAAGAAGAAGTTAACCCTAACAGGGTGGAAGTACTCTCTTCTGACGGCTTCAAAGTAGAATATGCATTTGAGTATGTAGGTGAAGGAGACGGAGATTAGGACTGCAAGGGCTAATAGCCAGAGGCCAAGGTTGATTAATGGGGTAATATGGAGAAATTTTGTAGCAGGGCTTGTTGCCAGGGCACGCCATAGGACAGCTTGGCTGCTAAGTCCGAGACAAATACCAAAGCATCCAATTGGGAAGCGAAGGAGGAAGGGCCACTTCTCATCTTTGGGAAGGAGAATATCCTCATCCTCCTGCACGATATAATTTATACATATACATCACATACATGTAAGTTAGGATAATAACAACAAATATATTCAGCTAGCCTTGACTTAAATTGAAGAGGCCAATCAGATTGTTTTGTAAGACTAAAAATAAAAATATCAATATGTTCACCCATTGTCACAAGAGCATTTCCAAAAGAATAGTTAAATCCATAATAATAGTTAAATTTGACTATTATGAGTGTTTTTTTTGTCTCCAGCAGAATATACAACTTAACATTTTTTCATCTAGTGTGAACAATAAATAGGCTGATTAGACTATTCACTATTCACACTATAAATTTTATTTATTATTTTTTCTCTCTCACTTTCTTTCTTTTAGTCACTCTCTCTCCTGCTATTTCTTTCATACTATTTCCCATACAAAATAATATTTTAAAAAATTAAAGCATAGGATAAAAAATTTGCTGTAGTGTGTATGAAAAAATGAATAGTTAAAGTAAAAATTTGTACTTTTTTTAGTACCTATTTTACCTACTTCTGTTGGAGATGCTCTAAGGAAGGTTTGATAATATTTATGCTATACCTCAAAGGTATATTTGACCAGTATAGATCAATAAAAATAGAGGTCTTGAGATCGAATATTATATTCATAATTCATTTTTTATTTCAATTAAATATTGGATAATAGTTAATTGAGATCGATACAACATTTCTACAAGCTTTATCCATGCAAATGTGAGTGGAGTTTTACCTTGACTTGGTCTAGCTCAGGTCCTCTCAGAGCAGCAAAGTATCTTCCTGCAGGAACACTTTGATTGACAGACTCATCAAGCCCGGAAGATGGATCAGTCCTTTGAGGCTCCACTTCCCTCTCCTTTCTTGATGGCAACAAAGAATTCTGCTTACTCAGAGTCGCTTTCGTCTTGAAAATACTGAAGTCTCCTTTACGACCTTCAAAACCAATCCTATTGGCCGAATCAAACCCTCCAAAACTTCGTCCACTTCTGGAAAGAACCCTCTTCTCTTCTTTGGCCTTAGACTCTCGATTGAGCAGCACTGAAAAACCCGTCTCTAACGAAACTTGCCTGTTTAAACCCCTATGTGGCCTCTTGGGGTCTCTAACTTTGATGGGTCTGTTCAAACGCTTATGATCAGCTTTGTCTACCCTTCTGTTTGTTCCCTTCTTTTCTTCATCATCATCATCATCTTCTTCTTCTAGTAACACTTCATGGATATCTACAAAGTGGGTTTCAAGAGAAGTAGGAGAAGTTGCCGTTCTTTCCATTTTGCTTCCTCTAAGACTTGAATTGATCTTTATGTTATATATTAGTATGATATCTTCACATGTCGGTTTGTGTTTTCAACGGTGTGGGACGATGCTTCACGAGAAGTGGTAGAAGAAGAGGTGTAGCTTCTGTGGGTGGTTGGTTGTTTAATTGGTAGACGAAATGGGAGCCAATGCTTTCTTGGAAAAGTTGGTCTTTGGAGGGATATCCCGTGAACTCATACAAATCGATCTTGTGGCTTTGAGCTTAAGAGAGACCAACGTGGAAGGAGATTGGAAGATTAAATTGTGCCATATATATATATGCATATAGAGAGAGAGATTTCTACAATTCACGGGCTGTACGTAGAGAGGAACAAAGAACAAAGGCAGACTAATTAATTACTACAATTTTATTTATTTATTTTTTTAAAAAACACACTTTATAACTACAAAAGTTACAGGGCCAAACGGGCCCTAAGCCTTGAAAATGGCTCTCTGGTTTCCCTTGTTACCATTTTCATTCATGCTATGAAAAGGAAAATGTTACTTACACAAATTCGATGCATAAAATTGGCTGCAAATGGATATTATTGATAGCAAAATACTGGTACATAGGTGGTTTTTTTTTGTCTTCTCTGGCTTTAGTTGTGTTTTAAAGCATGTTTCAGAGTCTGCTTTTTGCAGATTATGTAAACAGTTAATTATTTTGTTCGTTATATAGATCTCTATGTTAGAGATAACGCAAAATGTGTTCCTATTACTTGGCTTGTTTGTTGAGTAGTGGGTTTGTGTTTCCTATTTAATAGCTTGTTATTTGTTTCAGCATTATCTTAATTGTACGGTTGAAGTCCTTAAGTCTAGGAGTTTAGTTACTTAGTGCCCCATGTTATTCTAGTAGTTAAAGTGGATCATTGTTTTTAGGAGTAAGTGATTCAATTGTAGTCTATTTAAATGTTTTACTTAATGAATTATATATCACTTTATCCAGAATATATCTGATCTCACTTTGTTTACCTCTCTCATCCTAACAGTTGTAGAGAGAAGACTATTGCTTGTGCATCTATTTTTTTTATTTTATTTTTATTTCCAACACTCTCATTCATAAAAAAGAAAAAAAGAAAGAAAGAAGAAAAAAGAAAAGAAAAGAAGTATGGCCTTAACTAATCAAAGTGAAGTATATCCATCTCTGTTCTGCCTCACGTTATTGTGGTTTCGATTAGTGACATCAACGTTCCTCTTATATTGTTTTTTTTTCTCCCCTTTTCTATTTTCTTTGTTTTCTTTTTGGGTCTGTTTTTGTGTATTACTTGCTAAGAAAAAAAATCAGTTAAAAAAGTTACGTAAAAAGATATATATATATATATATATATATATATATATATATATAAGGGTTGTAAGTATATTTTACAGTACTTTGAATTTTTCTTAGTGAGTTAGTTTCTTGAGTTTGGCTTTTCCAGAGTAATTTTACCTTCGATGTAATATTTAAAAAGTTTTCACCTCGTCAACATATCTCTGTATTAATTGTGGCTGATGCTCATTACTCTGCGGTTAGCATAATTTCTATTTCTGCATAATTCTGGTTGTGTGCTATTTGGATCAGAACTTGTGCCTTCCACTTTCTAAAATTTGAAATACCGAGCTCGCTCTTATTATTGATAAAGGGCATAATTTTTTAACCTTCTCTTTTTTCGATTGATGTTTCTTTCTTTTATTTTGGGCTTACAAGGAATAAGATACTATTAGGTTACAACATAACTGGAATAACTATTGCAGAATCACTTACTAATGAGAAGATTACAATTAGGTCAATATTATAAGATAATACTGAAAGTACAGAGTTTGTAATAATATACAATTATTATGATTATCAATTATATTGTAGAGATCATGCATATATACTACTAAAAAAATAACCTATACCGATGCTTATATTAAAATACCGACCCTTGTTTTGTTACCAACACTTTTTTCAGAGTGCATCTTACACAAGTTCCGGGAAAAGATAAGTCGCAATAGATCATTTTTTTAGTATATATATATATATATATTAAAGCCGAATTAGATTCAGAAATACTTAGATATTGTGACATGTGGCGTGAACCCCAAATGATAAACATGTTTTTTAAAGCATAATTTTAATAATTTTTTAAGAGTGAACCGGTTTTTTAATAGTGTTAACCGGTCATTAACTTAGCTTAATTAAAGGCAAAGAATTATATTTCAATAAATTTTCTTATATTTGATTTCATTAAATTCAAACATTTAATGTACAATATTAAGTATTGTCCAAATCAAATAAGGAAACAAATAATACAAATCAAATTATTATATATCTATTAATACTTATAGTCACTTTAATATTTTTAATTCAAATTTAGAAAAGGTTAGAGAAGATGATTTTTTTTTTTCTACATATATTTTGTGCATGTAATAATAGACAATTTATAAAATAAAAATTGTTTTTTTTTTCTTTCTAAATAATAAGCCGTTGAAAAATAATTTGATTAATAATAGATTATTTACAAAATAATAAGGCCTATGAAATAAAGATCTCCCAATTATTTCTGATTTTTTTTTTTCTCTCTCTCACCGATTTAATTTTTTTTTTCTCTCTCTCTCTCTCTCTTCCCACGTCACTCTCTCAACTCTTCAAATTTAACAACCTAAAAATTCAACCTGAAGTAATGAGAAACCCTCCTATGCGGTCATGTTGCAAAATGGGTGTTTTGCAGCACCCAATAGCTGCAAGACACATCACATAAAGCAAATAAAATGCACAAAAATACTCTACAACCTAATACACTTGATTTTATCTTGTCTCCCACCTTCTCTTTTTCTCTGGTTCTTCATCGAAAATTTGCAGTACTTCTTCTCTTTAATTCTCTCCCACTTTCTCTTCTTCTTTCTTCTTTGGGTCACGCCGGTCGTGGGTCTGCAGACCCACAGGTCTCCTTTCTCTAGCCGGTTGCCCTCTCCAGTGGATCCATTTAAGGTGATAAAATTTCCTAAGGGTTAATCTTCCACTCTAGGTTTTAGTTTTGAATCCAAAAACGATTTTGAGTTTTGAGGCATTATAATCTGATTTTGAAAGTGAATTTTGCAGAAAAAGGTGTTGGAGGTGGTGACCCCGCCGGAGATAGTGACCCATGGCCGGGTTTGGCGAGACCCATCCGCTGGGCCATGCCATACCCATGCCCGGGTCTAGCGAGACACAGCCATTGGGTCATGCTAGACCCACGGCCGAGTCTGGTGTGACCCAGCGTGGGTCTGGCCATGACCCGCCTGGGTCTAGCCTAGACCCACGGCGTACGGGTACGTAGCCGATCGGTGGGTCTCTCTCCGGCGCCGGTGGTGTGGTTGTGGGTTTACTGGAGTTGGTTTGTTTTTTGGTTTGCTATTTTGATTTCATTTTGTCAAAATGAGCTTGGTGACGTGTCACCACAAGAGTGGATGCTGCAAAACACCCATTTTGCAGCATGACGCATAGTAGGGGCTCCCTAAAGTAATTCCTCTTCTTAATCTTCCATGTGTATGAAAAAAATTGATTAATAATAGATTATCTACAAAATAATAAGGCCTGAAAAATAAAGAACTCCCAATTATTTGAGATTTTTTTTTTTCTCTCTCTCACGAATTTAAACTTTTTTTTTTTTTTTTTGGTCTCTTCTCACGTCTCTCTCTCAACTCTTCAAATATAACAACTTAAAAAATCAACCTGGAGTAATTATTCTTCTTAATCTTCCATGTGTATTTTTTTAAAATCGTATTTATTAATATTGCAATCTCAAACGAATCTTTAATAAGAATAACACAACCCTCTCAAAACAATTGTAATTGAGTATTAACTGTATTTGTGGGTTGTTTATTTTTTTTAGTTTGTTCTTTGATGAAAATTGCAACTTCTAAATTAATATAATAAATTGTTTGGATTTTTAGTAGGCTAATGGAAGATTATAGCGTGTTTATTTGATTTTTGTGCCAAAAAAAAAAAAGAAAAAAAGAAAAAAGAAAGAAAGAATAGAAACTCTTTCAAAGCACTAAAGAGATAATTAAACATTGAGCCTGAGAGGATTTATTGATCGCGTTAAATGCTGAGTGCAATATTTTGTTTTATTAGGTACTTATAAAATAAAAAGATTTTTTTTTTTTTTTTTGCACTGCATTTGATCCCGTACAGGGTTTCTATTTAATTGAAAATTTTGTTGCTTGGATTTATCTTTGTGTATCTATGTATAAATTTTTCACGACAGTAAATTGATTATTTTTAGAGAAAACTTTTTATCAGGACCATCAAGATAATACATCTTTTATAGACTCCAATCAATAACCGTCACATATGCAAAAACATAAAAAGTGCACAAAAATAGCTTGGACCAAAATACATTAGATTTTAGGGTAATAAAATCTCTAAAGGGTTAACCTTTCACCTTTAGGTTTTAGTTTTGAATTAAGAAACGAGTTTTGAGGAATTAGAAATGGGTTTTGGCGGGTGTTGAGGCATTAGAAACGGGTTTTGAGGCGGGTTACGCCCGGCGGGTTTGAGGCGTTCACCGCCAGCTAGACCCCTTGGGTCTCGCTGGTCCGGCCAGACCCACGGCGTGGGTCAAGCCTGGGTCTTGCCGGCTACAGTTTTTTTTTTTTTTTTTTCCTCTGATTTGGTGTGATTGTTCTCACTTTTATTTTTTTGCATTTTTCTTAAATTGATGATGTGTCACATGATAATTGGAGGCTGTAAAATGGATATTATCAGGATGGACCTGATAGTAGGGGCTCTCTTATTTTTATGTTTATTTCTCTAGAAAGTTTATTTGTATTGAAATATAATAGGTATCATACCAATAAGATTTTATGTTTTAATTCATTTGAATATTTTATTGGATTTTTTTTTTTCCTTTTTGTGATTTACTTGGATTTTCTAGCATTTTTTGAAAGTTTTGAAGAGATTTCTTTGATTGCATTAAATATTGAGTGAAATATGTGTTTTATTTTGTATTAAAAAGAAGAGAATATTTTGTTTATTTTACTCGGTGTTTTTCTAAAATGATTAGAACTTTATGAGTTTTATTTGTATTGAAATATAATAAGTATCACATCAACAATATTAGAGTTTCCTACTAATTTTCTATTAATATTTTGATAATCAGAATTCAAGTTTTTTTCTTGCTATGTTTTTTTTTTTTCTTTCATACTTTTCATTAAATACACGTTTGGTAAACTTCAAAAAAGAAAAGTACATGTTTAGTAATGTATTCGTGTATAACATTTAATATGTATTTTCATTAAAAGAGGTGTGATAAATTTTGCACACCTATTTTAACTTATAATGAAAAGTAAGATGAAATGTGTTTAAATTTTTGAAATTAAATTGTAATGAGAAATCCCGCGCTATGCGCGGGTTATGTGCTAATTAGAATAATAGGGGAGAATCTCAATTATTTGTGAATAGTCTCTTCAATACCTTCATTGTGTACATGATTACATATAAATAGTGCCCACTTATTGAAAGATATAAACAACAGAAAAAGATAGAGATCACCTAGAGATTCTATCTCCACTTAGAGAGACATGATTGCACTCAACTAAGGGATAAGGGATATATAGTGATCACATAGTGGCATGATAACAAGCAAATGGACTAAAAGGATAACACGAGATAAAAGGTAGATTTGCAATTAAAGTCTCCCAACACTCAAGCTGGTTGCAGATCCAAGAGAACTTCAAATGGGCAGGAACTCTTTATGTTCAACTACTTGTGCGACTTCTAATAACAATTGAACTAGTTGTAGGCATGATAGAATTAAAACTAATAAACTAGATCCAAATTCCAATATTGTTGATCATGGACTCTGCAACTAATAATACAATTATCATCAGCCATGTAAGTGTTGGCAGTGTGCAAAGCAACCACGAAGATCGTCCGGATCCTTGTAACCCTTATGGCATTTTCTAAGACAACCTTGTAACTCTTTGCGCAATGCTAAACCACTCAACGTAGTTTTTGCAACTCTCTTCAATCGGTGTTTACCACCATCATCTAGAGAAAAAGGGAGAAGTCGAGCGGGAAATGGCTTGGGATGGAGAGAAGGGGACATATGGGGAGCGAAAAAGGAAAGCGAGCGGTCCTCCAGCTTTAGAACTACAAAAAGAGTCATTGACAACATTATCAACATCATAAGTCCCTTCATACCTTTTTCATTCATTATTCCTCTCACTCTCTTGGGATTGTTGCTTTCTTGGGAACTCCAGGATGAATACATAATCTATACCTCTTATATACAAGAGTTATATGATGTTTTTCTTTTTTATTTGGGTAAATAACTTTTTAAGCATGTTAACCTTGGAAAGGTTTGATGGCTTTTGGTTAACGTGAATTTTAATTTAGTTAAAGTGAATTTTCGTTAAGTTCTCTTGACTCTTGAGTTTTTATTATAGACATCCAACAACTTTTAAGAGTTCATTTTGTGCAAAAGTCATGTCTAATTGAGTATGAAAGTTTTATTTGATTTTATTTAAACAAAGAGTTGTTACTGCGAAACGTTTGATGGCTTTCGGGTCACATGAATTTGATTAAGGTCATGTTTATTATAGTCATTCAGTAATTTCTAAGATTTTTTTTTTCTTTTCTTTTAAAGTCATGTATAATTGAGCATAAAAGTTGTATTTGAATTAGTAGGAGAGGACGCGACTTTAGGTGAAAATTTATAGTACTCTCATGCCGAAACTCTTCCGTTTCGACTCGAAGGCCGAAATAATGATCACATCCACAACTCAAAGGTCTAGACCAAAACTAATTAACCTGAAGGCAACAAAATAAGGAAATAAAATAAGAAAAGAAACAGCACACTTCGATCATGCACACGCCGGGAACCAAAAACCGGAGGGGCGTTGAAAGCTCATCACGGCGGGGACGCGTCGAAAGGTCAAGCAGTGGACGGTGGGCGGCGAACAGGCGTGGAGAAGTCCGGCAAAGCAGGACCTGAAAACAACCACAAATAAGAAAAAAAA
>NC_081543.1:29428012-29449426 GCF_901000735.1 Corylus avellana | reverse complement strand
AAGAAAGCCCCCCACAAGCCGAACCCACAAAGAGCCAAAATAAGGCCAAGGAGCCCGCTGCAGAAAATGAAGGCGGGGGAAGAAAAGCAGCAGGGAAGGGGTAAAAACGGAGAAAACACAGGGGGAAAGGAGCAGTAAGGAAGGGGAAGAGAGGAGGCACTGGGGCTAGGGTATAAGGTAAATAACTAGCATCGGAGCGAGGAGGATGAGAGGAGGAGGGAGGCAACCAAATGGCTAACCCTCCTCCCCTGGGTGGTTGAAGGGTTTCGCTTTTCTCTCTGGCGGCTAGAGAGAAAAGAGACGAAACCCTCATTTTTCCAATCTCGTCGACTTGTTTGGGTAGGGTAGTAGACATCCAGGAAGTGTGTACTTGAGAGTGCACACTTGGAAGTATATGTAACATTTCTCATGTAAGAGTTGATCATTTAAACCTTCACCATTTTTCATGATTGTTGTATTTTATTTTTCCTAGTTTTTCTCTTTGGAGATTTAATTAGAAACATAATGTGGAGAGAGATAGAGGGAAGGGCTAGCTGCTAGAGTAAGAGTATCTGATAGCATATTCATGGACTCTATGCAACTAGTTTTTCTCATGACGAGACTTGTTAGACATCTTTCTCCGAATCTTCTTCTATCCTTTTAAATTTTAAAATCATCATTGGATGGTTGGATTTGCGGGTCCATGTGTTAGCCCATATGCTAACACATTGACTCGCAAATCTAACAATAATTTTAAAAATTGAAAGAATAGGAGATGAACAGAGAAAGAAAAGTAATCATTTCTCGCGCAACTAATAGTGGGATTATAAAAAGTCATTTGAGTGCCGACAATCTGCAACGCATCAATCCAACAATAAAAGACAAACAGGATCCATACTTTTTTATCTCTTGATTTCCTTCTCGTATTGTCCAAAACAATTTTCTATTTCGTTACATTGACATTTTGAACTACTATCTTTTAGGACCATCATTTGGAGAGGAAGAGTACTAATGAAGTTGAGAGGGAGAGAGAAATGGTTAATATAACCCGCAAACATTGCTGCTTCATATATACCACCACAGACAACAACCTTTGCTTTTTGGACAACCGTCATCGCATCGCACCACCACGCGCATGAACCACCATGATGAGGCCACCGCCATCGCTCGACTCCTCTATGCTCAAATCAGATTACCACACACAAAGCTACTTATTGTTACCATGATAACCCTCCTAGCCCTCGTCTTTAGCAGTACTCTTAGTCAAACATCCCCAAACATTCAACAACAGAACCATGGAGCCACTGCCACCCTGTAACGCCCTTAAAATTGGCCTTGACTAGCCTGGTAGGGTTACTGGCAATTACTCAAGTTTAGCTAACTGGTAGCTAAATGGGGAACCGTCCCTTTCAGCCATCATTAGAGTTAATGCATAGGAAGATGAAATAAATCTGAGAAGTCTAATAAGCATAAAGGAAGTATATATTAACCTCAAAACATAGACATGCACGGAGCGACTGGTAGAAATAATAAGCTGATCAAATCTGGTAACAATGTGAAGATCTTAATCTTAAGCATAGTCCGTAGTGGCAACCTTGTCACTCTTTTCTTTCTAGAAATAGGCTTCCTACAAGATGTAATAACTGCGTAAGTCTAACAACTTAGCAAGCAAACCTCATAATTGGGTATGACATGAGCCAGTTATTAATGAGCAGAAATAAACGTGCAATTTGATAAAGGCTTGCAAGAGGTGTTGTCTCTGTTAATACACCAACAAAATAATGTTTTATTAAGAGAAAGAGGTGTACTCGACAATTGTCTAAGTGTTTTAATGCAGAAAACTAATGTTTTATATGTCATAACTATCATATATAGTCTACTCGAGATATTACCCATTCTCAACAGAGTTGGCGTGCCGCTGCCCCGGCCATTGTACGCTACCGTTCATCACACTAGCAGCCCGACCGAGTCCAACCTCAAGTGGCCCATGCTACTAATTAATGATGTACGTCCTCTAGTGACCCGCCAATTAAGGCTGTGTCGGTCATAAAATAACTATTGGATCCAAGGTCCTTACATCACACCCATACACACATTTGACCATAGAATCAAGTTTATATAGTAAGTCCATGGCTATTATACTGCACGTACCGGTGTACCATATCATACAATGCATCTGATCTACCTATTATTAAGACAATTACCGAGTTATACAAAAATATAGGCATGCTCATATCATACATGTGTTTAGTTAGCTAACATATTGTACGTTTTTAAGGAAAGTGATAAGCGTCGAATGTTGCACATTCAAGCCCCTTAATTTACATATGTTAATTCCTTAGCATTGTTATTTGTTTGATTTTGTTTTGTTTTTGTGTTTTCAGGATATAAATCAAGATGCAATTAATTCCATTGATTTTGGGCTTAAAAGCACACTTTGAGAAGACCTAGAAGATATGGTTAAACTTAACCAATCATGGTTAAGTTTAAATCAAATAAAGAAAATGATTAATTCAGAATTTCTCAAATTGGAGTCAAAATCGGATTGGATTCAATTTTGGATTCTGCATACGTCTCGGTATTTTGGCCATAACTTTCAGTTCAAATATCCGATTGAGGTGATTCAAGCGGCACTGGAAAGCTAACTCAAATTTCTACAAATCATTGTGAAATAGCATTTTCCTAATTCGGAGCGCCACATTGCCAAAATTGCCCCGCAAGATAGGAACGCAATTCTGGGCGAATCCTATTCCGATTTGGACTTAGGTTTTCTTTATCCTAATTGGACTTGGACTTAAATCTCCGAAATTTATAGGATTACTAGGGCTTCTAGGACTCTCCTAAGCCCTATAAATAGGCCTCTAAGCATTGAGAAAAGACACACCGCCTCTTAGAGCAAAATTCAGTAAATTGTCTTTGGAGCTTAGGAGATCATGAGCAGCTAAACCCCTTCGTGGGGTATTGATGTAGCCCTTTCCAAGCACAATGGTTTGATTGTATTTAATTTCTAGATTTTCAATTTATGCATGTTGATTGTATAATTATGAGGATTGCTACAATTGATTTATGTTCTTAATTATTAAATGCAATTGCTCTTAAATTCCAAAATCAATATTTGTGAAATTCTTCTCTTGTCTTAGAAAGTATTTTACTTTTATTGATCTCAAATCATTCTTGTTTTCTGTGATTATGAGGATGATGGTTATACAATGGGTTTAATTGACATATGATCAATAGGATTTGATAGGCCATGCTTAGGGAAGACGGATTGTACTACACCCTAGTTTAGTGTAATTTAGGTAGACAGTCCGTGCCAACCGAAGATGGGTTACACTTATTCATTGATTGTATGTATCCTGTTATAGAATTTGATAATTTATACCTAGGGAAGACGGGTCGTACCGCGTCTTAGTGGTTAGGTGGACGATCCGTGCCAACCGAAGATAGATTATGCTTATTCTTTAATAAGGTAGTTTATTGTTTATTTATAACATGCATAGAATGAATTTATGAGATTAATTATGATTAACCATTGTTGTGCGGATAGAGGTGAAGTCAATACCCTACTCTCTCTCTCTTATTTTAAATCTCTTTTATTTTCATGCATTTTAGTTTTTAAGCAAATCAAATCAAAACCCCTTTTAATTAAGTTAACTTTGATCTTTTAATTTTGATAATTAAACCCTTGCAGTCCTTGAGGTTCGACACCCTCTCTATAGCCGTATCCTACAAAGATTCGTCATATTGCGAGTGGTTATTTTTATAATTAATATTTTTGGTCACAAAAATACCACATCAGAAAGTGTTCGTAAGTGTTTGTTTACCTCGCGCGCTCGCTCGAGTTCTCCAACATCACAAATCTCTACTATAACAAAACACGACATATCGTTATATGTAGTACTAGAAAACTCTCCGAGTGACATAATAAGTTTTACCTAATGAAAGGGGGTCGCCAAAACCCTAAGCTCACATATTTGGGTCACTGGGTGTACGTCCTGCTCCTTGGGCGAACGCTCAGCCCTATGTGCATACCTTCGGCCAGAGAGTAGAAATTCTTGACCAAAAGCCCCAAACATGGTCTTATGCTTGTAGGGTGTGGTAAATCTCATCCTACGCCCCTAATAGGAATGTGAACAATACAAAACATGCTAGCATCCAACTCTAAAGAAATCAAAGGCGGGTTAAAAAAACTTTTTAAAACATTCTTGGTCCTTTAAAGAAAATTGATACAATAATTAGTCAAGGTATCTTTAACACTTGTAATACTACGAAAATAGTAAGTACAACATTAAGAATAAGGGAATGAACAAGAAACTACCTTGACGATGGCAAAACTCCACCAAGGCTTCCTCCTTCTCCTCCAAAGTCACTCATCACTTCTAAGGTTAGGGTTTCTTGGTGTGAGGATTGGCTGAGGTTCGAAATGAGGGTTTATATAGGGGCTTGGGGCATGCTCTCCTCTGAAAAGATGGAGAATATGTTAAAATTACTTTTCAGAGTTGTCAGCGAACGTTCGAGTACTATGGGGAGAATATTTGCATACTTCGCATACAATTACCAAATGGATAAAAGGGTTCAGATGCACGTTTGGATATTACCCCCTGGCCCAAAGACTAGTCAACAAACGCTCGTGGTGGTCCCCCTAGCGTATGATCATACTTAGGTCAAGAGCGTACGTTCAGGTGATCCTCCTAGCGTACTTTCGGTCAGGGAGTGGGTGTCTAGGGTTTTGCTTAAAAGGGTCCAAGGAGTTGGGCTACTCACAAGGGGTTTGGGCCTTGGGTTATAAAATCTTGTTTTAAGAAAATATTAATCACTTTATAGTAAATAATTAACCTTTTAAAAACTTGTGTTTTATCGGGGTATTACACACTCACCCACAACAAGTACCAAAGCACCCAAACAACTTTAACTCACATTGTAGCACAACTACGCATACGATCACGTTCACACTCATCAAATTTCTTTGAGTTTTTTAAAGGGATCAACAAAATAAAACGAAAAAGAAAAACACAAGAAAATCGAAAGTCCATAATGCCAGATGATAGGAATCCAAGGGTTTCTATCCTTTGAAATCAAACAATAAAAGGAAATATATATATATATATATTAACCTCTTCGAGGGGATATTTTTCACTCTTTGATTTTAATGATCACTTCGATGGAAAAATAAATAAATAAATAAGATCAACCTCTAATGGTTCATAAAGTAATTGATGTTTTTTCACTCTTTGATTTTCCATATGGCGTATACATCCTTTTTATAGAACGGATTACAACTTATTCTGCAAAAACAAATAGTACAGAATCGCCTACTAATGAGGAGACTACAATCCAAAATTATTACATAATATGCCTAAAATAAAGAGATTGTAATAAGAATCCCCTTGATAAGAGATTGTAAACAAATAGTATATATTGCTTATTACATAATGCGAATGTCACTAATTCGAGTCCCTTTCCTCTTTCTTTGTGTGGACATGTAAAATATATATATATATATCATACATGCAATTATTATGATTATGGGTTATATTAGGGAAATATTATGAAATCCTACTAGAGACCTATACTAGATCCATTATTAATGTTCATGGACTCTGCAACTAATAGTACAATTATTATAAGCCATGTAATTCATTGCACTTTTCATGGCAATGAACTCGTGTGGCTTTAGCTACGCTATACTCAAAATCTTTACAATTCTTCTTGTATTCCTCTTCGCATTTTTTATTACATTTTTTCAGTTCTTTCTTTTGCGCACTGTGAGTTCCTGTCGCTCGTTGTCTACCATCGTCATATGGAGAGAAAAAGAGAAGTCTAGAGGGAAGTGGCAAAGGATGGAGAGATCGAGACATTATTTGAGGCAGTACTGTTATGACAAGCTTCTGGTTTTCTTCTTCACAATGCTTAGGAACACCACAAATATACCATTGTCTTCCCGGAGTTGTAAGCTTAATCACATCATTTCCACTAGTCAGGGTCTCAGTTGCTGCCAATGCCATACATGCATTGTTGAAAGCCAGTTGAATTAACTTTAAATACATTATGGGCTCCCTCTTTATACTTGAAAACTGCACCAAATATTTGTTTCTTCCATCATCAATCAAACTAAAAAGAAATATACTTGCCAATTATAATTTTCCAAGATTTGGAGAATATTTGTGTAAGCAGTTTTGAGTAAAATATCACCATGCCACCCACATATATATACACTGGTAATTTCCTTTTTTAGTAAGAATTTTTTAAAAACACAATAAGAAACAAACATATCCACTAGCAACCCATAAAAACAAGACGGCCTAAAAGTTAGGGAAAACTATACATGCAAGCGCCTTAAAAAAAACAAACAAATATCACATATGGATAAATAAATTAAAAGATTACACAAGAAATATATACAGGGAAGTTGAAGACAAGACATATCACAAAAAGTTAATAGAATTAATTTACCAAGTGTGTCACCAACTTGGAACTCCTTTCCCTGAGTCCAGGCTTGGTAATCAAATAAAGTTAATGGTCCAACCCTTGTCATCACCAACCACCACAAACTCTGTGGCCAAAATTGAAGGGACAAGAATTGCTATGATTGCAAGGATGAACAAATATTGAGTAGAGGCCATTATATATTATCACAAACTCAATTTTTATCAGATTGTTGGCCTTATGGAAGTGCTTGCCTCAAAAAGTAGAAATCGTGCCTATTTATAAGTCAAAATTCTCACATACTGATTGTTCATGGATGGCAACGCCGAATGGCACGTACAATAGGATCATAGAGGTAGTTAGAGTGTGTGAAGGGGTATAACACAAAATTAATTTAATTTGTTGGACCAGCTCAACCCATTATATATATATGAAGGGTAAATTCTTAATTTTCTTTTCTTATACATTTTCACAGCTGGCCGATTTTAAGTTTGAGATTGTCTGTGTTAAAATATTAATTATTTTTTTTGGATAAATAATTATTTAAAAAATCAAGATTTATGTGGGCTTGCACAGTGCCACGCGCCCCCTTCTCTATTTGGAAACGTTTGGCTTAAAATGTCCCCTTTTTTAGGCGCTTGATCACTGTACAAGCATATCTAAATTGAAGTTCAGTTACTATAATTTGAGACGTGCATCAAGTGCCCGGCCCTATTCAAGCGTTTCTAAATCAATTCATGCGTTTTTTGTTTTTTTTTTTGCCAAAAGCACCCCAAATACGCAAGTGATCACTAAACTAAATTTTTTTGTAGTGAACATCTCTCAACGGATTGTAATCTTTTTAATTTAAGTGTGATGAAATAAGGAAAAACTATGCAGGAAATTTTTTAAACCTTGTATTTGTCAAAAGGACGTCTAAATTCTCTTTACAAACCTAAAGGTCTAAATTCCCTCTACAAATCCACAGTTACATGTTTACGAAATTATTCACATAACAAAAAGACAACTAAAGAAATGCTCGTACGCACGGGAGAATGCAAGAGAATTGATAAATGTCTTTGTTGCTTACAACCCATTGCATATATAGTTCCATTTTCATGCGCAAAACAAAAGTGGAAAGACACTTGAAGAGTAGTGGCAGATATAAAGGGGGCGGGCAGGGGCGCCTCCCCTCCAAAATTTTTTTTTAAAATTATTATTTTAGTTATGTCCCTTCTAATACGAATTCTTAGATCCATCACTCTTGAAGAGACATTTTAGGTGTTATCATGGGGTGTCACAGTAAGAAGCAATGAAGAGTAGAAGCTATATCAGCCTCCAAAAGTGGCAAAAAGTAATTGATTTTTTTTCACTCTTTGATTTTCCATACGACATATACACCCTTTTGTAGAGGGGATTGCAGCTTATTCCATGAAAATAACTACAATTATTAAATATTAATGCCTAAAATAAAGAGATTGCAATAATATGCAATTATTATAGTTATGGGCTATATATTAGGGAATTATTATTATTATTATTATTTTTTTACAACATTAGGGAAATATTATGGGATCACAGGAATGTATACATATTGGTGTTCATGGACTCTGCAATGAATAGTACAATTAGAATAAGTCAATTATAATTTTGCAGAAGTTACGGCATATTTCACGCTCCTTCAAAGACTTGAGGGTTTTTCTCAAGAATTTCACATTGCAATCTCTAAGACATTCTTCCAATTTTTTTCTTTGCTTTTCAGTAATTAACTTCTTTCGGGCTATACCAAAATCACCTGGAGAGAAAGAGAGAAATTGAGCGGGTAGTGCCAAGGGATGGAGAGAAAGGGGCATATGGGGATCGGAAATAGGAAGCGGACGGTCCTCTGCTTGTTTCAAAACTATAAAAATAGTCATTAACAACATTATTATCACCGTAATTCCCTTCCTACTTTTTTTATCCATTGTTCCTCTCAGTCTCTGAGGTTGTTAATTTTTTTACAACTCCAAGATGAATTCATAATCTACAGTATCTAAAGCTTTTATATACAAGAGTTCTCAGGAAATTTTATTTTTTGCTTAAAAACATGATAATTTAATTATTATTTTTAATTTAAGCAAAGAATAGTTTAGTGTGACCTTGGAATGGTTTGATGTCTTTTTGCTAACGTGAATTGGGTTAAGGCCATGTCTCGTGACTTTTGAGCTTTTATTAGTCATCCCGTAATTTCTAATTTTTTTTTTTTTTTTTTTTTGCTAAAGTCGTGTCTAAGAGCATTTCCATTGGAAGAGCCAAATATTATTTTTATCTAAAATAGCTCTTTAAATGTTTAAAAAACCTCTTACATTGGATTAGCAAAAAAAAAAAAAATGTAAAATAGATATTTGATTGGAAGAGTTAAAAAAAAAAAAAAAGCTAAATGTAACAACACTTTTTAAGGAAGCTATTTTATTTTTCATTGTTTCTCTCACTTGTTTTCTCTTTTTTCCAAATATTTTCCTACTTTTTCTTTGCATGTTCTCATTTTCCCATTTTTCCTCTCACATGTCTTTTTTTTCCCAAAACTTTTTTTACTTTTAATAATATTTTAATAGAATAAATAGAAAAATAGCTAATCGGATGTAGAGACATTTAAAAATAACTTAACTAAACTAGATAAAAGTGAGTTTTAAGAAATTATTTTACATAAAAATATAGCTCCTCTATTGGGAATGCTCTAATTGAGCATGCATGAAAATTGTATTTCAATTTATGTAAGCAAATAGTTTCTTAAGCAGAGTAACCCTAGAATGTTCGATGCTTTAGACTAACGGTGAATTTTGGTTAGGGTCAAGTTTCAAATCTTGAGTTTTTATTATAATCCTCCAGTAATTTCTAAGAATTTTTTTTTTTTTTTTAATGGAAAAAGTAATCTATATTAATTGACCATAAAAATTGCATTTGAATTTGTAAAAGCGGACGTGGTTTTAGCTGAAAAGTTATAACATAATTGTTTTTTTTTTTTTTTTTTTTTTTTTAAGGGATAAATGCAAAATCGGTCCATGTGGTTGGACTAATTTACAAATCACTCTTTATGGTTTAAAAAATGATTTATAGGCCCTAAGGTAGGCCAAAATAACATTTTACTCCCTGAACTCATTTTCCGTTAAATGACTTAACAGAAACCATTACATTGCTACATCACACCCAATAAAAATAAGACACGTGTTCATTTTTATTTATACTTTTAAAAAATGACAAATAAGTTTTTTCACGTTATTTTGAGCTTCCAACACACACTCTACGTCAAATTAAATAAACATAATCCCTCTATATCCCTTGTGCCGCCGTTGTTTTCATCTTCCCCAACGATTCTTGCTGTCGTCTTCATTTGCGTCTAAGATTTGGGCATCTACGTTTTTTGGCAGTGCTTTCTATGGAAACAATCTCTCCCTCTCTATGTGTCTGGTTTTTTTGTTTTTGTTCTATGGCAAGTGCTTTCAGGTTTGTGTTAAATAGATGTTGGAAGATAGTTGAAGATAGTGGCTTTAAAAAGCAAACCGTAGGTTCATCTTTAAAAAAGTGATCTCTTTTTTTGAGATATGCAATTGTTTTTTTCTTTTGTGGGGCTTGTGTTTGTCCCTTAGTGTGCATGTGTAAGATGGTGGTTGTGGTTGTAGGTATATTCATGTGTGGATGTAAGTTTTAACGGAAAACGCAATGAAGACGACGGCAAGAATCGTTTGGGAAGATGAAGACGACGGCGGCACAAGGGATATAAAGGGATTATGTTTATTTAATTTGATGTGAAGTGTGTGTTGGAGCCTTAAAATGACGTGAAAAAACTTATTTGTCATTTTTTAAAAGCATAAATAAAAAAGAACATGTGTCTTATTTTTATTGGGTGTGAGTGGCAATATAACGGTTTTCGTTAAGTCATTTAACAGAAAATGAGTTCAGGAAGTAAAATGTTATCACTACAAAAAAACAATTTTTTTTCTCACTGGAGTTTTCTGACGTGTCAGGGTGTCTGACACGTTAGAAAACTTTTCTAACGTGGCATTTCTGACGTGTATTGAATGTCAGGTACATAGGAGTCAGTAAATTTTTATTTTTTATTTTTTATTTTTTTTTCTGACATGTTACTGTTTAGCACGTTTGAATTTTCTGACGTGTCAATTTTGACACGTTAGGAAATTTAAAAATTAATTAAAAATAATAATTTTTTTTAAAAAAAAATTTTGGAATTTTTTTTCAATTAAAAAATTTATTATTATTTTTTTTGTAATTTCTCTGCACGGCAGCTCTCTTCTTTTCTCAATTTTCTCTTTCTCTCTCTTCTTTTCTCCGGCCAGCTCTCCCTTTTCTCCATTTTCTCACTCTCTCTCTCTTCTTTCGATCTCCATTTTCAAAAACCCAAACCCAAGCCAAAAAAATCTTCAAAAAATCAAAAACCCAAACGTCAAACCCAACAAATCTTCAAAAACCCAAAAAATCTTTTTATCTTCTCTTCTTCTTCTTCTTCTTCTCTTCTCCTTTTTTTTTTTCTTCTTCTGCTTCTCTTCTTCTTCTCTTCTCCCTTTCTTTTTCTCTTCTCCTTTTCTTTTTCTTCTTCTTCTGCTTTCTTCGATCTGATGCTTCTCAATTTTTTCTCTTCACCTTTTCTTTTTCTTGTTCCTCTAAAGGAAGCTGCAGTGCAGAGAAGGGACATTGAGAGAGGAGAGAGAGAGAGTGTGGGGTAATAAATGAAGAGGGAAAGAATAAGAAGAGGAAAAAAGTTGAGGGGAAATAAGAAGAGGGAAAAAGTTCAAAATCCCACCCATTTTTTTGTGACATGTCAATATTTAGCACATCAGAAAATTTTTACGTGCCAGTTGAACACGTCAGAAATTTTTGACGTGCCAAAAATTTATGACGTGCTAAAAAATTTTCTGACGTGCTATTTTTTGCTATGTCAGAAAATGGTGACGTAGCATTTTTTACCACATCAAAAAATGGTAGTTTTTTGTAGTGTATTTTGGCATACCCTAGGGACCTATAAATTAATTTTTAAACCACAGAGAGTGATTTGTAAATTAGGCCAATCACAGGGACCAATTTTACATTTATCCCTTTTTTATTTTTTTATTTTTTATATACCTTTATTTTTCTTATTCTTTATTTATTTATTTTTTCTAAAAAAGGCGGGTGGGGGAGGGAGAGACCAACTGTAGCTATTCTACTTGAGTGTAACCATAGTAGCACTTGTCTGTTGGAAGTCGCAAAGGCGTAGACGATAAGAACCATATACGCTCTCTTAAGTCCGACTGAGCTATAACTTGAATAAACCCCATTAAAAAATTAGTAAGACTCAATGTGACTAATACTAACATGATTGAAGATTCCTATTTTGGTAGTCGAACTTTTACCCTAATACATGATCAACTACTTGGAAAAAATTTTGAAGTCACTGAATATCCGCCGCTTTATGTATCTTTTATGCACAAGCATGTAGCTCAATCAGGTCCATGAGTCATGGTTAGAAACTTTTCATGCGTATTGAGAATATGGCCGGTTCCTTCATTTACCACCAAACAAAACAAGGAGTCAAAATAATAAACAGAGAAAACTTCACTTTAAACTACTAAATTATCGCACGTTTTGACTAGCCTCCCAAACTTTAAAACCTCTCAATTTGAACCCCTAAACTTTTAATTGCAGGCAATTTGAAACCCTTTGTTAGATTTTAAACATTAAAAATAAAACAATGACATTTATACCCCTAACCTTTTTATAAAATTTCAAATTTATCCTTCATTCCAAAACATTTTTTTGTAAAACAAAAATCAGGGATATTTTGGTATTTTTAGGTATTGCGGTTAAAAGTTAGCGGCTAAATCTGACGGAGTAGTTCAAATTGACTGCAATTAAAAATTCAAGGGTTAAAATTGAGAGATTTTGAAGTTTGAGAGCTTTTCAAAACGCGCAGTAATTTAGGAGTTTAAAGTGAAGTTTTTCCTAATAAAAAAAAAAATTGAGGCACTTTATAAAAGGTACCTAATTAAGACATTTGGCAAACTCTAGCTTAGGGATCCGGCTTATGTGCGGTAGTAAAAACTACCGCACATATGCGGTTAATAAAATTAATGGTTGAGAGTCTTAGGCGTAGGAAACTAATGCCGATTTTCAACTTTTTTTTTTTTTAAGGGAATCTTTTATATTAATTCATTGAAAAAAGATAAAAGCATAAAACGCTTACATCGATCAGATAGCATAAAAACTCTGATAAATCATAGCTAAGGCTATGCGGTTACAACGCCATAGAGACAAACATAAAAATCTTACAATCAAGTCTTATCTATGACTTTAACATCCATTAACCCATGCCCAAACTTCAATTATAGAACAGATATGCTCCAGGCAGACTCAATCTAATACATAGGTAGCCAATATTCCTAACTTTTATTTTTTCGGCCATAAGAACAAAACCCTCACACCCAAACTCATCCTCCTTGACCCAAAGGCCAGGACAAAAACCTTCGCCCCAAAGATCGCTCATGAAAGCAGATCTAAAAAGAAGTCAAACCCTTATTAAAAAAAAAAAAAAAACACAATAAAAAAAAAAAAAAAAAACCAAAAAAATAGCTACAACAGCCAAGGCGAGAGAGGTGAAGTACGCTGACCGGCACGTGGTGGACGAGGGTGGACGGAGGCTGCATAGCATAAGCAAATGAATAGCTAGAGCAACTGAACTAGTCGAAGAAAAAAAAAAAAAATGGGGAGGGATGAAGAGGGGAGTATTGGAGGGGAAAGGAGGGAGGAAGCAGGAGCTCCCTCCTCCCCACACAGTTTTTTCTCTCTAGATTTTCTCTAGACCTAGGGCCGACTAGTCATTTTTTCTCATACATTATGATTTGGAATTTAAAACAGAAAGGCTACGGGAATGCCGAGTTTCAACTTGACGTTATATGTAATCCAATTGAAGTTTCATTAGAAACCACTCAGTAACTCCACATACTAAGCGACAGAATCAAAATCTGAAACCTTTACTTGAAGAGCTAGAAATTCAACAACCAAACAACATATTTTGCTACTTCAACTCCTATTTCAAAACATATAAAGGTAAAGGTAAACATATAAACCTTTATAAACAAAGTAAAGGTGATGGGAACCACATGCGCTCTTTCAAGTTCGATTAAGTCATAACTTAACTCAGTCTTACCAGAACATAAATGGGAACCAATGCGATTTACACTAATCAGACATAAAGAATCCCATTGCAGGAATCTAACCCATACTTAATATGTACCTAATCACCATTTGATAACTTTGAAAAAAAAACAAAAACAAAAAACAAAAAACAAAAAACAAAAAAACCCTTAAGAAATAGTTTGACAAAAAGTAACCTCTTGATACTATATATTTTTCTTAAGGTCTAACCTTTGAGAAAGATGAGAGATCTACTATATATATATATATATATATATATATAACCCTTCAACAAACACAACAAATAAAATTTAAGGTAGCTAGGCTGAGAAGGAAATGTCAACCGCCACCAAAGATTACGCAACCAACGTCCCTTCCATGTTGCAGATAGACATGCTTCACAAGAAACTCCAACAACATCAAATTAAACGCATTGCAGGGTAGCAAAAAATGTGTTGCCTTAGAGCATCTCCAGCGGTATTAGGTATTTTACCTAGTGAAAAAGTACAATTATTTACTTTAGCTATTGTTTTTTCACTAGACACTCTAACAGATTCTCTATTTCATTCTCTACTTGCTTTAAAATATTATTTTTCATTCATTTTTTATTATATTATTGTCAAAACTTAATTAAAGGGAAAAAGAAACACATATATAGAAATCATTCATAAAAACAAAAATAAACACATATGAGGAACATTCATCTCACGTACAGGTACTAATTCTTAAAATTAATAACATAAATAAATTTTTTCATCTAATTGCAATTGATTTGTTTCCATCCATGTGTTTCCATGCAATAAATTTTTTTTGCATTAAATTTTTTCATCCAACTACAATTGATTTGTTTCCATGAAATAAATTTTTTCTGCATTAAATTTTTTCATCCAATTGTGTGAAGAAATTTTGTGAGCGAGAGAGATAAATTTTGTGTGAAGAAATTTTGTGTTTGAAAGAGAGACGAGTAGATGTGAATAGGTGTTCAGAAGAAATAAAAGATGTTGGGTGAAAAGAGGTGAAATAAATAAAAAATAAATAAAAGAAAAATAAACAATATTTTATTCATCTAGTGTGCTACAGTGAATAGCTCCAAATTATTATTCACTGTAGCAATGTAGCTATTTTAGCTAATGGCAAGCTACTCTGTTGGAGCTAAAAAAAAAGAGCAATAATAGCTAAATATAGTTAATATTGGTCTTTTAGCTAAGCTGCTAGAAATGTTCTTTAGGAGTTTGCTTGACAGGGTAGCAAAACATGTCACCAATTTGTTTGGAATGCACACTTTACATGGGGCTGGAGTTTGCTTGACTGGAATAAGTACACAAAATTATCCTGCCTTAGAGGGGTTCTTAGTCATTAAAAAAATAAAAAATAAATGTCAGCTTCATGTTAATATTCACCCACATGCACCTAGTGCAAGTTGATTTAGACATATGGTTTCATCCAAGGCATGTTCTGAGAGTTCAAACTTTTACTGATACGGTTGGATGGAAGTCTAGTTCACTCAAAATCTTTTTTGTGACTATCAAAGTGATTCTTAGTGATCTTCTTTAGTCCAATCATATTCTCTCAGAACTCAAGGTGTGACAACAGATGATGTGCTCACAGGAGAAATAGAGAACACCCTCAGATAATGACAGCCCAAGAACAAGAATAGGGCACTCAAATTCAAGGCCAGTGTCATGTAAACGACCCATGGTACAATTTTTTTTAATGATGAGGAACCTTATCAAGGTAGGGCTCCACTCGCTAGAACTGTATTTTACCTGGGGAGTAAATCCTAGATACACGATTCCACCAATTTGAACCGTGTATCCAGTAATCCAAAAGAACTCGTAGTTGGAATCAGAGTGTCCGAGTCTATGGCTCATCCCAAACCCGCCCTTCGACCACTAGGTTGCATCGTGATAGTTGGCAAGTAACCCGTGGTATACAAGCACAAATGAGTACAAATTCGTATAGAAAAATAGGGTAACTCTATATTTTAAAATTTTCTACCGTTATACAAATACATACAAGAAGGGTAAACGATCCGCATCAAACGAGCTTGTTTTAATGACTCTGCTTCACAAGAAACAAACTTTATGCATGTCATTTCCAACCAAAAGTACTGAATTCAAATATGATTGGTCAATCAACAATTCGGCTTCTTGTGATCTTTCCTTCTGACAAATGCAAGAACCCTATCGATGACTTTAAAACTACCATGAAAACAATTCTCTCTCTCTATATATATCTATATGTCACAAAAATTGTGAAAATTAACAAAAGGTTGCTGAATTTCACAAAACTTGCCTTCTGAAACTTCATACTGCTAAAACGAATATATATTTCTCTCTTGAACCCATCCCTTGCAAAATTTCTTTAGAAACCACTCAATAACTCCACATGAGCACATACTAAGCGACAGAAACAAAATCTGAAACCTTCACTTGAAGAGCTAGAAATTGAACAACCAAAGATCATATTTTGCTACTTCAACTCCTGTTTCAAAAACATATAATTTTGTATTTAACTGTATAAACAAAGTTGAAAATTCTATATACGACACCAAACGACACCTATTTTGAATGTATAGGTGTTTTACACAATTTATGCGGAAATAGATCTGACCTAACAATTAATAAACAACCAAAAATATATGAAACAATAAACAATAAACAACACAGATATTTTGGTTACGAAGAGGAAACCAATTAGAGAACTCTCTAAAAGTAAAACCTCTCCGGGGTAGCCAAGCCCAAGAAATCAACTAACTCAGTAAAAGAATAAAAGATTTCAAGACGTTCATAAAACAGAAAATATATGAAAGGGAAATAGACAATATATCTATCCCGTAAGTGTATTCAAATATATATAGACTTACACGTAAATATAGTTAACAACAAGAGATAAGGTTACAAAGAGATAAAGTTACAATTGAAAAGATAGAGATTAATCTTCTGCCTTATCATCTTGATTTGAACTTCAAAGTCTTCATTATCTTCTACGTAGCACCTGCCTTATCATCTTGATTTGAATGTCAAGTAATTGTCTTATCTTGATTTGAATGTTGAGCTGCTAGGATAGTATTGTTAACAGCTCCCCGCAAGTGAATGGGGGGAACCACCATGAGCTTGGACTTTAAAAATAAAAATTGAGAAGATGACAATCCTTTAGTAAAGATATCGGCAACTTGATCACTAGAAGAGATGAACTTAACCAAAATATCACGATTAAGCACTTTCTCTCTAATGAAATGATAATCCACCTCTATGTGTTTGGTTCGAGCATGATATATGGGATTTGATGCGAGAGCAAGAGCGCTAACATTATCACACCACAAAACAGGCACCGTAGGAAGAGAAACACCAAGATCTTTAAATAACATGCGCAACCAAAATAATTCAGCAGTGGTGATTGCCAAAGCTCGATACTCTGCCTCAGTACTTGAGCGGGAAACAATAGGTTGTTTCTTAGCACTCCAAGCTACTAAGCAGTTGCCAAGAAATACTGCAAACCCCGATGTAGAACGACGATCATCCGGGCTACCAGCCCAGTCAGCATCACAATAAGCTGTTAACTGAAGATTACTCTTTGTGTAATGCAACCCATGGTCAACAGAACTTTTTAGATAACGAAGGACCCTTTTAGCAGCAGACCAATGAGCAGAAGTGGGGTTATGTAGATGTTGACACAATTGGTTGACAGCAAAAGCTAGTTCAGGCCTTGTTAAGGTGCAATACTGGAGAGCACCTACAACATGTCGATATTCTGTTGGATCAGATAAAGATGTACCATCATACTTGGACAATTTTATACCAGATGAGCAAGGCGACTTGGATGGCTTAGCATCTACCATGTGAACCCTGTGTAACAAGTCTGCTATATATTTGGCTTGGCATAAATGCAAGCCCATGGAAGTTCTCGTGGCCTGGATGCCAAGGAAGAAGGCAAGTGGGCCAAGGTCCTTTAGGGGAAATTCACCCTGTAGATGAGATATGAGAGAAGTGATTGCTGCATCATCAGACCCAGTGAGGATAATGTCATCTACGTAAATCAGCATGAACAATTTAATAGTGCCATTATGAAAAATAAACAGTGATGGATCAACTAGAGAAGCAATGAAACCCAAATCAAGTAAGAATGTTGACAATCTAGTAAACCAAGCTCTTGGTGCTTGTTTCAGCCCATACAAAGATTTATGAAGCTTGCATACATAATGAGGATGCACCTTGTCCACAAAGCCTTGGGGTTGTTCCATATACACCTCCTCTCCAAGATAACCATGCAAGAAGGCATTAGAGATATCCAATTGACGAATGGACCAATCAAATTGGACAGCTAAACTGAGAACAACTCGAATAGTAGATGGCTTGATCACAGGACTAAACGTTTCAGTATAATCGATGCCACATTGCTGCTCAAAACCTCGTGCCACAAGGCGAGCTTTAAATCTGTCCACTGAGCCATCAGACTTTTGTTTGATCTTATATACCCATTTATTGCGGATAATATTTTTATCAATAGGTCTAGGACACAAAGTCCAAGTGCCATTAGATATAAGAGCTTGAAATTCCTGCAACATAGCATCTTTCCATCTTGAATCAATGAAAGCCTTGGTGAAGCTACTGGGTTCCTTTTCGGATAACACTGTATGAAACATTTTGAGAGGATGTCTAGAGTGATAAAGTTGAAACTCAGAAAAGGATTTGGGTTTAAGTGACCCTGTCTTAGAGCGAGTGGTCATTGGGTGTGTAATTGTAGGAGCAGCAGGAGATGAATTGGTCAAGGGAAGGGAAGTCATAGATGAGGGCATGGCAGTAGGAATGATAAAAGTGTTGGTGGGTGGGGTAGGTGAGGTTATGGTAGTAGGAATGATAATATTGTTGGTGGGTGGGGTAGGTGAGGTCATGGCATTTTCGGTGGGTGGGGTAGGAAAAGGGTGTATGGTGGAAGATGTACTTGGTGAAGGAGTGCTAGGTGGGCTTATAATAGGAATATCATTATGTGTAGTATTAGAATCACAAAAAGAAAAAACTGAAGGGACAAGAGTACTTACTGGAGGTGAAAAAGGAGGATCATTCTTTGCAGTGATCTTGGAGGGCATCCGTGAGGCATCATTTTCTTGGGCTGGAAAAGAACTCTCATCAAAAACCACATGGCGGGAAAGGTACACTTTGGTAGTATTAGGATCTAAACACTTGTAACCTGCGTGATTATAACCAAGAAAAATACAAGGTTTAGACCTATATTCTAACTTGTGTAATCCATACGGACGAATGAGAGGATAGCATTTGCAGCCAAACACTCGAAGAGCTTGATAATCAGGTTCTTTCTTATACAACTTGGAAAAAGGAGACTTTGACTGAAGAATGGGTGTTGGTAGGCGATTAATAATAAAAATTGCCGTGAGAAATGCATCAACCCAATACTTATTTGACAATTTTGAATGAGCAAGGAGTGTCAATCCTGTCTCAAGAACATGCCTTAATTTTCTTTCGGCAAGACCATTTTGTTGAGACGTATGAGGACAAGATTTTCTATGAATAATCCCAGATTTAGTCAAAAATGATTGGAAGTGAAGAGAATTGTACTCTCCGCCTCCATCAGATTGAAGTTGTTTAATAGTGACTGAGAATTGATTCTCAACCATAAGTTTAAATTTAATGAATGTATCAAACACTTCAGATTTAGTGTACAAAGGATAAATCCATGAAAATCTAGAATAATCATCTATAAAGATGACATAGTATCTATACCCAGTTACGGATGGAACTGGGGAAGTCCAAACATCCGTATGTATAAGTTGCAAAGGTTGAGTTGAAACTCGATTAGAAGGTGAAAAAGATTGTCGTTTACCTTTGCCCAATTGACAAGACGAACAAACAATATTTTTATTAAAATCTTTAAGAGACAAAGGAAGTTCAAATTTCTTAACAACACTAGAAACTACATCAAATGAAGAATGACCTAATCGAAAATGCCACCCCATAGCAGAGGTTCTTATTCCAAGGAAAGCTGTAAAAGATTGATGATTTTTGAGAGAGGTCTTGTGAAGCCGAAGAGGGTAGAGTCCATTTTCACTTTTGCCCGCCAGGAGCACCGCATGAGTCTGATAATCCTTCACAAAAAAATGATGGGCTGTTAGAATAAAATAGCAGTCGTTATCTAGACAAAAACGCTGAATAGATAATAAATTTGCCATAGAATTGGGACAGTGAAGAACATTTTTAAGAGCAAATTTAGTATTAGAGGAAGAAAAGAGAGTGGAGGAACCAGTGTTTTCAATAGAGAGCCCAGCACCATTCCCCATTGCTACAGTTTCATCATTTTGAAAAGGCTGTTGGACTTGCAGATTCTCAAGCTCATTTGTTATATGGGCATTGGCACCACTATCAGCCAACCACGGTTGATGATCATCAAAATTTGAATTAGTCTGTGCAACCATTGCTGCAAGTTGAGGAGGGGGATGTCTGCCTTGATAAGAGAAATCCATTCGATGAAAACAATCAAGTGCCTGGTGGCTAGTCTTCCCACAAATCTGGCATGGAGGTCTGCCGTTGTTGTTGAAGTAAGATGAACCAGTGTTGTTCTGTCCATTGTGGCCAGGCTGGAATGAAGGTGTTGTAGGGCGTCTTTGACCTTCACCAGAAAGGTTGGAGCGTTGTGGTGGGGAATAATTGGAGTATGGCCGTTGTGGTGGGGAATAATTGGAGTATGGCCGTTGTGGTGGGGAATAATTGGAGTATGGCCGAGGAGAGAAATTAGGAGCACCTCTTGATGGAAACCGTGTCTGCTGCATTTGATGTTGTGTTGGTTTGTTGGTCCTTGGTGAAAAAGGACGAGGAGGCCCACCACCTTGACTTTTGTTGGAGTATAATGCCACCATACCTTCATTAGCCACAACTTGTTGCTGCTGGAGGAGAGTGTCATGACTCAATAGTTCATCATGAAAGTCACTAAAGGAGAGTGATTTGTTTCGGGTAACCAAAGAATATGAAGATATAAAGGCATTGAAGGAAGGATTAAGGCCCCCCAATATGAAGAAGATAAGTTCCTCATCATCCAAAGGCTTACCAGCAACTGCAAGCTCATCAGCCCAGCCCTTTGCAGTTTGCATGAATTCAGCACACGTCTTCGTTCCTTGACGAATAGTTTGAAGTTGTCTCTTCAAATTTAGCACATGAGACTTTGATTGGGAAGCAAATCGGCTTGCCAAGGCTGTCCAGACTTGTTTGGAT
The DNA here is from genome assembly GCF_901000735.1 of Corylus avellana. Classification (NCBI taxonomy): domain Eukaryota; kingdom Viridiplantae; phylum Streptophyta; class Magnoliopsida; order Fagales; family Betulaceae; genus Corylus; species Corylus avellana. Next base: position 29,428,652 of record NC_081543.1, on the reverse strand, counting down.
GTACGAAGTCCATACACAGTGGACAAAATAGAATCTGATAAACTAATATTAATCCAACTAAGAAGGCATTGATCCTTCTTAGTCCAAATAGCATAATCTAGATTAGATACTTCCTTACTTGCATCATCAGGTAGGAATTGAGGAGGGCATGGCTCAGTACCGTCAACAATACCCATTAATTCATGAGCACGCAAAATGGGCTCGAATTGAGTCAACCACCGGATGTAATTGTGATTGTCAAGTTTGAGATAATTTTGAGAGGTAACATTTGGTGGAGAAAAAGTAAAAGATTGATTTGAGATAGAAGAAGCCATGGAAGATCGAAGAGATAGCGTAGGCCTTGTAGGCTCTGATACCATAAAACAGAAAATATATGAAAGGGAAATAGACAATATATCTATCCCGTAAGTGTATTCAAATATATATAGACTTACACGTAAATATAGTTAACAACAAGAGATAAGGTTACAAAGAGATAAAGTTACAATTGAAAAGATAGAGATTAATCTTCTGCCTTATCATCTTGATTTGAACTTCAAAGTCTTCATTATCTTCTACGTAGCACCTGCCTTATCATCTTGATTTGAATGTCAAGTAATTGTCTTATCTTGATTTGAATGTTGAGCTGCTAGGATAGTAT